>NW_016107338.1:11808936-11820142 GCF_001604975.1 Cebus imitator | reverse complement strand
AAAAAAAAAAAAAGGTGCACTCTTTGCCTTCAGACTAAACATCCCAAACAACAAGACTATCTAACACTGCCAAGTCTTAACATTAACAACTCTTTGACTCAGACCTGGCCAGATGTTGAAATCTGAACATATTTTCTTGTAGAGGTCTACAAACCATTGTCTAAAATTCCAAAATAACAAAAACTATAGAAACCTGAAGTTTTTCATAAGTTTGTGGCAAACTCATTTAGCAGCAAAATCTGACCTGAACAGGTATCTATGTCTAGCCTTTGTTTATTCTACTTAGGGTTAATACTGATGCATTTTTTGCATGCATATTTCTATGTTTGATTACAAGAGGATACTCCAGATCCTACTGGGCTGTTACAGAATACATGAGATATGCATTATATTCCTGTCTAAAATCCTGACAACTCTGAATTCTGAAGCACATCTGGCAAGAAAGAATTTGGATACAGGATTACGTGCCTATGTTAAGAGTGAGATATGAATTTCTCTTAATCTCTATTTTTATCTACTCTATTCCAAATATTTATCCAAATTATACCCTCTGTTACCTTGTTTTGTATGTGAAAATTGGTCTTGAAAGTAGTTTTCTTCATTTTATCTATTCTAATATCAGTTAAATGTGTTGGAAATTTAATGTTTCTATTCACATGTTAGCCTTTCTTTTTAAATCAGGTTATAGGAAATTCTATACTTCTTTGGGATCCTTGTGGCTCACTTCTATCAGATGAATCATCGTCATCCTCATATGAATCATCGCCAGAACAATTCAAAGTATAGAACTAAAAAATATATCTAGTGGATAACATTATTTTGGAATGTATTTGGAAAATTAATGTCACATTTATAAGCCATTGACATTTGGCAGTCTCAACAGGTGAAAGACAAATTTTTGCAGATAAAGATGTGATGGGGGCAATGACCAACTGAAATTATTGTAAAGAGAAAAGAAAAAAGCCACCCACCTAAAATATATTTAGGAATGAACTGAACAAGAAATGTATGGATCTATGTGAAGAAAATGCTAGTGAAAAACTTTAAAAGAAAACTTGGGTAAATGGAGGACCACATGTTTTCAGGTGGCAGTTTCACAACAAAGGGAAGTCATTCAGGTGAGCCTAAGTTGAAAGTGGGGTCTATTTGTTGTTGAATGAGCTTAAGTTGAAAGCAGGGTCTATTTGTTGTTGTTGCTTGTTTGAGACGGAGTCTTGCTCTGTTGCCCAGGTTGGAGTGCAGTGGTGTGATCTCGGCTCACTGCAACCTCTGCCTCCCAGGTTCAAGTGACTCTCCTGCCTCAGCCTCCCAAGTAGCTGGGATTACAGGTGCCCGCCACCACACCCAGCTAATTTTTGTATTTTTAGTAGAGACAGGATTTCACCATGTTGGCCAGACCGGTCTCAAACTCCTGACCTGAGGTGATCCACCTGCCTCGGCCTCCCAAAGTGCGGGATTACAGGCGTGAGCCACCACATCTGGTGGAGGAGGGGTCTATTTGAAGGAGGAGGGAGACCTTGTGGGATCCCTAAGAGTAGATAGGGCAGTAGAGACTTAGTAGTGGCAAGCCAGGATGTGGAAAGCCCCAGAACCCTGGGCAGGTAATCCATCATCTCCCTCTAGAGCCACAGGACTTTACAACTGTTTATCTGTGAATCTGCTTCCTTCTGCAGCCTTGCTTTTTCTGTACTACATACATGTGGATCAATCATCTCTCTCTCCTTTTCCCTTGTGTCATCGCTTTCTAGGTCAAGAGACCAGTTAAAACTATGTAACTGCACATTTCCAGGAAAGGGAATCTGATTGGACCAGCCTGAATCAGTTTTCTACCCACCTCTAGTCCAATCAGCTATGGCAAGGGAGAAACAGGTTAACAAAGGATAAGGACGTCAAATGAGATGTGGGGGAGTGGTGGAGGCAAACTGGCTGGCATGTGCATTATAGATGAGCAGTCCCATATTGTGGAGAGGCAATACAAGAGCACAGGCTCTGGGGTCAAACTGCCTGGGTTTGACTTTTGACCTTATCACTTATTGGCAGCTTGACTTTGGACAAATTATTCTATTTCTTTATGCCTCAGTTACCCCATCTGTAAAATGAGGGTGATTAACAGAGTTGTGTGGATTAAATAACACAAATAAAGCACTTTGTACAAACTACATAAGTATTCATTACTTTTAAAAAGATATCCATTTCCCCTAAATTAATCAATAAAAGTATTGCAATCACAATCAAAATTACAATTCTTTTTTAATTTGACAAAGTTTAAAGTTACCATGGAAGAAATAATGTATCTCTGGAGAGGATGGCAGGGATATCCTCTGCCATCCTGGGAAGAGTACACAGATTTATCCGCTACTGGTAATGTTCTAGGTTAGGTTGAGGTTGGCTTCATATTATTATGCTTTTAAACTTACATATATTACAAAATTATATTTTATGAATATTAAATATATTTTTAAAGACAATTCTTAAAGACTAGTAAGGAGAGATTTATACAATCAGAAATTTTTAAATAATCTAAAGGTATGTTAAAACAGTATTACTGCCCAGTAACAGATAAACCAATGAAGCAGAAAAGTACATATGGACATTTAGTACAGTCATCCCTTGTTACCTGTGTACAACTGCTTCCAGGAACCCCCATGGATAACAAAATCTGAGGATGATCAAGTCCATTACTACAGACATCCATCCTCCCATATACTTTAAATCACTCTAGATTACTTATAATCTAGAGTGATTACACTCTGTATTACCTAATATAATGTAAATGCTATGCAGATAGTTGTTATAACGTACTGTTTACATGATAATAACAACAAAAAAAAGTCTGTACCTGTTCAGTACAGATGCAACCATGCCCATTCTTCCCCCAGATTACTTTCAATTGGAGGTTGGTTGAATGCATGGATGCAGAATCCACAGATAAAGAGAGCCAACTGCATTTTATAAAGGTACCATTTTAAATCGGTAGGGAAAACCAAGTATTCAACATATGGTATGGGGCAACCAGCAAGTCATTTAGAAAAGGAAAAAAATTAGAGTCTTCCCTTGCTCCTTATAAACTTCAGATGCAGTAAATATTGAATTATTATTATTATTTTGAGATGGAGTTTCGCTCTTGTTGCCCAGGCTGCAGTGCAATGGTGCAATCTTGTCTCACGGCAACCTCAGCCTCCCGGGTTCAAGCGATTCTCCTGCCTCAGCCTCCCGAGTAGCTGGGATTACAAGTATGCACCACCATGCCCAGCAAATTCTGTATTTTTTAGTAGAAAGGGTTTCTCCATGTTGGTCAGGCTCAAACTCCTGACCTCAGGTGATCCACCCACCTCAGCCACCTAAAGTGCTGGGATTACAGGCGTGAGCCACCTTCCCCAGAGAAGTATTATTTTATTTATTTATTTATTTATTTTTTTGAGACAGAGTCTCGCTGGGTTGCCCAGGCTGGGGTGCAATCTCAGCTCACTGCAACTTCCGCCTTCTGGGTTCAAGCAATTCTCTGACTCACCCTCCTGAGTAGATGGGATTACAGGCACCCATCACCATGTCCGGTTAATTTTTGTATTTTTAGAAGGGACAGCATTTCACCATCTTGGCCAGGCTGGTCTTGAACTCCTGACCTTGTGATCCACCCGCCTCGGCCTCCCAAAGTGCTGGGATTACAGGTGTTGAGCCACCGCCCCCTGCTGCCCAGAGAATTATTTTTTTAAAACCCTAAAAATGCTAGAAGAAAATAAAGGTAAGCATGACATCAAAGCTAGAAACAAAAGAAATGACTCATTAGATACACCCACACAAAAATTTAAAACTTCCTTCAGTAAAAAAAAAAAAAGAAAACAGGCGATATTAAAAGATGAATTTAAAAAACATGAAAAATATCTGTAAATATCTCAGTTAAAGGTTAGTATTTCTAATAAACAAAAAACACCTGTAATTTCTAAAATGTGAATACTTCATTTTAAAAATAGGCAGAAGTCACGAACTCGCAATTCCCAAAAATAGAGCCAATAATTATATGAAAGATGTTCAGTTTTACACGTAGGCAACAAAATGCAAATTAAAACGAGTCTTTTTAAAAGAGATGATAAAGATCACAAAGATTGACAATACCTAAGACTACCAGGGAGATGCAGACAGGATATTCGTGTTCTCATACTGTTAATGGAAAAGTAGTAAATAAATATGTTTCTAGGGGAGAGTCTGGTAACATCGTCCAGAATCTTATAAACCTGCATTTTCCTTGATCCAGTAATTTTATTTATATGAATTTATTGTAAGAAAATAATCAGGGACCTGTACAGATTTACATATAAGAATATTCATCTAAGGTTGTAGAAGTAAAAAGCTGGAAATAGCTGAAAAGTCCAACAACTTAGGGAATGGTTGAACAAATTATGATATCCACACAGCCATTAAAAATGATTCTGTAGGCTGGACCCAGTGATTCAACCCCGCAATCCCAGCACTTGCGGAAGCTGAGGTGGGAGGATAACTTGAGGCCAGGAGTTCAAGACTAGCCTGGGCAAAAGGGCAAGACATTTTTTAATTTTTCTCAAAAAAAAAAAAGTAAGCGATATTTTAATTTACCTGCAAAGACATTACCGGGAAATAATTTGCTTACATTTTCTATTTTAAAAAACCAAACACCTTTAAGTGTATTATGAAAACTCTAAATGTATGTAGCAATATGTTAATAGTAATATCCATGGTGGCGAGAATGAGAGTTTACGTTTCTTTTATAAACATTTATGTACTATGGAACTATTGCTCCTATTACAGGGAGCAGGCATTTTTTAAAAGCACTGTTCTTCTTACAATCAGGAAATACAGGACACTATTACTTCACTGGGGGAGACGAGCACTGGGAGGACACCACGCCGGCGAGGGCAGGTCAACACAGGGCTCGCTGACGCCCCCGGTCGCCCGCGCCTCGCCCCGCAGCTCTCCGAAGAGCCCAGCGACCGGAAACACGCCACGCTGGGCCTCAGGAATTCTGGGCATCGGACGGACAGCTCGTGACCTCACAAGGAGGAAAACGGTCACCTTCTGAAAGAAACACGAACTCCTTTTTCCTGTATCAGAACATTTCTCATTCACCTGAGCGCGGCGTTTCCATCCTTAGGTGTTGGGTGGAGGTTGGAAGTGGGCGGGGTGACAGTTTCCTCTTGGAAACGAAAAACAGCCAGCTCACATAGGCGAGGCTTGGAGTCCGCCCCGCGGACAGACGTTTCTATGGGTGACGACATGTGGCAACGCGCCTAAGGGAATGTCGGCGAGGGAGACTATTGTGTTCCCAAAATCGTCCTGAAAGGAGAACGGAAGTTCAGTGGAGCCGGGGGCGTAGAGGCAAGGCACGATCTGATTGGCCTGCGGCGGCGCAACGGCGAAGCGCAGGCGGAAGTGCGCGCGTGCGCCGAGGGGTCCCCGCGCGTCAGCACTTCTCTCACGCCCTTGCGGGTGCGCAGGTCTCTAAACTGGGCGGAGCAAGAGGAGTTTTGTGTGCCTTCCGGAAGGACGCGAGTAAATCCTCACACATAAGTAACCGGCCGCGGTAGTAAAGCGAGGCCCTCCTACAAGACCAAGCCCTTGACGGGTGTGGCACTGCGGAAGCCCGGGAGGGAGAAAGGCGGCCCAGGAGAAAGTTAGGGTCAGCTGCCGGCCGCTCCCGGCTTAGCCTAGGGTGGGGTGGGATCGACTACCCGGAACATCCCGGGTAAAGACCTCGCGGAAACGCGAAACCGCTGAGGGACTGTTGGGTGGAGAGGCCTTAGAGACGGACAGGGCTCTCTTTCCTTGTGAGCGTCATCGACCCGCTTACTTGGAAACAGTATAGACCTGACAGCTGTGTCTGGGGTGGAGGTTGATGACCAGTTATTGAATGAATAGCAGAGACATTTGCGTAGGAGTGTTGATTCGAGATTTTTTTTTTTTTTTTTTTTTTTTTTTTTTTTTTTTTTTTTTATTTTTTTTTTTTTTTTTTATTTTTTTTTTTTGAGACAGATGCTCGCTCTGTTACCCAGGCTGGAGTGCAGTGATGCGATCTCGGCTCACCACAGCCTCCGCCTCCTGGGTTCAAGCGATTCTCCTGCCTTTGCCTCCCGAGTATCTGAAACTACAGGCACACGCCACCATGCCCGGCTAATTTTTGTATTTTTAGTAGTCGGGGTTTCATTGTGTTGGCCAGGTTTGTCTCGAACTTTTGACCTCGTGATCCAAACGCCTTGGCCTCCCAAAGTGCTGGGATTACAGGCATGAGCCACTGGGTCTGGTGTTGTGGTTTGGTTTGGTTTGGTTTGGTTTGGTTTGGTTTGGTTTGGTTTGAGATGGAGCCTCGCTGTCTCCCAGGCCGGAGTGCAATGGCGCGATTTCAGCTTACTGCAACCTGCCTTCCGGGTTCAAGCGATTCTCCTGCCTCAGCCTCCTGAGTAGCTGGGACTACAGGAGCATGCCACCACACCCAGCTAGTTTTTGTATTTTTAGTAGAGACAGTTTCGCCATGTTGTCCAGGCTAGTCCAGAACTCCTGACCTCAGGTGATCTGCCCGCCGCAGCCTCCCAAAGTACTAAGATTACAGGTGTGAGCCACCACGCCTGGCCTGATGTGAGATCTTTAAAGTCTTTGTAATTTATCTGTAAAAAACCTTGATTTGTTAGGATATTAAAAACAATTGTAAATGTTGTAAATAAACTTCATTCTGTTCCCTTTGCCTAATTATCTAACTTTATGATGATTAGTAACTGCTATAAAAGTCTAACATTTGAAGTCCCAAAGAGTAGACAAGAATGACAACATTTTGGTAGAGTAACACCTTTACTGGAGACCTGGAAACCGGGTAAGGCTTCTAGGTCAAAGATTTCCAGACTAAGTGGAGAATCATGTTTAAAAGAAAAATAATATGTTCATGTATGAAATTCTTTAGGCTTAAGGACCTGTTTGACTTGAAATAAATTACATAATTCAGTGATGGAAACTTGTGTTAGGCAATATTGACCCAATGGCCACCATTATTATAGTTTTTAAATCCTCTTAATTGTAGATACTAAAGTCTTTTACTATTTGATTCTTAGAGGGAATTTTGTTTTAGATGAAATGCAAAATTGCAAAAAGGCAAGCTTGAATATAATTACATACTCTATATTTTAAGGAAGAGACAAATCGAAAATGTGCACTTTTTTCTAAAAAGTTTTAAAATAATTAGACAGGCACATTAAAAAATACAGATAAAAAGGAGCAAAAAATCATCACTAATCCCCTGGTCGGAGTTAACTGCTGTTAACATTTTAGTGTTTTCTTTCTGTTGTTTTTTCCTATCATATATCTTACCAATATTGAATCACTATAAACAATGTGTTTTTTAGAGGAACATAAATCAACCTGTGGCTTTAGCTGGGGAGTAGGACTATTGAGACTGGGTGATTTATGAAGAAAAGAGGTTTAATTGGCTCATGGTTCTGCAGGTTTCACAGGAAGCATGGTGCCGGTATGTGCTCAGCTTCTGGGGAGGCCTCAGGGAGCTTTTACTTGCGGTGAAAGTGAAGAGGGAGCAGGCATGTCATCGTCAAAAGCACAAAGAAGAGGGAGTAGCGGGGTGGGGAGTTCCATAAAGATCTCATGAGTTCTCACTATTGCAAATATAGCACCAAGCCATGAGGAATCCACTTCCATGACCAGACACCTCCCACCAGGCCCCACCTCCAATATGTGGATTACATCTCAACATGAGATTTGCATGGGGACAAATACCCAAACTATATCAGGTACATTATGACATTAAAAATCCCCTGACTCAAATTAGCTCTAAAGCTTCCATTACCTCTGGTCTTGTGTGTGTGTGTGTGTGTGTGTGATGGAGTCTCACTCTGTTGCCCAGGCTGGAGTGCAGTGGTGCAATCTTGGCTCACTGTACCCTCTGCCACCCAGGTTCAAGCGATTCTCATGCCTTAGCCTCCTGAATTGCTGGGATTACAGGTGTGGGCCACCATGACCGGCAAATTTTTTTATCTTTAGTAGAGATGGGGTTTCACCGTCTTGGCCAGGTTGATCTTGAACTCCTGACCTTGTGATCTACCTGCCTCAGCCTCCCAAAGTGCTGGGATTACAGGTGTGAGCCACTGTGCCCTGCCAACTCTGGTCTGTTTAGTTAAATAAGCATCTATCTATCTATCTATCTATCTATCATCTATCTATCTATGTATTCTTTTTTGTTTATGGTCATTTGAATTTAGTTTCTGCTATTTACAACATAAGGATTTCTTAAGGGTACAGTCCTGTGGCAGAGAATACTAGTTGACCCTCAAAATAATTCTTCCTCTTTCAGTGGTAACAATCCTCAATTTTTAGGTGGGTATAACTGCCCAGAATATAAATACACCTCCAAGCCCTTTGGCAAGGGGTACCCTTGTGACTATGTTTTGGCCAAAAAGATAAAAGCAGAAATACTATGTACAGCTTTCAGGAAGTGTCCTTAAAAGAGGAACTGTGTGCTTTCTCCTTTACCCTTCCTTCTTCCTGAGATGGCTGGAGCTATGTTACAATCATTTTGGATCATGAGAGAATTAGGAAGAAATTAAGGTCATGCAAGGCAGAGTATCAGAAAAAAGAAAACTGGGTTCCTGACACAATGAAGCACCATATCCACCTTGAAGCACTTACTTCCTACTTTATATAAGAGAAAAACGGACATATATGATGTAAGCTACTGTTATTTTGGGGTTTTCTTTTCTCGTCATTCAAAGTGGAGCCAAATACTAGCTAACACTAAACCTTACATATGTTTCATTGTGTACTTTATTTTTATTTAAAAAAATTTTTTTAGACAGGGTTTCAGTCTGTCACCCAGGCTGGAGTGCAGTGACACGATCATAGCTCACTGCAGCCTCGACCTCCCAGGCTCAAGTGATCCTCCTGCCTCAGTCTTCTAAGTAGCTGGGACTACAGGTGCATACCACCGTGCCCAGTTACTTTTTTTTTTTTTTTTTTGTAGAGACAGGGTTTCACCATGTTACCCAGGCTGGTCTTGAACTCCTGAGCTCAAGCAATCTGCCCGCCTCAGCCTCCCAAAGTGATGGGATTACAGACGTGAGCCAACCCACCTGGCCTCATGATGTAATTTCTTGCAAGTCAAACTCTACCATGTAACTTATGAATCACAAATGAATCCCACTCCAGAGTTCTGAATTATTCCAGTTTTTATGTGACATTTTTGATGGGATAAATGAGCATTAGAAGCAAATGTGCTATACTGCAAGAGAAACACAAAAAATGGGAGGATAAACATGAATGTATTTTTTTTCTAATGTATTGAATATGGGAGTCTTAAACCTTCCAATTATTAAAAGGGTCAATGATGGCTCCAATAATTTAAATTGCAATGTTAATATTTGGGCCTGGAAATATCTTTTTAAATTATTTATATTCAATCAGCTTTAAAATATTGTAAAGCTAGAAAACTGTAATTCAAATTATCTTCTTGTAACATCTCTGCTTTAGGAAGTTTCTAGTTCCAAGTAAGATGGAGTGAGCAAATCCCAACCTATCTCTCCTATTGAATGTAGCTATTAACCTGGAAAAAATGCATGGCTCCCAAACTTGAGGACTCTTAAAAGTAAATCTAAACAGAAAGGTTGGAGAAGAAGGCATGAATATGAAGTACCACTGAACATGCAGAGAGCTTACCATTTTTTCCCCTCTGATATCCTTAATCTGGAATCGGTGCAGACCAAAAGCCTGAAGTGCAAATCAATGTGGACAGAAAGAGCTCCAGGAGAAGGCTTCTAGATCTGGCTTGAGGAGTGGGAAAAGAGTTTCCTAATGTACAAAGTAAGGGAAATTTCATGTGCTGTGTTTTTTCTTTTTTTCTCCATTCTGTAGCATCCAAATCTCAAGTAACCCTATAAGAGCAGAAGTGAAAGTGACAGTAATGGTAAGAGGAGGCAGCAGGTGCCTAAAACTTTGAGAAAAGAGAACTTTCCTCTGTGATTAGAGGAGCTGTGCTCACCAAACTCAGAGTAGGGCAAATGACAAACCCCCATTGCCTTCTTTTTTCACCTTTGTCCCCCACTGCTTGGCTCCAAACATAAGCATAGTCATGGGAAGTGAACAGCAAAGTAATGTGTGTATTTGGCTGGGCACAGTGGCTCATACCTGTAATCCCAGCACTTTGGGAGGCTGAGGTGGGAGAATCACTTGAGCCCATGACTTCGAGATTAGCCTGGGCAACACAGTGAAACACTGTGTCTACAAAAAATACAAAAATTAGTTGGGTGTGGTGGTGCATGCCTGTAGTCCCAGCTATTCAGGAGGCTGAGTCAGGAGAATCTCTTGAGCCCAGGAACTCAAGGCTGCAGTGAGCTGAGATTACATACCTCAGCCTGGGTGACAGAGAGACTCTATCTCAAAAAATAAAACATAAAACCCTAGTTTTCTGATCAGAGAACTATAAAAAGGATCCCCAAGGGATTGGGATAAAACAAGGAAATTGAGTAGAGGAAGGAGCAAAAGTTTATGATTTCTGGGCTAACTCCCGTGCTGTACTTGTGTGGATCTGATACTCACCACTGTACCACAGGCTGTGAGAATTGAGCTACCATTCCTACCCCAGACCTTGACTGACCACTGGGTGGAGAACATTCATGACTGATCCAAATGACACTGCAAAGACTTTGCAAACAGAACTGATATTAAAATTACAACCTAGAGAAGCTAATTGGAGTTTACACTCTAGTCCCAACCTGATTGATTATGGCTAGCACAAAAATATTAACATTCACTCCAGATTTTAAACAAGACCTCTAGTCTCGTAGCATAATATTCAGAATATCCAGGATACAATCTAAAATTATTCACTAAGAAACCAGAAAAATCTAAACTGGGAAAAGATCACTGACAGACACTAAGGTGACACAGATATTGGCATTACCTGACAAAGACATTAAAGTAACTGTTTGTTTGAAACTTCACAGGTATGAATGTCCATATTCCTCTCCACACTTGGGAAGTTTTTAGCCTTTTCTTTAAGATATTTGCCCCCTTTCTCGTTTCCCTCTTAAATTCCCCTAATGCATACATTGGTTCTCTTGATGTTGTCCCATAAATCCTGTACACTTAATTTTTTCTCCTGACTAGATAATTTTATATTACCAGTCTTCAAACTCAGATGCTTGCCTCTGCTTGATCAATTTTGTTGAAGCTCCCTCTTGCATTT
>NW_016107338.1:11794760-11807091 GCF_001604975.1 Cebus imitator | reverse complement strand
GTGCCACTGCACTCCAGCCTGGCACCTGGCAACAGAGTGAGACCCTGTCTCAAAAAAAAAAAAAAGAAAAGAAAAAAGAAATCCTGGCCGGGTGCAGCAGCTCATGTCTGTAATCCCAGCACTTTTGGAGGCTCAGGCAGATGGATCACTTTAGGTCAGGAGTTCATGACCAGCCTGACCAGCTGGCCAACATGATGGAACCCTGTCTGTACTAAAAATACAAAAATCAGCTGGGCGTGGTGGTGCATGCCTGTAGTCCCAGCTACTTGGGAGGCTGACATGGGAGAATCACTTGAACCCAGAGGCCAAGGTTGCATTGGGCCAACATTGCACCACTACACTCCAGCTGGGGCAACAGAGTATGACCCTGCCTCAAAAATAATAATAATAATAAAGATCAACAGAAATGGTAAATATATAGGTAAATATAATGAATTATTCTTCTATGCTTGTTCTTTAAAGTATGTTTGATGGTTGAAAGCAAAAGTTATAACTATGTCTGATAGGGTTTTCAATGATTACAGATGCCATACATAAGACAGCAATAAGATATGGAGGGGGACTATACTGTGGTAATGTTTTTAAATCTTGCTTATAGTGGTAATATATTAATTTTAAGTAGACATTAAAAAGTTATAATTCCTTGAGCAATCATTAAAAAATTGGACAAAGACATATATAAAAAATGTCAATAGATACATTAAAATGGAATACTAGGCTGGGCATGGTGGCTTATGCCTACAATCCCAGCACTTTGAGAGGTCAAGGTGGGCAGATCACCTGAGGTCAGGAGTTTAAGACCAGCCTGACCAACATGGTGAAACCCCATCTCTACTAAAAATACAAGATTAGCCAGGTGTGGTGGCACACACCTATAATCCTAGCTACTCAGGAGGCTGAGTGTGGGAAGCAGAAAAGTTCCTTTCTAAAGTTTCCTTTCTTGTTAAAATAATAAGTGTGCTAACAACTTTGTTAAGCCCTATCCTATGTAGCTGTTAGACACGCCATGCTTACAGGCATGTAGTACATTCTATGTCCTTATATTTTAACCAAGATATCTGTGCTGGACGTGCTCACAGGCATGTCCCAGCTTTCCATTGCTTTCACCTGTTTAGAAAAGTTTGAAGTTATTAGTAAATTAGGTTTTAGTTTAGATTGTGAGGTCTGGCTGCAGCTGACGGAGATCAGATGCAGCAGTAAGGACGACACCAAATGCATACGGGATACATTTGTGTGTTTTCCAGTATTGGAAAACTATTATGTTTCAGCAAAGAATGCTATTTAGGAATTTAAAAGGTACAGACACTCATATATGCGACATGGATTAATCTCAGAAAACAGTGCACTGAGCAAAATAAGCTGAGAGCAAAAAGGTATGTACTGTATTATTCCATTTATATGAAGTTCTAGAATAGTCTAGGAGATGGAACTGAGCATAAGAGATCTTTCTGGGATGACAGAAATGTTCTATATCTTAATAGGGGTATTATTTCATGGGTGTACATATTTTTCAGGATTCATCTAACTATACATTTTAGATCTGCCTGGTGAGGTGGCTCAAGTGTGTAATCCCAGCACTTTAGGAGGCTGAGGCGGGTGGATCACAAGGTCAGGAGATCAAGACCATCCTCGCCAACATGGTGAAACCCCGTCTCTATTAAAAATACAAAAATTAGCTGGGCGTGATGGCATACTCCTGTAATCCCAGCTGCTCAAGAGGCTGAGGCAGGAGAATTGCTTGAACCTGGCAGGAGGAGGTTGCAGTGAGTCAAGATCTTGCTATTGCACTCCAGCCTGGGCAACAAAAGCAAAACTCCCAAAAAGAAAAAAGAAGAGAGAAAAGAAAATCAATGTCATCTATCATCTTAACAGCCCAAGGAAGGAAAACTACATGATTATGTAAACTGATATGTGATTACCAATTGTGTATCAATTGAGAAACATTGAAAAAGTCAATGCCAATTTATGATTGAAAGAAAATAAAACCTCTCAGCAGACTAGGGATAGAAGGGACTTCCCTTAACATGATAGAGGGTATCTTCAAAAAAACCTTCAGCTAACATTATCCTTAGTGATGAAAGGCTAAATGCTTTCCCCCTAAGATTAGGAACAAGGCACAGCTGTCTACTCTTACCACTCCTACTCAGCATGGTTATGGAAGTCCTAGCCAATTAGCAAGAAAAGGAAAGAAAAGGCACACAGATTAAAAAGAAGGAGGGAAAAAAAACCTGTCTCTATTTGCAGATGACATGGTTATTTACAAAGAAAATTCTAAATAATATGTCAAAAAAAAACTAGGACAAATAAGTGAGTTTAGCATGGTTGCAGGATACAAGTTCAACATACAAAAATCAATGGCATTTCTTTATATATTAACTTTTTTTAATTTAAAAATTTTAAATGTTTAATTATTTTTTAAAGCCAGGATCTCACTCTGTCGCCCAGGATGGAGTGCAGTGGTGCAATCATAGCTCACTGCAGTCTGCAACTCCTGGACTCAAGTGATCCTCCCACCTCAGACTCCCAAGTAGCTGGGACTACAGGCATTCACCACCAAGCCTGGCTAATTTTTTAATTTTTTGTAGAGACAGGATCTGCTTATATTGCCCAGGCTTGTTTTAAACTCCTGGCCTCAAGTGCTACCACCTCGGCCTCCCAAAGTGCTGGGATTTCAGGCGTGAGCTTGAGGCCAGAGGTTCAAGACTAGCCTGAGCAACACAGCAAGACTATCTCTACAAAAAAATTAAATACTAAAAATTAAAATAGTTTTTAAAGGGAAAATTCTAGAAGAATCAGTGAATACAATTCCAACCTGAGGGACAAGGCTAATACAATAGAAGAGATTTTGAAAGAGATGCTTTTTAGGTTTAGGAGTAGGCCAGAGACATAATGACAATGATGTCCATCTGGGTAACGTAGGGAGCAGCCAGGCACTGAAAGACAACGGGAAACAAGCAAATCTCTGGGTAAAGTACTGGCAAGATTTACAAGGCTGCGGTGCAAGCCAGGCACCAGGCCCAGCAGGGTGCCAGAATTGGAATCCAGTAACAAGGACTGAAGTCAGACTGGTCCTTGAAGGAAAGCGACAGACTGACTCATTGTTCTTGAATGTGTACAGGGTCTAAGTTCATCTCCAGGATAGAAAGGACTGTTCTGAATCCCTCACTAGTGCAGAGAGAGAAAGCAGTATACCTCTAGGGTTGTCTTGGAGGTGGGGAATGGAGGATTGGGACAGTTTACATTGTAAAATATGCCATGAACAAAGAAATGTCTCTGTAACATGAATGTTATTGAGTAGCCGAGTTGTGATGTAGAATGTCATGTTTCTGAGATTTCTCAAGGACAATCAATCAATACCATCTGTATCAGTCAGGATCTGGGAAACAGACAGCACCTTCAAACTGGGTGAGGAGAGTTTATTAAAGGGGCTAATTAGAAAGGCAAGGTTTAGACAAAATAAAGGGATGTAGGCCAGGTATGGTGGCTCACACCTGTAATCCAGTACTTTGGGAGGCTAAGTTGGGAGCCCAGGACCAGCCTGGGCAACATGGTGAAACC
Source organism: Cebus imitator (assembly GCF_001604975.1). Classification (NCBI taxonomy): domain Eukaryota; kingdom Metazoa; phylum Chordata; class Mammalia; order Primates; family Cebidae; genus Cebus; species Cebus imitator. Next base: position 11,803,533 of record NW_016107338.1, on the reverse strand, counting down.
CTGTCTCTACAAAAAATACAATTAGCCGGACCTGGTGGTATGTGCCTGTGGTCTCAGATACTCAGGAGGTGGAGGCGGCAGGATGGCTTGAGCCCAGGAAGTGGAGGCTGCAGTGAGCTGAGATCTCGCCACTGTACTGTAGCCTGGGTGATGGAGTAAGGCCCTGTCTCAAAAAAATAAAAAAAGAAAGAAAGAGAGAGAGAGAGAGAGAGGAGAGAGAGAGTGAGAGAGAAAGAAAGAGAAAGAAAGAAGAAAGAAAAGAAAGAAAGAAAAGAAAAAGAAAGAAGAAAGAAAGAAAGAAAGAAAGAGAGAGAGAGAGAAAGAAAGAAAGAAAGAAAGAAAGAAAGAAAGAAAGAAAGAAGGAAGGAAGGAAGAAAAGAAAAAGAAAAAAGGGTAGGGAAATGCTGTGGTATCCTAGGGCTAGTAACAGTAGAGAGCTATTTTTTCTTATGCTTGAAGGGGAGTGGAGGATGGTTGCTAAACCCTTGAGGGAGAACTGGGTTGTGTGGGCCCCTGACAGGAGCCATAGCTTTCGATAGAGGGAAAGCCAACCTGTGGCTATGTGGCAGTCGGGGAGCCAGGGAAATAAGCACCCCTTCCTGACTCTCTCCCCAACTTCCTGTCAGGACCAGCACCCCTCTGCATTTGCTGAACCCAGCTAGGCTCCATAAGGCAAGGGAGCCCAGTGATGCAGTCCAGATGGGTCTGCCTCTCAGGCACAGAGCAGGCTAAAAAAGGCTAGAGAATGAATCCGAAGGGAAAAACAGAAGACTATCTATGATGTGCACATTGTTATTAAGTTTACTCAGGGAGGGTGTCCAGGCCTGAGTATTTTGGCTTTCTTGTCTGTTTTTGCCTCTGCTATTATATCTTGGATTTTAGGCTTACCTTTCTTTTGGGCCTATGGCCCTCTGTCTGCAGAATTCACACACTCCCTGGGAGGGTCAGAGCTGAATCATCTCTGAGCCCCTATGTTGCTATTAATTCCAATCGAAGCCAGAAAAGGAAGGCCGGGACAGGAGAGGATAACTGGGACAAAGCGCATAACTGGAGCTCTTACTCCTCGGAGCACGGTGCTAGTTATTTAGTTGAGGGACAGGCAGCCCTACAGTGCCCTGTGAGGAAACAGAAGTGCAGCCCTAGGAGGCAGCCCTCCCCTGACTGGAGGAAGGGAAAGAGCATGAAGCAAGCCTCTCAGAGGGGGTTATTATCACTCTGCCAGATTCTGCCCAAATAAGTCAAGGCTTCATTCTGATTTCCGTTGGAGCATAACTATCAGAAAATAATGAAAACTGGCCCCGTGGAAGGAATACTCTGTTGGCAGCTTTCTGCTGCTTTTTTGACGATCACCTTGCATTTTAAGTTTTTGCCACTGGCAGAATGAGATACAGTTTTTTTTTTGCAAGAAAAAGAACCATATATTTTGTTGTAGAGAGTTGGTCTATAAAGAAGATGTGTTACACTTAAGTTGCCTTCTATCAATGCATTCTTTCATTAACATGAAAAATGAACAGTTGAGGCTAGGCGCAGTGACTCATGCTGGTAATCTCAGCACTTTGGGAGGCTGAGGTGGGCCAATCGTTTGGGCTCAGGAGTTCAAGACCAGCCTAGGTGAACAAAAAAAATTAGCCAGACATAGTAGTGGGCACCTTTAGTCCCAGCTACTCAGGAGGCTGAGGTGGGAGAATCGCTTGAGGCTGGGAGGTAGAGGTTGCAGTGAGCCAAAGGCTGCAAAGAGCCGAGCTTGCACCACTGCACTCCAGCCTGCGTGACAGAGCTAGACCCTGATTCAAAAAAAAGGAATAGTTGTTATGATTGTGGAACATACAGTGCAAGTGAAATGTAACTTCTTTATAATAGCCTATGTGCACATTTTAAATGAAAAGTATGTATGGCTTTTATAATTACTTTCTTTCTTTCTATGTTATGTTTGTTCCGATTATACTTATTGAAATGTAAAAATAAAAATCAGCAATTGATGTACAATACATGAGTATCTAAGGAAAATCTGGTGGTGGTTCTGATGCCTCTTGAACAATTCAAGATGCTTGAATAGGTGCCTATGAATTTTCATTTACAAAGTTAGATTATTATTCCAAAAATAAATTAGAAAAATATAGTTTTCAAAATACAGTATTTCCTGTGATTTTAAGTTTCTGGGTGAGTTTTTACAGTGCTTGAGGAAAGAATACATTATGCAAGTCATAAAGGTTTATAGAATTAGAAAGTGAGTGAAAACATTTTCATCTTATCACTTCTATATATGTGTTTTAAACTAACTGTCCTTATTTGATTAGTCATATTTGGAATCAAAATTTAGACAGCTCATTGCTAGACAACAAATGTAGACTGGAGGCCTATTTGATACAGCTGAATGACATCAGAGCAGTCTAACCAAAAACAGCAACACCGCCCTTTCCATGCTGAGTTTTTTTTTTTTTTAGACGAGGTCTTGTTCTGTTGCCCAGGCTAGAGTACAGTGGCACCATGTTGGCTCACTGCATCCTCTGCCTCCCAGGTTCAAGCCATTCTCCTGCCTCAGCCTCCTGAGTAGCTAGAATTATGGGTATGAGCCACTGCGCCTGGCCCAGGCTGAGCTTTTTTCTGTTGTTTTTTTGTGTTTTTTTTGAGACAGAGTCTTGCTCTGTTGCCAGGCACCAGGCTGGAGTGCAGTGGTGCGATCTCAGTTCACTGCAACCTCCGCCTCCCGGGTTCAAGCAGTTCTCCTGCCTCAGCCTCCCAAGTAGCTGGGACTACAGGCGCGCATCACCATGCCCAGCTAATTTTTGTATTTTTTAGTAGAGACGGGGTTTCACCATGTTGGCCAGGATGGTCTCGATCTCTTGACCTCATGATCCACCTGCCTCAGCCTCCCAAAGTGCTGGGATTACAGGCGTGAGCCACCGTGCCCAGCTCAGGCCGAGCTTTTAATTCTTACCCTTTTCTATACTAGCAAAGAGGCAAAAAAGGTATTTTATCTGTTGTTAAAGTATGATTCAAGAAATATTCAAACTTCCCTTTATATTATCTCTACATATTAATAAAATCTCTGAAATTAATAGCAGATATTGCAATTTGTAAAAGCATCAAATATTATGTCTTTACTTTTGTGATTTTAAATTATAGTTTCCCTGAATACTCAAATATTTAGCACAGATAGCTCCCTGGAGATGACAAAATGCAGCTTAAACACAATTCAACTCCTTTATTCTCCAGTGTGTGTGCTCTGTTTCCATGGAAATTACATGTTGACCAGGAATTGTAAAAATACTATATGCAAACATGTCTTAGAAGCAAACCCTTTTAGAGAATAACGGTGATTTAATTTGAGTCACTCCATTAAAATTGTTCAAATAATAGAAAATAAAACTGTATTTTTCTTCAGCAGGGACCCTTCTGCAATTTCCCTTAGCTCAATATATTAATCTAATAGCTTTGGAGATTATAGGGACTTTAATTTGCCTTTTGATGAGAGTAAAATTTAAACTTAATGATTTATGTAAATTTATTCATCCAAAAAAGATTAAGAACTTAGTCTGAGCAAGGTGTTGTTCAGGGTGCTCAAAGGAACAGAGAGCCACATACCACTGCCATAATGGTGTAAAGTGGGAAGACTATGGTAAAGCTGATGATCAATGTGCTCTGGGAGTGTGGAGGAGGGAGGGAGATAAAGGAGGTCTTCTTGCATGACATGGCATTTGAGCTGGGTCTTGAAAATGAGAACCTGAGGTCAGGTGTGGAGGCTTATGTCTGTAATCTCAGCACTTTGGGATGCTGAGGTGGGTGGATCACTTGAGGTCAGGAGTTCAAGACCATCCTGGCCAACATGGAGAAACCCCATTTCTTCTAAAAATACAAAAATTGCCAGGCATAGTGGTGCATGCTTATAATTCCAGCTACTTGGAAGGCTCAGGTACAAGAATCGCTTGAACCTGGGAGATGGCATCTGCAGTAAGCTGAGATCACTGCACTGCACTCTGGCCTGGGCATCAGAGTGAGACTCTGTCTCAAAAAAAAAAAAAATAGAGAACTTGAGTAGAAGATGCTTCCTGATGAGAAAAACCATCTGAGCAAAGGCACAGAGGTGGGAAAACCAACGGTCTGTTCGAGGAATGGTGAGAAATCCAACTGGCTTATGTGTAAAGGACACTGTGGGAAATAAGATGAAAAGGTAGGCTGTGGCTAGGCCTTGAATGCCATGGTAATTTGGATATGATGCTCAAGAGCAGTAGTGTTCAATTAAGGGATTATAATCTGGACTATCAGCAGTTGAATGTTAAATGATGAGAAAATGGCTGGGCGCGGGGGCTCATGCCTGTAATCCTAGCACTTTGGGAGGCCGAGGTGGGTGGATCACCTGAGGTCAGGAGTTTGAGACCAGCCTGGCCATCATGGTGAAACTCCATCTTAAAAAAAAAAAGGAAAGAAATGATGAGAAAGTAAGGGAAGGAAGTAAATCAGTGCACTGAATAGAGTATTTCCTCCCTTTTAGGGAGGAAGAGCATAGAGAAATACCTTGAAGGACTAACCACCTTGAAAAATGGTTTATTGGAGACATATAGCAGTTTAAAAACATGTCCGCAAATTTTTACAAATTCCATTCTTCAAGAGGCTGTGATGAATTCTGCTCCTTTGAATGTGGGCTGAATGTAGCAACTAACTTCTAGCAAATAAAATGAGGCAGAAGTGACAGTGGGCCATTTCTGAGACTAGGTCATAAAAGGCACTGGGACTTCCTTGTTGCTTGCTTTCTTGTATTACTTGCTCTGGGGAAGCCAGCTGCCATGTTGAGGATACTCAACCTTGGAAGCGGATTCTCCAGCCCCAATGAAGCCTTCTGATCATGACGGCCCTGGTTGACATCTTGACTGCAACCCTGTGGCTGACCCAGAGTTGGAACCACCAGAAGCTAAGCTGGTCTCCTATTCCTGACCTACAGAAACTGTGAGATCATGTGTTTGTTGTTGGATCTACTAAACTATGAGGTAATTTGTGACACAATAATAGATAACTAATGAAGGAAGTTGGAAAAGGAGAGCCTTTTTTTTTTTTAGCCAGTGTTTCTCTCTTGTCGCCCAGGCTGGAATGTAGTGGCGTGATCTTGGCTCACTACAACCTCTACCTCCTGGGTTCAAGCAATTCTGCTACCTCAGCCTCCCGAGTAGCTGGAATTACAGGTAAACACCACCACATCTGGATAATTTTTGTATTTTTAATACAGATGGGATTTCACCATATTGGCCAGGTTGATCTCAAATTCCTGACCTCAGTGATCCACCCGCCTCAGTCTCCCAAAGTGTTGAGATTACAGGCGTGAGCCACCTCACCCAGCCGGAAAAGGAGTGTCTTAAACATGCCTGTGGATAGAGAAGGAGCCAGAGGAGACCAAGAGTGAAGATCACACAAGGAGAGGGGAAATCATAGCTAGGTCAAATTCTGGAGGACTTTTCTAGGGATAGGATCATCAGTTAAGGGTGAAGTTATTTTTGGAAAGGAAGAGTGAGGATCAGAAAAATTTTTAGACTGGAAGGATGGAAGGTGATATCAAGTTTTTGGTTCCTTCATCAGAGGAGATCAGGTCATCTGCTGAAATAAAGGAACCTCTGGGATCCAGAGCTCCAAGAGAGCAGGAAAAATTGGAAGAGCTACTGTGCGATATCATGTAGACAATCAGATAAAGCAAAGAATACAATTCCCTCCAGCTAGGCTTAGCGCCCTGGGAGAGTAAGCCTAGAAAGCAGGCGGGTGGGGATTGACAAGACAGATACGAAAGACCAAATGGGCAGAGGATTCTGAGATGCTAATGTAATTAAAGTGACTGGGCATGAAGTCTAGACAGGGCACAAGGGCATGTGAAATTGTAAGAGGAGTAATGAACTGAGACTATAAAAGGGTGGAACTTCCACAGCAACTATAATCTATATAACACATCTCGCATTTTATTCATAAACTCCCTTAGCATCATGTAACTTTTTTAGTGTGTATGCCATGTTGCCCCAGTGAGATAATAAACTCAGGGTAATGACCCGAATTTACACATTTTATACCCTCTTAGAAGCTAGCACTTTGCTTCTTAAGGATTCATATATTTGTTGAATCAATGAATAAAATCATTCTAGCACTGTGTGTGTGTGTTCTACTGTTTTTTTCTTCCTTCACAATAAGCATCTGATTGAAGCTAAAGATCTGCTCCTGTTAGATAGTCAAAGTATTCCATCCTTATCTCTAAGAGCCGGGGTTTCCGGATGTTTTTAAGAAGTATTATATAATTATAAGAAAAGGAACAATACTCGACTGACTAAAGACAATAAGGCTAATTATGCCCATGTGAAACAACCTTGAAATAAACCTTTGGGGATTTCTTTTCAATCTGACAAAAGAAAAAAAAAAAAAAGCAGAATACAAGTGAAAAGGTTTAGAGGAAAATCAGAGACTAGCTGGTCTCTTACTTCCTGGAAAATCAGGGGAAGTGGAGGCCCCTATTTAGAGGAATTTAAAGAAGCTTAGATCTGCAATGGGGGCTCTGAGAGGGGTGTCTGGTTTTTGAAGATTATTAGTACAAATGGCTCCTTAGCCTGAGTGGACATCCACGTATCCTTTACCTGGCACACTCTTCTATCATTGCTTCCCTGGAAAAACTAGACCTGCTGAAATCTATTAAGAAAAAATTGAGGCCAGGCACAGTGGCTCACACTTGTAATCCCAGCAGTTTGGGAGGCCAAGGCAAATGGATCACCTGAGATTGGGAGTTCGAGGCCAGCTTGACTAACATGGAGAAACCCCGCCTCTACTAAAAATACAAAAGTAGCCGGGCGTGTGATGGCGGGTGCCCATAGTTCCAGCTACTCAGGAGGCTGAGGCAGGAGAATCGTTTGAACCCGGGAGGTAGAGGTTGTGGTGAGCCAAAGTTGTGTCATTGCCCTCCAGCCTTGGCAACAAGAGTAAAACTCTGTCAAGAAAGGAAAGAAAGAAAGAAAGAGAGAAAAAGAGAAAGAGAAAGGAAGGCAAGGAAGGAAAGGAAAGAAGGAAAGAAAGAGAAAGGAAGGAAGGAAGAAAGAAAGGAAGGGAAGGAAAGAAAGAAAGAAAAGAAAGAAGGGCTGATACCAATGACAGCAAGTTTAGTTTTCATACACTTAGTATGATTGAGACAAAGATGGAAATCATTTGATTATTAAAAAGAAACAGAATTCAGCCACAATCAGATGCTGATTTTCCTCATTGAAGAGGAAAAAATCAATAGAAGAACAAATATAAAGCACTGGGACTAAATTACCAAAAATTGTACCTGAAACTGAGGTGTAATGAGAAATTGCATGCCATGCATTTCTCATGGCATGCATTTCTCATGGCATTATAGGTGGCTCACGCCTATAATGTCAGCACTTTGGTGGAAGCCGAGGCAGGAAGATCATTTGAGCTCAGGAGTGGGAGGCCAGCCTGGGCAACATGGCGAAAACCTGTCTCTACAAAAAATACAAAAACTAGCCGGGCATGGTGGCATGTGCCTGTAATCCCAGCTACTTGACAGACTGAGTGGGAGGATGGCTGGAACCCAGCTGGAGGTTGCAGTGAGCCGAGATCACGTCACTGTTCGTCAGCCTGGGCAACAGAGTCTCAAAAACCCTGTTTTGTTTTTTTTTTTTTTTTAAATAGTTGAACCCTCAAGGCTACTCTCAAACACAATACCTTAATCACATTCAAGAGAATAATGATTTTTGCATGTTGGCACAACAGAGATTTCCATAATTTAACTTTAGACAGCTGTTCTCTCTTCATTAGTTGAGTAGGCCAAATATAAAAGAGTTTGTTTATACAGACATTTTACAAGAAGTTGTGAAATCACGACACTGTGTTGTATGATTGATAAGGTCTTTACACATTTATTTTGAAGCACAAAAGACTACATAGGTGGATGTCACAATGGGCAACTTCTTTTCCTCAGTGCCTTCATCCAATCCACAGAAAAGAGGTGTGTTCCGCAAACCTGGATATTTCCATAGAGATGTAGGGCAGAAAATGCCAGGATACATTTTACAAATCAACTAAACTGACAGTGCCATAGGTAAGAATGCATAAATGAAAATTATATATTTCTCAAGTCTCATACCAAATCCAAATGATGCTGTTAGATACTTTAAAGACATCCCACTGGAAAACAGATCATGGTTTTATTTGCCTTCTTCCAATTAGAAAGATTGCTGCTTCAGTCTGTATGTTGGTCCCCAGAGAGCTTACAATGGTGAGAGCATGGAAGGCAAAAGAAATACTCATCATCTGGAAAGCAACTCAAAGCAGATGTTGTGCAACAGAGCTCAGGCAAAGTCACAGCATCATAGATGAAGGAGCAGGCTTTACTGGGAAACTTAACAAGCTGAGGGTCTGCAAGAGGAGGCATGGGGGATGTGCTGGGGTCAGGGCTGTTACAGTAGGTAGCTGGTGAGGTATGGGCAGGGTAGGAGAGGGCTCCCCTCACACACACACCAGGAGTGTCCCCCAACCATCAGGTGATGGTCAGGCAGTTGTTAACTGCCTCTCTAAAGTAATAATTGGTCGCAGCTGCCACCAGGGAAAGGCAGTCTCCTAACAGTTAGAAAATGCTTGGCCAAGCGCGGTGACTGTAACCCCAGCTACTCGGGAGGCTGAGGCAGGAGAATCGCTTGAACCCTAGGCAGAGGTTGCAGTGAGCTGAGATGGTGCTACTGCACTCCAGCCTGAGCAACAGAGCAACAGGGCAAGACTGACAGGCAGCGTCCACCTGAGAAGGAAGGCAGAG
>NW_016107338.1:11778917-11794739 GCF_001604975.1 Cebus imitator | reverse complement strand
AAAAAAAAAAAAAAAAAAAAAAAAAAAAAAAAGAAAGAAAGAAAGAAAAGAAAAAATAATGCCTGAAGGCTGGGCATGGTGACTCATGACTATAATTCTAGAACTTTGGGAGGCTGAGGCAAATGGATCATTTGAGCCCAGGAGTTCAAGATCAGTCTGGGCAACATGGCAAAATCCTGTCTCTACAAAAAATACAAAAATTAGCCGGATATGGAGGCACACGAATAAAATCCCAGCTACTCAGGAGGCTGAGGTGGGAATATCACTTGAGCCTTGGGAGGCCAAGGTTACAGTGAGCTGAGATGGTACCATTGCACTCCAGCCTGGGTAACAGGGTGAGACCCTGACAAAACAAGAAAGAAGGGAAGGAAGGAAGGAAGGGAGAGAGGGAGGGAGGGAGGAAAACACCTGAAACTGGTGATCAGCAGCTTCCCGATAAGATCTCAGGAGTGGGGAGATGTAACAAGACCCTGGAAGCATGCCAACACATAAAACCCCAAGTCAACAGTTTAAGTAGTGCACTTGGTCTCTCAAGTCGCCTGCTTGGCCCTCTTCCAAGTGTATTTTCCTTCCTTTCGTTCCTGTTCTAAAGCTTAATAAAGTTTCACTCCTGCACTAAAACTTGCCACAATCTCTCCTTCGGCCTTATGCCCCTCATTTGAATTCTTTCTTCTGATTAGGCAAGAACTGAGGCCACTGCAGACCTGCACGGATAACTGCCGCTGCTAAGGTGTTTTGTTGGACAGGGTGTTCTGTGGGCAGGTCATAGTGAGCATTCCAGAAGGCACATCCCTTCCTTTTTGTTCTCTCTTCTGAAAGACCAAAACGTGGACATCCTTATCCTTGGGGTCCACATAGACAATGTGGCATCAAGCTGTCTGGATGTAGACGCCAACTGTCAGGAGTTATCTGAGAAGGCCAGTTGCCTCTTATCAGGAAGTCTGGGGTGCCCGTTGGAAGTTGCAGCCCCTCCATCGGGGAGGGAGAAAGTCATGGGAAGCTGAATTTGGAAGGAATAGGAAGGCACCGGGTTACAGCTCTTTCACAGCCCTGGAAGCCCAGAGTCACCTCTGGGGGTCATCTTCAGACTCTCCTGTTTCACCACTGGCACTGGTCAGTGGCATCATCTTTTAATATAAAAAGCCATAAAAGGGCCTGCTGCGATGGCTCATGCCTGTAATCCCAGCACTTTGGGAGGCTGAGGCAGAAGGGAATCACTTGAGCTCAGGAGTGGGGGACGAGCCTGGGCAACATGGCCAGATCCCCATCTGTATAAAAAATATATTTCTATGAGCATTTTAAGACTCCTTCTTGTTTGCAGCTCCTAGGACCTTTTATTTTTTGCTAGTGTAAGCAAAATTTAATTTTTTTTTTTTTTTAAATAAAGATGGGGGTTTCACCATGATGGCCAGGCTGGTCTTGAACTCCTGACCTCAGGTGATCCACCCACTTCGGCCTCCCAAAGTGCTAGGATTACAGGCGTGAGCCACTGCGCCCAGCCAATTTAAATATTTTTTAAGTTGGTAGTTAAAGTCACGAGGTCAGGAGTTCGAGGCCAGCCTGGCCAATATGGTGAAACCCCCATCTCTACTAAAAATACAAAAAACGTAGCTGGGCGTGGTGGCTCGTGCCTGTAGTCCCAGCTACTGGGGAGGCCGAAGCAGGAGAATCGCTTGAACTCGAGAGGCGGAGGTTGCAGTGAGCAGATATCGTGCCGCTGCACTCCAGCCTGGGCGACACAGCGAGACTCTGTCTCAGAAAAAAAAAAAAAATAATAATAATAATAATAATTTTACATGCCTTTTAGTTCTCTTTGGAGGCTACCACTAACTGATTGCCACCTGCTGGAGAAGAGAAGAAGTGCAGCCGGCCGCCTTGTCGGCCTCTGTCGCCGCTTCCGCCGCCCGAAATCATCCCGTCCTCCTAAGCACCGCCCTGGTGCCCCAGCTGAAGGCGGAGAAACGGTGTGTGCGGTGGGCTCGGGTAGAGGCGGGTCCCCGCCCTTTCCATTCCTGTGGAGTATGGTGTGTGCCCCCTGCACCCATCCCTTTACTGTAGGGGTGGGCACCCCGGCGAGCCGCAAAACAGCAGGCGGACTCCCCTGCTGGAGAGAAGCCGAGGAAGTGCAATGTTAAGAGGAGCGGCGGCCACACCTGCTGCTGTGAGGATCTGAGCAGGGTTTATTTTTATTATTATTTATTATACTTTAAATTTTAGGATACATGTGCAGAACGTGCAGGTTTGTTACATAGGTATACATGTGCCATGGTGGTTTACTGCACCCATTAATCCGTCATCCACCTCAGGTATTTCTCCTAATGTTCTCCCTCCTCTAACCCCCAACCCCCCACCGGCCCCAGTGTGTGATGTTCCCCTCCCTCCCTGTTCCCGTGTGTTCTCATTGTTCAACTCCCACTTATGAGTGAGAACACGCGGTGTTTGGTTTTCTGTTGTTGTGTTAGTTTGCTGAGAATGATGGTTTCCAGCTTCATCCATGTCCCTGCAAAAGACATGAACTCATCCTTTTTAATGCCTGCTGTTTTTGTGTGTGTTTTTTGAGCTGAAGCCTCTATCTCCCAGGCTGGAGTGCAGTGACACAATCTCAGCTCACTGCAAACTCTGCCTCCCAGGTTCAAGTGATTCTCCTGCCTCAGCCTCCTGAGTAGCTGGGATTACAGGCACGTGCCACCATGCTCAGCTAATTTCTTTCTTTTTTTTTTTGGAGAGGCAGGGTCTTACTTTCTTGCCCAGGCTGGTCTTGAATTCCTGGCCTCAAGTGATGCGCCAAAGTGGGCAGTTCACTTGAGGTCGGGAGCTCGAGTTCAGCCTGGCCAACATGGCGAAACCCTGTCTCTACTAAAAGTACAAAAATTAGCCGGGCATGGTGGCATGCACCTGTAATCCCAGCTACTGGAGAGGCTAAGGCAGGAGAATTGCTTGAACCTGGGAGGTGGAGAATGCAGTAGGGGAACCTTCGAGGGGAAATTGTTTTTCAAAGCCATCCACTTCTTTTCTTCCCAGCTGAGTCCTAGTTCAGGGAACCACACTCTCCCACGGGGTCTGCCTCACCCTACCCTGAGGCGTGTCTGCTTCCAGGCTTGCCAGCATCTGAGCCATTAGCATGATCAGCAATTAGAATGATCATTATAAAACGTAGATCTGAGAACGTCTTTGCCCTCCTTGAAAATCCTTCAATGGTCTAGCATGGGAGTGCACACCTGCAATCCCTACTATTTTGGAGGCTGAGGTGGGAGGATGGTGTGAGCCTAGGAGCTGGAGGCTGCAGTGAGCTGTGATTGCCACTGCACTCCAGCCTGGGTGACAGAGTGAGGACCTGTCTAAAAGAGAAAGAAAGAGAGTGTGAGAGAGAGGTGGGAAGAGCAGGGAGAAGAAAGAAAGGGAGAGAGAAAAAAGAGGGAGGGGGAGAGAAGGAGGGAGGGAAGGGGAGAGGAGGAAGGGAAGGAGGGGGGAAGGAAGGAAGGAGAAGGGAAAGAAGGGATCCTTTCATTGTTTTTGGAGTCCAAACCCTCTAATAAGTTTATGGGGCCACTCCAGGGCTGGCCCAGCCTCTTCTTTTAACCTGGTGCTTGTCCGCACAGCCTCCCTTTCTGAAGCGCTATCACTTCTGACCTTCATACACACTCCCCTTCCTCCCGCAGTCACTGTTGGAGGAAATGGCCTTTTTCTTCTTCTTCAGGCCTCAGCTTCCTTTCGGAAGAGGTTCCTAGCGTCTCTGAGACTGACTGGGTTCTGCTTCACTCTCACAGTCACTCTTAGCCCAGTCCCATGGACCATTCACAGCCCATGAGAAGCTGGGTCCTCTCTCCATCCCCTTACACTTCAGGCTCCCTGAGGGCAAGACCGAGTCTTGTTGACTGTTGTATCCCCAGGGTCTAGTGTGCCTGGTCCATAATAGGCGTTCAGAAACTAGGAACCTGTTCATCAGCGAGAACACATGGACATAGGGAGGGAAACAGCACACAGCGGGCCTGTCGGGGGCTTGGAGGAAAGGCAGAGCAGCAGGATAAATAGCTAATGGCACGCCGGGCTAATACCTAGGTGATGAGTTGATAGGTGCAGCAACCCACCCTGGCACATGTTTACCTATTTAACCTGCATGTTCTGCACATGTACCCAAGAACTTAAAATTTTAAAAAACCTGTTCATGTTGTATGAATAAATGAAATGGCATAGTTGAAGCATTTTTAATTCTCAAAAAAAAGTATGCCGTCAATTTTATGTACTAAATTGGAATCAAATTCTTTAAAACTAGATTTTCTTTCTTTCTTATTTTTTTTTTAAGAGATTGGATTTCACCATGTTGGCCAGGCTGGTCTTGAACTCTTGACCTCATAATCCACCCATCTCGGCCTCCCAAAGTGCTGGGATTACAGGCATGAGCCACCGTGCCCAGCCAAAACTAGATTTTCTGATAAAGGAGAAATTCCCAATTTACTCTTATGGGTTGATTAAAGAAAAAAAAAACTCATGTGAAAAATAAAATTAAAATGTTTGGCCAGGCGTGGTGGCTCATGCCTGTAATCCCAGCACTTTAGGAGGGCAAGGCAGGAGGATCACTTGACCCAGGAGCTTGAGACCAGCCTGGGCAAAATTGTCCCCCAAAATCTGTTACAAATGAGATAAGACCCATGAGAATCATTCAATTCTTTCTTTTCTTAGACTTGACTTTCTCAATAGAATATATATTACAAGAATGAGAGTTTTTGCCAGGCATGGTGGCTCACATCTATAATGCCAGCACTTTCAGAGGCCAAGATGGGCAGATCACAATGTCAGGAGTTTGAGACAAGCATGGCCAACATAGTGAAACCTCTTCTCTACTAAAAATACGAAAATTAGCCGGGCGTGGTGGCATGTGCCTGTAGATCCAGCTACTTGAGTGGCTGAGACAGGAGAATCGCTTGAACCTGGGAGGTGAAGGCTGTGGTGAGTGGAGATCATGCCACTGTACTCCAGCCTGGGTAACAGAGCGAGACTCTGTCTCAAAAAAATAAAAAATAGAGTTTTTACAAGACTAAAGTACTATTCTGAAAAATAAGTGTGACTTTGCACTGATTAAATTTGGCCATAGTTAATTAATCCATAATATTCGATATGGTTTGGCTGTGTCCCCACCCAAATCTCATCTTTAATTATAGTTCTTATAATCCCCATGTGTGATGGGAGGGGCTCAGTGGGAGGTAATTGAATCATAGAGGTGGTTACCCCCATGCTGGTGTTCTCATGATAATGAGTTCTCACAAGATCTGATGGTTTTATAAGGGGCTTTTCCCCCTTTTCTCAGCACTTCTCTCTCCTGCTGCCATGTAAAGAATGATGTGTTTGCTTCCCCTTCCACTATGATGGTAAGTTTCCTGAGGCTTCCCCAGTCACGCGGAACTGTGAGTCAATTAAACTTCTGTCCTTTATAGATTACCCAGTCTTGGGCAGTCCCTTAGACCAGCATGAGAGTAGACTAATACAATATTCCTTCCTACTAAAGAAAGCTTTACTTGAATAAATTGTAGAATACTTCTTTTTTTTTGAGATGGAGTCTCACTCCTATCTCGCAGGCTGGAGTGCAATGGTGCGATCTCAGCTCACTGCAATCTCTACCTCCTGGGTTCAAGCAATTCTCTTTCTTCAGCCTCCCAGGTAGCTGGGATTGCAGGTGTGCACCATCATGCCTGGCTAATTTTTGAATTTTTAGTAGAGACGAGGTTTTGCCATGTTGGCCAGGCTGATTTCGAGCTCCTGACCTCAGGTAATCCACCTGCCTCGGGTTGCCAAAGAGCCAGGATTTCAGGCCTGAGCCACCATGCCCAGCCTAATTTTCTTTTTCTTTTCTTTCTTTTTTTTTTTTTTTTTAGGAGTCTAAAAGCAGGGAAAGTTTAAATTTTGGACTTCCAAACCAGATTTCAGACAGGCTTAAGAGTGCCAAAATGACCTTATTGTTAACAGGAGCTGTTTGTCCCTTTATTCTAGGGACTCTCAAACATGCCAAAGCCTGCTGAGGCTCCAGCTCTCCCTGTGAAGCTAGACACCCCGGTGTTCAGTGGCATTTGGGAAGGACCCTGAGGTCACAGTCTGGTTTTGTGATGTGGTGATGATAACGCTGTGGTGAACACCAAGGATTTTATATTTTTTCTGCAAATCATGATGGGATCTAATGACGCAGCATGTAAAAGTTCTCAAGTATTGCTTTGCTAACCTCCACTCCTCATTAACTTAACTTGATAGAGTTTCTTGATAGAAGACAATCAGTCATTTTTATGAATGGGTCCTAAATACTATTACACTGATTCTTTGGAAAATATAATTCTTATTGTTTTGTAAGAAAATAGTCATCACCTGCAATAGACTGATGTTTGTGCTCCCCTTGCCCCCAACCAAATTTATATGTTAAAATGTTAAAATTCTAACTCTCAATGTGTATTAGGAGGTGGAGCCGTTGGGAGGAAGTAAGGTCATGGGGGTGGAGCCTTCATGAATGGAATTAATGTCCTTATAAAAGGGATCCCAGAGAGCTCTCTGGTCCTTCTGCTATGTGAGAATACAGCAAGAAGATGGCTGTCTCTGAAGCACGAAGTGGATCCTCAGACACTGTCTTTGCCAGTGCCTCTCTCTTGGACTCCCCGTCCTCCAGAACTGTGAGAAATAAATCTGTTGTTAAAGCCACTCAGTCTATGGTATTTTTGTTACAGCAGTCTGAACAAACTAAGACATCATCTTTCTTAGTTTTCCAGAAATAAACATGTTTTCCAAGTACAGAAAAGGACAAAAGCAAAAAGCAAAATATACCTCCTGGTATTCTTCTGGTAGGAATTTTCCTGTAGCTACAAGAACATTAGTGAAGTAGGAACAATGGTCCCCTAAGATAGCAGGTCCTAATCCCTGATATCTTTGGAACCTGAAAATGTTACCTTATTTGGAAAAGGCTCTTTGAACATATGATTTTTTTTTTTTTTCAGATTTCTTTTTAGATGGGGAGATTATGCGAGATTATCCAGGTGGGTCCTAAATGCTATCACATGCATCTTTGTAAGAGATAGGCAGAGGGAGATTTGAGACATACATGGAAGAGGTAATGTGAAAACAGAGGCAAATATTGGAGTGATGCTGCCACAAGCCAAGGAATGCCAACCAACATCAGAAGCCTGAAGAGGCAAAAAGAATGAATTTTCCCCTGGGTGCGGTGGCTCATGCTTGCAATGTCAGCACTTTGGGAGGCAGGTGAATTGCTTGAGCTCAGGAGTTCAAGACCAGCCTTAGGCAACATGATGTAACCCTGTCAGGAGGTCAGGAGTTCAAGACTAGCCTGGCAAACATGATGAAACCTTGTCTCTACTAAAAATACAAAAATTAGCTGGGCATGGAGGCACATGCCTGTAATCCCAGCTACTGTGGAGGCTGAGGCAGGAGAATTGCTTGAACCTGGGAGGCAGACATGTCGGTGAGCCGAGATTGCACCACTGCACTCCAGCCTGGGCAATGGAGTGAAACTACATCTCAAAAAATAAAATAAAATAAACTGGACTTTGGGGAGATAGGTCTGTAGCAAACTGCTCGAATCCTATGCAATTTTATAACCAAGGTACTAACAACAACAATCATAATGCTGATAATAAAAATAACCACCACGGCACGTGTATATCTATGTAACAAACCTGCACGTTCTGCACATGTACTCCAGAACTGAAAGTATAATAATAATTAAAAAGTGAGCCCATTCCATCTGCACTTGCGTGTGCACCCACCTTCATCGTCAGTCAGCCTCTGCAGTGTCAAACCCTTGGGCTCACACTGCCTCCTCTGAGATGTAGATACGGGAGGGAATTAGAGATCATCTTCACTGGGGAGAAAGGGCTTCTGGAATTAAATGAATGATGTGTACACCTAACTTCTTCAGCTGCACTTTTACCAGATAGCTTAACATTGGGGAAAAACTGTTGGTCCTTAAAGTCAATTTATTGCCACTACTCGCACAAAAGGAAAGCATTTCTGCAGGATTCGTTTTTTTCCTTTAAGCTCTTCATACATTGCTTCAAAATATTAATGTACAATGAAAAATAGCATAGAAACCAATGTGACTTCCATTTTATGCTGTTCTCAGTGCCCTAGTTACCAATTTGCATGTGGCCTATCATCATAGAAACACATGTCGTAGAATAAAGAATTGTGTTCAGGAGGTTAGGCAGGATAAGATTTTGTGTAGCAATGATCTTGTTACTTGGTCTTGTTGGAGCTGTACAAAAGGCACAAAAATGGAAATATTGAACGTATCAGTCAGCGTTGTATCTGCATGCATGTACACAGAAACCCAACCACCATGTCTTTACCAAATAGGGATTTGTTTTTCCACATGGTACAGATTCAAAGGTGGGCAGGCCAGGCTGCCGCAGCTGCTCTAGGGACTCAGTTTCCTCCTAGATCCCAGTATAGCCATTAGATTGTTGCTTTCATCTTCATGGTGGCAGGACGTCTCCTTGACGATCAAACTTCATATCCATGAGACAGGCAGGAAGGAGAAGGGAAGGACAATGGGCATGTTCCTGGAAGCACCAACAAGCCACTGTTCATAGAGCTGAGAACTGTCCAGGTCATGTCATAAGGTAGCCCCAGCTACAAGAGAGGCTGGACGTTCAATATTTTAAGTGGGTGCACTGTGCCCAGAATCAAATTGGATTCTATGAATAAATACAATGGGAGAATGGCTATTGGCAAGCAGCTGGCAGTGTCTGCCACATTGGCATAAAATGTGTCTTAAAGATGCTCATTATAAATCTAATATTTATTTTTATTTATTTTTTGAGATGTAGTCTCATTCTGTCACCTGGGCGGGAGTGCAGTGGCACAATCTGAGCTCACTGCAAACTCCATCACCCAAGTTGAAATGATTCTCCTGCCTCAGCCTCCCAAGTACCTAGGATTACAAGCATGTACCATCACGCCCAGCTAATTTTTGTGTTTATAGTAAAGACAAGGTTTCACCATGTTGGCTACGCTGGTCTTGAACACCTGACCTCAAATGATCTGCCTGCCTCAGCCTCCCAAAGTCCTGGGATTACAGGTGTGAACCACTGCACTCAGCCATAACTCTGCTATTTATTGAACTCAGAAATTTCTTATGGGGCCTTGGGGTTGATGCTCACGGGAAATAATTTTCCTCTACAGGGAAATCTTAAAGAACACAACTTTAAAAATTACTAGATTAAGTTCTGCAGATGCTTTTGAATAATTTTTTTTTTTTTTTTAGATGGAGTTTCGCTCTTGTTGCCCAGTCTGGAGTGCAATGGCACGATCTTGGCTCACTGCATCTTCCTGGGTTCAAGCAATTCTCCTGCCTCAGCCTCCTGAGTAACTGGGATTACAGGCACATGCCACCATGCCCGGCTAATGTTTGTATTTTAAGTAGTGATGCGGTTTCACCATGTTGGCCAGGCTGGTCTCGAACTCCTGACCTCATGTGATCCTCCCGCCTCAGTCTCCCAAAGTGCTGAGATTACACGCATGAGCACCATACCCAGCTTGAATAATGTTAATAAGGGATTTTGAATACTGCTACTAGAAGGACCCTAGGAACATAATACAACTTTAGATTAAAAAACAAAACAAATTTCTATAATTTTCATTCTTCCACATCTCTTCATTTGTAAAATGTATTACACTAAATCAAAACACATAAGACACATAAATCTGATTTAATTTTCAATTAGAATAAAACTCCTTATCTATTTTCTGGGTAAAACTTACTAACCCCTAAGGAACAGTTTGTTATAGCACATTGCCTTAAAACAGAGGTACTGGCTGGGCGCGGTGGCTCACGCCTGTAATCCCAGCACTTTGGGAGGCCGAGGTGGGCAGATCACGAGGTCAGGAGATCGAGACCATCCTGTCCAATGTGGTGAAACCCCATCTCTAAAAATAAAAATAAAAAATTAATTAATTTTTAAAAATAAAAATAAAAAAAAGTACTGCATTTGACTTCAGGAGAGCTAAGTGCGAGTGCCAGTTCTTCCGTTTATTAGTTGGTGACTGCAGCAGACATCAGACCTACCCAGGATCTGCTACGACCTTCTCCTTCTCTGGAGCACCCCAATCTTGCTCAAGTTTGCCCCCATTCCATACCTTATGAGAAGCTGACCGCATCCCCAGCACCGTAGGTAATCTGCCCTCCCTCCAGTGATTTGGGCAGAAATGGGCATTAGTTAGTATAATTTGAGATTCTAATTAATAATACTAATGTTGAAAAAATTACCCAACTGTTTCACATCGCTGCATTGTAATCTATAAAACAGGGATGATGCTGTTGGCTCCATTTAACATAATCACCCCGACAAGGCAACAGTGCCTAAGACAGAAATTTGGGAAAAACTAGCCAAAATGAACAAGACTACACCAGATGTCACTTTGTATTTGTATTCAGAACTCATTTTGGTGGTGGCAAAACAACTGGCTTTGGTATGATTTATAATTCCTTGGATTATGCAAAGAAAAATGAACCCAACATAGACTTGCAAGACATGGCCTGTATAAGAAGAAAAAGACCGCAAGAAAGCAACAAAAGGAACACAAGAACAGAACAAAGAGAGTGGGGGTGGACTACCAAGGCCAACGTTGGTGCTGGCTAAAGGAGTAAAGGTGCTGCAAGGATGTTGTCTTCCGTCATTGTGCATTTTTCACAAGATTATTAATAAGGCTGGGCGCAGTGGCTCATACCTATAATCCCAGCACTTTGGGAGGCCAGGGTAGGTGGATCACTAGTTCAGGAGTTCGAGACCAGCCTGGCCAACGTAGTGAAACCCCATCTCTACTAAAAATACAAAATTTGGCTGGGCATGCTAGCGCATGCCTGTAATCCCAGCTACCTGTAAGGCTGAAGCAGGAGAATCACTTGAACCCAGGAGGCGGAGGTTGCAATGAGCCAAGATCACACCATTGCACTCCAGCCTGGGCGACAGAGCAAGACTGTCTTAGAAAAAAAAAAAAGAGACTGGGTGCAGTGGCTCATGCCTATAATGCCAATATTACAGGAAAGGGGTCCTGATTCAGACCCCAAGAGAGGGTTCTTGGATCTTGTGCAAGAAAGAATTCAGAGTGAGTCCACAATGCAAAGCAAAAGCAAGCTTATCAGGGAAATAAAGGAATAAAAGAATGGCTACTCCATAGAGCAGTGCCAAGGGCTGCTGGTTGTCCATTTTTATGGTTATTTCTTGATGATATTCTAAACAATGGGTGGATTATTTATGCCTCCCCTTTTTAGACCATATAGGGTAACTTCCTGACGTTGCCATGGCATTTGTAAACTGTCATGGTGCTGGTGGGAGTGTAGCAGTGATGACGACCAGAGGTCACTCTTGTTGCCATCTTGGTTTTGGTGGGTTTTAGCCAGCTTCTTTACTGCAAACTGTGTTATCAGCAAGGTCTTTATGACCTGTATCTTGTGCTGACCTTGTATCTCATCCTGTGACTTAGAACGCCTTGATCATTTGGGCATGCAGCCCAGTAGGTCTCAGGCTCATTTTACCCAGCTCCTTTTCAAGATGGAGTTGCTCTGGTTTCACATGCCTCTGATGCTAGCATGTTGGGAGATCGAGGCAGGCGGATCACCTAAGGTCAGGAGTTCAAGACCAGCCTGGCCGACGTGGTGAAACTCTGTCTCTACTAAAAATACAAAAATTAGCCGAGCATGGTGGCTGGCACCTGTAATCCCAGCTACTCAGGAGGCTGAGGCAAGAGAATCTCTTGAACCCAGGAGGTGGAGGTTGCAATGAGCCAATATTGCACCGCTGCGCTCCAGCCTGGGTGACAGAGTGAGACTCTGTCAAGAAAGAAAACAAGAAAGAAAGAGAGAGGAAGGAGGAGGGAAGGAAGGAAGGAAGGAAGGGAGGGAGGGAGGGAGGGAGGGAGGGAGGGAGGGAGGGAGGGAACTAAGATAACATCCTAACATAGGTTCCTGAGTTGTTTTTCAGAAACATGGATACCCACCAAATGAATCCCCTGGCACCTAGACTTCGGGTAAGGGGGAACTGAGGACTCAACTCTGATCACCATTTTTTTTTTCTGAAGTTCTTCCTGAGGGGCCTGGAGGAAGTCACGCCCATGAGCCAGAGCTAACATTCTTTTCTGCTGATCCCAAATTTTTAGACAAAGCTTTGCCATCTTATCCAATTGCAAATCTGAAAATTTTTGAATCTATGGCCTATACCCTGCCTCGTCCCCACCTCCCACACCCACTTTGAGATGTCCTGCCTTTTTAGTTCAAACCAGCCTATAGCCTCCATGTGTTGATTTATGGCTTTGCCTGTAACCTCTGCCTCTGCCTTTAAAAACCCTTACTTGCCGAGGCGGGCAGATCATCTAAGATCAGGAGTTCAAGACCAGCCTGGCCAACACAGCAAAACCCTTTCTCTACTAAAAATGAAAAAATTAACTGGGTGTGGTAGTGGGTGCCTGTAATCCCAGGAGGCTGAGGCAGGAGAATCACTTGAACCTGGGAGACAGAGGTTGCAGTGAGCTAGGATTGCACCACTGCATTCCAGCCTGGGCAATAGAGCAAGACTCTACCTCAAATAAATAAATAAATATGAAAAACCTTACTTGCAAGCCATTGGGGAGGTCAGGTCTTAAGTGTGAGCTGCCTGATTGTTCTTGCTTGGTGCCCTGCAGAGATTGTTTTTGCTTGGTGCCCTTGTTTTTCCTATTGCAAACTGCAGAGTGAATATTTGGATTTACTGAGCCATGTGAGCAGACCCCAGTTCAGCCCTGCACCAGGCATAGGCCCCGGCCCTCATGGAGCTGCATCTGCCAATGATCTGTTGCAGTGCCCAAAACAGACTCACCCAGAGGCAGGTTCTGAGCAATGCAAAAGCACCAATCTCATTCTTTTATTGCTAGGCTTCTTCTTCTTTTTTTTTTTTCCTAAACTAGTACTATTAGCTTTATTATATATCTTATTCACTAGGCTTGTTATCAAATTTCTTATGTTAGTTTTTAAAAATTAACCTATTCTGAGCAGGAATTTCTGATGAAAAAAATAAAAAATAAAAAAAAATTAACCTGTTCTCAGCCAGGCATGGTGGATAACATCTGTAAATCCAGCACTTTTGGAAGCCGAGGTGGGAGGATCGCTTGAGCTCAGGAATTCAAGACCAGTCTGGGCAACATGGCAAAACTCCATCACTACTAAAAATACAAAAATTAGTCTGGCGTGGTGGCACATGCCTGTAATCCCAGCTACTCAGGAGGCTGAGGTAGGAGTATCACTTGAACCTGGGAGGTGGAGGCTGCAGTGAGCCAAGATCGTACCATTTCACTCCAGCCTGGGCAACAGGGCAAGATCCATCTCAGAAAAAAAAAAAGAAAAAAAGAAATCAGTTGCAATCTGGAAGGATGTTTAGAACCATTCTTTTGAGGGAGCGATCACTACTTAAAAACATGCATGTTGAAGTTCTGTTTAAAAATTCACATTATTTTTTAGTTCCAGGTTAAGAGTGTAGCATTACTTTACAATGAATAGCCTTCAGATGTGGCAGGGATTGCAGTTGCCCCCTATTATTCTGTCACTGTCACTGTGAGATGTTCACTTTAAACACCTAGTGAAGGAAAAATTAATCATGCTTTAAAATCAGATAAAACATTAATGGCCTTGAAATTTTAATACTAATTCTCAGTTTTTAGTTTTCACACAGATGAAACTTTCTTATTTAGAAATAAACTTAGGGAAAGATTTAATAAGTAATTGATATTAATAAGTTGAAATCACACGTATGCTCTAATTTTTTCACATGAAAGCAATTTTGCTTTCCACATCTTTTTATTTGAAGGAATTGAGTCTCACATTTGTCAGATAAATTACTGCGTAAACTATCTAAGATGATTTTCACATTCTTGTGTGGAAATCAAATTTCGAGAGGTTGTAGAATTAACGTAGAAGTGACAACAGTGTGTTCTTCCAGGAGAGCTTGCTAATTGACGTTGAAGCCTGAAATGTTCTCCTGAAAACACTCAAACTCATTAGGTAACAAAAGCCCAGAGGACAGAAATGAAGCAAAGCAAGTTAGTTCTTGGAATGAAACTCTAGAAATTCCAACTTGAGAAAATAAAGAGGCAGAGAAAAAAAACTAGAAAAAGAAAAAAAATCACAAAATAAAAGTAACTTATGAAAGGAAGCGGATATTTTTGTTTAATTATTTATTTAGTTTTTTAATCATAAGCATTTCGTAGATTGTGTGATGGTTTTGAAATTGTAAAAATACATCTATTTGTCGCATGTCTCTTCTCTCACTGCTTGAAAATGTAAACAAGAACAAGAGCTCCCCTTGCCTGTACCTTACCTGTGCAGGATTACAAGCTCAGGTGCCAACTGGGCCAATCCCGGAAGAGGCTGTGCAAAGTGGGGGAGGCAAAGATGGCCTCAGCATTCTTTCCTTCTTGTGTGACATTTCCTTTGCAATGTGACTTTGACTTCCTTGCCATCAAGGAATGGAATGTGTCTCTTCACCCTTTGACTCTGGCCTGGCACCTGAGACTTGCTTTGATCAAAAGAATGCAGTAGGAGTGGCACTGTGGGCCTCAGGAAGCTTCACAGCTTCCACTTTTGTCCCTGTGGAACACTGCCCAAGACTGCATGTGAAGAGCCCCAGTCTAACCTGGTGGAGGACCGGGCATTGGAACTACCTGAGCCAACCCATCTGAAGCCTTTTAAATCAGCCAGCTGACAGCTAGCATCTACCATCTACCATTGGAGGGCATCTTAAATCTTCCAGCCCCAGCCAAGCCACCATATTATTGTAGCCACTGAGTGAGCCCAGGCAAGATCAGCAGAAGATTTGTCACCCAGTTGAGTCCAGCCCAAGTTGTTGACCCACAGAATCATGAGCAAAAATAATGGCCGTTGTAAGCCACTGCATTTTGGAGGTGGTTTATTATGCAGCAAAAACTAAATTCTACAGGAGGTTATTCCAGGAAGCA
The DNA here is from genome assembly GCF_001604975.1 of Cebus imitator. NCBI lineage: Eukaryota > Metazoa > Chordata > Mammalia > Primates > Cebidae > Cebus > Cebus imitator. Next base: position 11,779,766 of record NW_016107338.1, on the reverse strand, counting down.
CAAGTGAGGAAATAAGGGAAGTCAGACAGAGAAAGGAGAGTTAATAAGGGGTACTCTAAGGAGCAGGTTATTACTATGGGCAAGTGAAGCTAAATCCTGCTGGATACCCTCTGAGGAGTCCTGTAGAAGGCATCTCAGCACAGTCTCGCCATGGCAAGAGAAGCTGGGTTACTCACCCAATAATTCCTTACCCTACGCCTCACTGGCTGAGGGTTGCCTGGGGAATTTAGGTCCCCAGCACTTCTGATCTGCCGTGCAGCCAAGCTGAACAAGGTCCCTGGCATTGGAGAGATCTCACAGGCAGGGAAGTAGAGGGATGAGAGTGAACTTGAGGTGGAAGCCATCAATACACATGGGAACTATCCACCCTGGTCGCAGTAGGCCAGGAGGATGCAGGACAGGACATCACAGCATCTGCTAATCCCCAAACCCATTTCTTCCCAAATCTTCCCCAATTCAATAAGTGGTAACACCATCCTCCAATTGCTCCCCACAGAAATTTCATCCTTGGATGCATTAATCTCTCTCACACTCCACATTCAAATCCTTTCAGTGTTACCTTTGAAATATATCCAGAATCCAAATATTTCTATCTCATCCACTACAACTCTGGTCCAAGGCACCAATGACTCTCACTTGGATTATTGGAACCACCTATGTATTATTACTATTATTATTTTTTTTTTGAGATAGAGTCTCACTGTTGCCAGGCTGGGGTGCAGTGGCACGATCTTGGCTCACTGCAACCTCTGTGACCCGGATTCAAGCAATTCTCCTGTCTCAGCCTCCCGAGTAGCTGGGATTACAGGCATGCTCCACCATGCCCAGCTAATTTTCATATTTTTAAAA
>NW_016107338.1:11760827-11778907 GCF_001604975.1 Cebus imitator | reverse complement strand
AGAGACAGGTTTCACCATGTTGGCCAAGTTGGTCTCAAACTCCTGACCTCAAGTGATCTGCCCGCCTCAGTCTCCCAAAGTGCTGGGATTACAGGCATGAGCTATCACGCTCGGCCTAAATTTATTTTTTTTAGAAATGAGGTCTCACTATGTTGTCCAGGCTGGTCTTGAACTCTTGGGCTCAAGCAATCCTCCTGCCTCAGCCTCCCAAAGTGCTGGGATTACAGGCGTGAACCATTGTGCCTGGTCCAGAGTGACCATTTAAAACCCAATCCCTCCTTAGTTTTCAACCCTCCCAGAGCTCCCTATCTCACTCAGAATAAAATACAAGATCTTTACTGTGTCCTAGAAGGCCCCAGAGAATCTGCTGTTTTTCTGATTTCACATATTGGAACTCTCCCCATCACTCACTGCTCTGGCCTCACTGGTTTCCCTGTAATTCAAAATCCCAGGCTCACTTCTACCACAGGCCCAGGGTACTTGCTGTTCCTCTAAGTTGCCTCCCCAGTTATCCACAGACATACAGCCCTAACTTCCTTCTGGCCTTGACTCAAATGTCTGCTTATTAGAGAGGCCTTCCTGACTCTAACTAGGCAGATTTTCTCCCAGTCACTCTTAACCCCCTTACCTTGCTTTATTTTTCTTTATTAATCAACTGACATTATTTTCCATACTGCGAATCCTCCCCCAACTAGAATGTAAGTTTTAGGAGACTAGGGACTCCCTGTCTTTTTTGTTTGCTGATGTATTCTTAGTACCTAGATTAAGCTTTTGTTAATTTAACGAATTAGTATGTATTGTGGGACAGGCTGATGATTTTACATGGATTATTTACAAGTTAGCTCTCTGGTTGAAATAATTTAAAGCCTCCAATAAAACATTCCATACTTTAGGCTGGTCGCAATGGCTCACGCCTGTAATCCCAGCACTTTGGGAGGCCGAGGTAGGCAGATCACCTGAGGTCAGGAGTTTGAGACCAGCCTGGCCAACATGGTGAAATCTCATCTGTACTAAAAATACAAAAATTAGCCAGGCATGGTGGTGGGCGCCTGTAATCCCAGCTCCTCAGGAGGCTGAGGCAGAAGAATCACTTTAACCTGGGAGGCAGAGGTTGCAGTGAGCCGAGATTGTGCCATTGCACTCCAGCCTGGACAAAATGAACCAGGCTCCATTTCAAAAACAAAACAAAACAAAAACAACAACAAAAAACAAAAATTCCATACTTTAAAGAAGAATAGTCTTATGTTATGTTCTTATGAAGATTAAAGTAACAATCTCAGAAAAAAAGTTATTCTAGGCAGTGTCTCATTCCTGTAATCCCAGCACTTTAGGAGGCTGAGGATCACTTAAGCCCAGGAGTTCAAGACCAGCCTAGGAAACACAGGGAGACCCCATCTCTACAAGTAATTTAAAAAATTAGCCAGATGTGATGGTGTGCACCTGTGGTCCCAACTATTTGGGAGGCTGAGATGAGGGAATCGCGGGAGCCCAGGAGGTTGAGGCTGCAGTCAGCTGCGATTGTGCCGCTGCACTCCAGTTGGGGTGACAGAGTGAGACCCCGTCTCTCAAAAAAAAAAGGGAAAAGAAAAAAGTTACTCTGATAGCTATGGATTGTTGAGATGTTTGCTGAAACTTAGTGTGCTTGATTATTATGGATTTATGAATTAGTCATTAACTCAAAAACATGGATTAAACTCATCCTGTATACTGGGCTCTGGGCAGTCCTGGGGCTATAAAATTGAAAGATAAAGTCCAGCCCTCACAGATACAACATCACAACAATTATGACCAAGCCTGAGGGGTTCTGAGCTAGAGTGTATTTGAGGTGCCTGGCAGTCAGGGCTGCTGGAGGGAGCAATGAGAAGGAAAATACAGAGGCCCCCTCAGACTCAGTTGGGGGACTAAGGGGAGCTCCACCAAGACAAGTGGCACGAGGTTTGTGGGTGGCTGGAGTGTCACCTACCAGTGAGAAAATTATTGCCTCAGAAATGGATTGGAATTATGTATGTAAATTCTGTTCATCTAGAACTTATCCCCATTTTCTCTGACTTCCTAGGTTCCTGATAGTTCGCTCTTTGAACTTTTTTGATTCTTATTTGTTTTGTTGGATCTTTGGGCTGCTTTCGGCTCCCTCCTGAACTATAGAATGCTTTGATCAAAGACATTATTGTATAATTGAAATGTTTGCTATAACATGAGTTGATATGCAGTAGTCGTAATGCTGTTACACAGTTATGCTCAGACAACTGTTAGCACTGTTATATTCTGTATCACTGCTTCTTGTCCTTTCCTTTGCTTGAGAGGTGTTTGAGACAAGCCAGGGCAACATGATGAAACCCTGTCTCTCCAAAAAATACAAAAATTAGCCAGACTTGATGATGTGCACCTGTAGTCGCAGTTTCTCGGGAGGCTGAGGTGGAAGGATAGCTTGAGCCTAGGAGGTCGAGGTTGCAGTGAGCCATGATTACACCACTGCACTCCAGCCTGGGCAGGAGGGCAAGACAGGAAAAAATAAATGCATGTTTGTTCAATATGCATCATCAGGACCCCTTTCATGAATATTCATAGCTCCTCCTACAACCTGTTGAATACCTATACTTGGCCAACTTCAGTATAAATCCCTTCCCGGCCTCTTCTCCTTCAAAGAGTTTGCTTTCAGTTTTTCAGCCAGAGGCTGAATCCCCTTCTTCTTTTTTTTTTTTTTTTGAATCCCCTTCTTAAGAAATAAAGATCTCCTTTCCAAAGGAGATCTCATGATTTTTCAGGTGACAGTCTCTAGCACTCTGAAGAGTGAGTGATCAGCTCCATTTATCCAAATCGGTCACCATCTGTGGGTGTGCAGCTATTCCTTGATGCCTGGGGGTCCACAAAGAAGGAGCTGTGCCCAGCAGATGACCAGGGGAAGCCCTGAGTCAATTCTCCTACATGGATCTTAAGACCCCACACCTTCCATGCAATCAAGACTTTTCCTCCTCTAGGGATACACATGGATTAACAAATTATAGCTGTAAATTACTGTTCTCTAGTAAGTCATACCAGTATCTGGGTGGACCTTTCTCAGAGAGATTCCATATAATTACAAAGTTAGGTAGAAAATCTTTGTCCAAACGCCATGCCAGTATGCTGTATGATGGCTTGGAGAGCAGGAAAGAAACTGCTCATGCAATCAGCCTCAAGGGAAAGGACAACTTATGACTAATGTCCCGGTGGCCAATTGTTCTGCCCCAGGAAAGCGCGTACAAAGGGCCAGAAGCCTCTCCTACCTGAGCAAAGTGTTTGCTATTTACTGGCAAAATCCTGTGTCCACCCTGAAAGATGTGTCTTTTTTTTTTTTTTTGAGGTGGAGTCTCGCCCTGTCACCCAGGCTAGAGTACAGTGACACAATCTCGGACACTACAATCTTTGCCTCCCGAGTTAAAGCGATTCTCTTGCCTCAGCCTCCCAAGTGACTGGGATTATAGGCATGTGCTACCATGCCCAGATAGTTTTTGTATTTTTAGTAGAGATGGAGTTTCACTAGGTTGGCCAGGCTGGTCTAGAATTCCTGACCTCAAGTGATCCGCCCACCTCGGCCTCCCAAAGTGCTAGGATTACAGGTGTGCGCCACCGCACCTGGCCGCTCTCCCTATTTTTTGTTCCTCCTTCTCCACTATACCTCCTTTTACCCAAAGCAAACCAATCCTCCCAGCAAAAATAATTGAAAGCCCATCTTCTTTTTTCTGTGTCTTGCAAATTTTGCAACCTTAGGCTTCTATGGAAAATCAATGTCTTTTCCTGAGTTACTGCTGGCTCTGCAGAGAGGACTCCTAAACTCAAGTCTTGCTTGCTTCTCCCCCCAGCCCCACACCCACACCCCCTGAGAGGAGGCAAGCTTGGATCTTTGGGTGGCAGTGAGACCTCCATTGACTCTGGCTTTCTCTCAGAGCATAAACTCAAACATACCTCCATGCTGAGGATTAATTTCTTCTGAAATCCCACATCTGAGCTATGCATAGAAGTTGTACTCCTGTGAACACATTTTTTTTCACTTTATTTATTACCTTGCATTCACCCTCCCACTGCCTGGGTCACATTAGCACTCTGACCTTGACTGATAGCAAAGTCATCCCTTCATCTCTTGCCCAAATTTACAAGTATTATATCAACACTGTGGGCAATGTGGGTTGGGGAGTTCAGGTTTATTCTCTCTCTACCCTGCCCTACCGTAAAGTCAGGGTTTTTAAATTTTTTTTTTACATCAGATAGATGGTACATCTCTTCATGATGCAATCTGCTGAACTATGCAACCATCATAGTAAAAGTAAGGGTTTCTAAAAGTGAGACAGGGTCTCGCCCCGTTGCCAAGGCTGGGGTGTGGTGGTACAATCTCTGCTCGCTGCAGCCTCGACCTCCTGGGCTCACGAACTCCTCCACCTCAGTCTCCTGAATAACTAGGACCACAGACACACACCACTAGGTGTGGCTAATTTTTGTATTTTTTGTAGAGAATGGGGTTGGGGGGGGATCTCACTATGTTGCCCAGGCTGGAATCAAACTCCTGAACATGATCCTCCCACCTTACCCTCCTGAAGTGCTAGGATTACAGGAATGAGCCATGGTGTCAGCCTGTGTGTATTTCTTGACTTGGAGCAAGTGGCCCTTCATTCTCTGCCCTACTTGCCTCGGCAATCACATGCCTACAGTCACTCTTCACTCTAGCCACACTGGCTGTATCGGCCAGACAGGAAGCAGGGAAAGCAGCTGGGAATCAGCCACAGAGGCCCCAAGCAGGCATTTTCCAAGTGGGGTCACACACCCAGGGTGGGAGGGGAGCAACATGCCCCATTTGCTGCAGAAAGAAACTGCAATTGCCGGGCACAGTAGCTCACGCCTGTAACCCCAGCAGTTTGGGAGGCCGAGGTGGGCGGATCATGAGGTCAGGAGTTTGAGACCAGCCTGGTCAACAGTGAAACCCCGTCTCTACTAAAAAAATAAAATAATAGTAATACAAAAATTATCCAGGCATGGTGGCAGGTGCCTGTAGTCCCAGCTACTCAGGAGGCTGAGGCAGGAGAATCACTTGAACCCGGGAGGTGGAGGTTGCAGTGAGCCAAGATCGCGCCACTGCACTCCCAGCCTGGGTAACAACAACAACAAAAAAAGAAACTGCAATTAGAAACTGCAATAGGTAGAACATTTATGCTAACTTTATCTAAAAAAGAAACAAAGCTTTACCAAGATTTAATATGTGGATTGTCACTGGCTGCTCACATGATCCGGTCTGCAGACAGCCGAGTGCCACGCTGGGACAGGGCCCTTTGCTTTCATTCCCATGGAACTTGCCCATGCCCCTCAGGTTGTGTGTGCCCTGTTCATTGCTGCACAGATCATATTAGCAGCTTTCCAAAAGCAGTCCTCACAAAACAGACAAGCAGCTTTAAAAGAAAATCCTGCAGAGAAACCTCAGACTGTGGATAAGACTATTAACACAGCACAAGGAAACAAGAAAATGCAAGAATGCTTCCCTGTACCTGGTACAAGCTCTTAATCAGCCACATTTGGAGGAAAAACAATGGTGAGCTAGTCAATTATTACTCTGGACTAAGTCAACAAATTCAAAATTATCAAAAAGATTATTGAAATAAGGATTTACATTCACTATAATTAACAACAAACCTCATCATATGTGAATACTGGATTCTGAGCACTAAGCCTGGTGGGGTCTCTTTCTCGAGTGACAGATATTCAAGCCCAGCCCTGAGATACACTCAGCTTAGGACAAATCCTTCAAGTTACTTCATCACAAAGTGTTAAATCAACATTTTCAAAAACAAAGAAACATAGGCCAGGTGCAGTGGCTCATGCCTGTAATCCCAACACTTTGGGAGGCCAAGGCAGGAGGGTGGTTTGAGTTAGGAGTCCAAGACCAGCGTGGGCAACACAGTGAGACCCCGTCTCTACAAAATTTTTAATTAGCCGGGTGCAGTGGCTTGCATTTGTGGTTCCCGCTATTGAGGAGGCTGAGGTGGGAGGACTGCTTGAACCCAGGAGGTTGAAGCTGCAGTGATTCTACCACTACACTCCAGCCTGGGTGACAGAGCAAGACCCTGTCTCAAACAAACAACAGAACCCAAACCAAGAAGCATATGTTTCCTGGACCTAGAAACAATGACGCCTAGTACAAATGAGCATACCTAACATTCAGATCCTAATTTCATTTTTTCTTTTTTTGAGATGGAGTCTCACTGTCGCCCAGGCTGAAGTACAGTGGTGCAATGTCAGCTCACTGCATCTGCCTCTCGGGTTCAATCAATTCTCCTGCCTCAGCCTCCCGAGTGACTGGGATTATAGGTGCCCACCACCATGCCCAGCCAATTTTTGTATTTTCAGTAGAGACATGGTCACATTCTGTTGGCCAGGCTGGTCTCAAACTCCTGGCCTCAAGTGATCCAACCCCCTCAGCCTCCCAAAGTGCTGGGATTACAGGTGTGAGCCATGGTGCCCAACTGGATCCTAATTTTTGAACACCATTTTCCATTACAAGGTTTCAGGGTCTGTCAAATAAATGGCCAGTGCCAGGGCTGGGGCAGAGAAAGTACAAGATGGTCCTTTTTCTTCTTGTTCCAGAAAGAAAGTACACAAAGACTGATGGAGAGATGTAAATAAACACACAAACCAGCTTATGGGGCTCCCACTGGCCAAACTGAGGACAATTTGAGCATAATTTAAAAATTTTAATGATGGTAACACATTATTACACATTGAATAAATGAAGAATTTGGGCATCATGGTGATATCTCACATAAAAGAGAATGGGAAGCTCTTCTTTACAGAGACTATCAGCTAAGATGGAAATTTTAATAAATTTGAAAATGACCATTTTGCAACCCTCAGCATAATAACTTATTCAGGTGAAGACCATCAGGGAATATGAAAACTATTAGGTAAAATATACTGGGAAACAGGACGTTCACACTGTGCCAAGTATCCCAACACTACCAGGTTCCTTAAGCATCAGGATACACAGGTGCCTTTACTATGGAGAGAATTGATGGATAGCCTTTTAACCGAGTGATCAAATTTAGTATTCATAATAATGCAACAAAGTGACATTCTGTGCCTCCTCACTAATGCCATACAAGTACACAAATTAGCTAGGTAGTATTTCTGCCCACAATGTTTAACCAGAATCCAATCAAAGCAAACAATTAGAGAAACCTAACTTATATGCCAGGCTACAGATGACTGGCCTGGACTCTTACAAAGTAACAACGAAACAAAAGACAAAAGACAAAAAAAAAAAAANAAAAAAAAAAAAAAAAAAAAAAAAAAAAAAGGCAGAGAACTGTTTAGACAAAAGGAGACTAAAGAGCTATCAAAATTCAATGCACCCAGCAAGCACTCTGGAAAGCCAAGGTGGGTGGATCACCTGATCCCTGGAATTCAAGACCAGCCTGGGCAACATGGCAAAACCTTGTCTGTACAAAAAAATACAAAAATTAGCTGGGCATGGTGGTGGTGCATGCCTGTAGTCCCAGCTACTTGGGAGGCTGAGGCAGGAGAATTGCTTGAACGCAGGAGGCAGAGGTTGCAGTGAGCTGAGATCATGCCACTGCACTTTAGTCTGGGTGACAGAGCAAGACTCTGTCAGAAAGAAAAAGAAAGAAAACAAAAAAGAAAGAAGGAAGGAAGGAGGGAAGAAAGGAAGGAAGGAGAAAGAGAGAAATCCTGGAAATGTGGTGATGAGAAAGGAATAACAAAAAAAACAATTAATTGTACATTAATGTCATTGACATTATCTTTAGTGGACTGTTCCATATTAGTGAACATTTTTAAAAGCACACTGAGTTTGTCAGGCTTCCTCCTGTCCTACTTTGATTCCTCTGTTTGTTTCCCATGAAGTGTTGCAGTTCCTCAGCCACACACTTTCTTGGCATGGTTTTCAGGAACACAACTTTTAGGGTTAGCAAAACGATGCTGCTTTTTTTTTTTCTTTCCATCCATCTGAGCATTACTATAGTGGAACAAGATAACTTATTTTCCTAACCAAGTATACCATCTTCTTTTTATTAAACATTCAAGATTAATGAATACCATTATTTGTTTGAGAAAAGCTCCTTTATGATTTTTTCTATTATACAATGTTAATGTCTTCTTTTGCATTTTTCCCTTATAGAGGATATTTTTTGTCTTGGAAAAAGTGAGCATTCTTCTGAGAGAAGTAAATGACGAACCTCACGGTACATCACAGACACATGTAGCTGGTGGAAATTCAGAAATGTTACTTCATACAGTATATTTAATGACTGGCTGGGTATACCTTTTGAATTAGGAATTGTGTTCTGCTGCATTTAATAGGAACCCCCTTTCTGCCCATGGCCACTGCTGCAGAAGCATCATTAAAGTCTCTCTTCCCACTGCTGTCATGTCTGTCAGTCTCCTAAAGAGCTGAGCAGCTGCGGCGGCTCTTCACTGGAGGGTTGAGCTTTGGTATGACTGATAAGACTCTGAGGAGTCATTCTAAGCAATGGGGAATGCTCACAGACTGTGTGGTCATGAGACATTTCAACACCAAGTGCTCCAGGGTTTTTGGGTTTGTCACCTATGCCACTGTGGAAGAGGGGATGCAGCCATGAATGCAGCCATGAATGCAAGGCTGCACAAGGTGGATGGGAGAGCTGTGGAACCAAAGAGGGCTGTCTCAAGAGAAGGTTCTCAAAGACCAGGTGCCCACTCAACTGTGAAAAAGGTACTTGTTGCTGGCGTTAAAGAAGACACTGAAGAACATCAGCTAAATGTTCGTAGAGACAGTAGGATAAATGTGAACACTGCTAGATTACTGGTATGAAGGGGTTATTCTTTTTTGTATGTGTGATGATGGTACTGGAGCTGTGTAACACGGCCAAGTTTTTTTTTTTAATCATTTAAAGATCTATGCTGAAATATATCTACATGAAATATGTGCTTTGCTTCAAAACAACTAGGGGTTAGAGAGTGGGAAAATAGAAGAAATAATTGTGAGTTGATAATTCTTGACATTAGGTGATGGGCACATCTAGAAGATATGACTAGAAAATACCTTCCTACAAAGCTAAAGCCTCATTTATATTTGTCTTTAACATATATAGCGTTGAAAAGAAAGAAACAACAAAATGAAGTCTCTCTTTCATTACCTACCCCCAAGCTCTTAGAGGCAAACTCTATTGCCATTTTTATATTCTGTATCTTTTCAGAGTTAGATATAAGTATGATATAAGCATGCATTTTATGCCTTGACTTTTAATAGTTAAGATACCAATTTTTTCCTTCTCAATTTTTTATCTCCTCTTGAGGTTTATAATTTGCCAAAGACCAGTCTTAGTTGTTACAAAAATGAAAAAAAGAGTAAGTAGACATCTAAATATTAGTATATCTGCTTTCTTAACTAGAAAATTTTACAAATCATAGTTTTATTTTTCATTTATTCTATCTATATTAGTTGTAAAATAGAATCTGAATTTTTTCTTTTTTTGAAACAGGATCTCGCTCTGTTGCCCAGGCTTATCTCAAGTGATTCTCCCACCTCAGCTTTCCCACGTGCTGATATTACAGGTGTAGGCCTCTGCATCTAGCCTGAATATTTTAATTTTTTTTGTTTTGAGACAGAGTCTCGCTCTGTTGCCCAGGCTGGAGTGCAGTAGCACAAGCTCAGCTCACTGCAACCTCTGTCTCCCAGGTTCCAGTGATTCTCCTACCTCAGCCTCCCAAGTAGCTGGGATTACAAGTGCCCACCACCATGTCTGGCTAATTTTTGTATTATTATTATTATTTTTTAAAGATGGGGTTTCACCATGATGGCCAGGCTGGTCTTGAACTCCTGACCTCAGGTGATCCACCCACCTCGGCATCCCAAAGTGCTAGGATTACAGGTGTGAGCCACTGCGCACAGCCAATTTTTGTATTTTTTGTAGAGACAGGGTTTCGCCATGTTGGCCAGGCTGGTCTCAAACTTCTGACCTCAACTAATCCTCCTGCCTCAGCCTCCCAAAGTGCTGGGATTATAGGTGTGAGCCACTGTGCCTGGCAGAATATTGGAATTTTTAAATAAAAATTTAAAAATACACTATATACTGTGACCTTGATTATTTCCTCCCTTAAAAACAAACAAAGTTGCTATAATATAAAAGTTATTCCTGACTAGGCACAGTGGCTCATGCCTGTAATCTTAACACTTTGAGAAGCCAAGGCAGGAGGATCACTTGAGCCCAGGAGTTTGAGACCAGCCTCGCAACATAGTGAGACATTGTCTCAAAAAATTTTTTTTTAATTAAATTTAAAATTTAAAAAAGTTATTCCTATAACTTTTCTAACAATACAGGTAAGTTAGCCAACCACAGGCCACATCAGGACCACATATAGGTTACAATAAATGAGACTGCCTAAAGCATTTAGGACAAAGTAATAACTTTGACACTATTATAGTCCAAGTCTTGCCAAATTGACAAAAACTTCATTTCACAAGAACTTCTTCCCTTCTAAACAATCACTAAAACACACATATACACATATGTGATGGTTGAGAAGGGCATACATTTTTCTTTAAAGCGATAAGGTAATTTTTATCAAGTTAATTTTTTTTTTTTCGAGATGAAGTTTTCACTCTTGTTGCCCAGGCTTGGAGTGCAGTGGCACTATCTTGACTCACTGCAACCTCCACCTCCCAGGTTCGAATGATTCTCCTGCCTCAGCCTCCCAAGTGGCTAGGATTACAGGCATGCGCCACCACACCCAGCTAATTTTTTTGTATTTTTAGTAGAGATGGAGTTTCACCATGCTAGCCAGGCTGGTCTCAAACTCCCTGACCTCAGGTGATCAGCCTGCCTTGGCCTCCCAAAGTGCTGGGATTATAGGTGTGAGCCACCACGCCCAGCCTGAAGTTAATGACTTTTTATTGCCTAGGTGCAAATGTTGAAATCTTTGCTATTCTCAAGTGACTAGAATTAACTTGAGAAATACTAACATAAAAATACCAGACATCCTTAAAGGCATGCTTATTTGTTTTATTGTGTAGGTTAAATCAACAAAGTAAAAGAATAATTATTACTGCACTCCAGCCTGGGGGATAGAGTGAGACTCTGTCTCAAAAAAAAAAAAAAAAAAAGAATTGCTAAATTTTCCATCATATATGTATTTTATTTTTGAGTCGAGGTCTCACTGTTACCTAGGTTGGAGTGCAGTGGCGAGATCACAGCTCACTGCAGCCTCAACAAGCTGGGCTCAAACAATCCTCCCACCTTAGCTTCCCAAGTATCGGGACTACTCAATACATGACACCATGCCTGGCTAACTTTTGTATTTTTTGTAGCAGGGTTTCACCATGTTGCCCAGGCTGATCTGGAACTCCTGATCTCTAGTGAGCCACCCTCCTCTGCCTCCAAAAGTGCTAGGGTTATAGGCATGAACCACCGTGTCCAGCCTTCCATCATATATATAGATGTGTGTGTGTGTGTGTGTGTGTGTGTGTGTGTGTGTGTGTGTGTGTGTAAAATAACTTAATCCTCCAATAAGTTCCCAGGCCATTTCTTCTGCAGAAATAAGTATGAAGTCATAGGGTATCCAATAATATTAAGAAAGGAAAAAAGAGCATAGCCTTCTTCTTGATGTTAGGTTAATCTTGTATAAAGGAAAATCCCTAAGTGAAAAGAATTATGGAGCCAATTCAGATGATACAAATGTACAAAATTTTCAGTTGCCTAACACCTGAAAACATGTTTGATTCAACCAATTGACTTCTGACCATCACTGTGTAATGCAACCTGCTAAAGTAATCTTTCAACTGTCAATTTGATGGCTTTCTTAAGAAAACAGTGATATGCATAGAATGATTTGAAGCGTCCGTCTCTCTCTTTTGTTAACTTTGGCTCTGTGTTTACCAGATCATGTCTAAAAAAGTGCTTCAAAAGTGACTTCTAACAAAATAATATTTAAATCACAGTGTATCTCATTTAAGTAAAAGTATTTTAAGTCAATAGCTTCCTCAGGAATATTCTGTCTTCTGACACCATCATTTGAATATCACAGTTTGCAAAGAGCTTTTCCATTCATGATTTCATCCAGTCCTTACTACAGCCACCCCAAGATAGGTACAATTCCCATTTTTTTTAAGGTAAGAAAATGAGATTGGTCTTGAAGCCAAGTTATTTCACGACCAAAGCCCACGCTCTCCCCATGAAATTGAGAAGGAACAGGCTACGGAGTGAATCCTTGAAAGCAAGTAATGTTTTAAGTACTATTATAATTTGTAGATTGTGTTTCATTGGCTCCCAATGAGCTAGGATTAAATGCTTTTAATCCCATGTGTACTCATGCTGAAGTAGCTATAAGTATATAAAAACCATATTTATCTGCACAGTCATTCAAACCTTTATTAAGTACCTACCATACGTACAATCCTGCACCAAATATTAAGGGAATACAAAGATGAATTTGTAAATGGTGCCAATTCCCAAGGAGTTTACAATTTAATAAAAGTGAAAAGTAATTTAACATGAACTGTAGGAAGGAAATTACAAGTTAACATTTGCCCCTGATGAAGAAAAATAACCTTATTTTTCAATTTAAAACACAAATTGCCAGTTGGGAAACACTGCTATTATGTACACTTATATGAGTTCATCCTTTTACAATTATGCTGATTGTTTTTAGAAAAGAAAATGTCTTATGCTGTAACAGCTTTATGATTGGCTTCAAATTTTAAAACAAAAATTTGCTTAAAGAAAAAAAACTATAGATTCATAAAATCAGATTAACATTGTACACAGAGAGACAAAGTGTGTTTGCAACAATATGTAAAAAGTTGAACACACCTGGGTCTAGCAGTAAAGAGTTAAATCTGAATTATTTTGGATACTTTCCTTAGCCAAGTTATTATGTACCATTTCATCATATATAAAACAGGAATACTTGCCCCCAATTTAGATTATAACTCACACATGCCATAAATACTTCCATCTGTAATAATGCAAAAGTTTAAAAAAGCTAGTATAAAAACGTTCCTAATAATTTACATATCAAAAATAGTTTGGACTAGAACTAAGGATTAAAAGAAAAAGGGATGATGGTGTAGACAATTTAACAGTAAACTTTCAGTGCAAAAATAAAATTTGTAAGTATTTTTTTCTTTAGTTTTAAAAATGGCTCAGAGTAGCAAAATAAGTTCAAGGATTTATTCTGTGAAATGTATTTCAGAGAAAAAGAATGGACAAATAGTATAATTAAAAATACTTATTGATTCACACTTTCCAGAAAATTTTAAAAAGTAAATCACCAAAGACCAATATTTCTCTCTGCTTTCAATACTAAGCCATTTTTTCTACTAAAATTAATGAAACAACATATATTTTTATAACAGTTTGTGAAAGCTGTGATTCTCAAACACTTTTAAAAAATACAAAATCATAGTTGCAAACAGATTGTATATAATGATTTTTAAAACTGAATAGGCAAAGCCTTACTCTAACTGATCAAATGACCAATAAGCTGGATTCAGGCTTTTCAGGCTACAGATGACTTTGCTCAACTGCCCTGCACATATCAGAGGTGTCCCCACAGATGTTCTAAACACAAATGCAGCTGCTGACACCCTGACGCTGCAAACAGCAGCAAGGGCATAGAGAGGAGACCTTGATGGTTCAATGTGATTCTTCAACAGATTTCTCTTCTCCACTCTCTTCATCAGCTTCACCTTTTTCCTTGTAAGAATCCTGGCTGTTGGTATCAATAAAATAATTTTCTTCCCCATTTTCTCTCTCTTCTATTTTTTCTTCTTCATTAAAGCTAGGGGAAGAAATTTATCAGTCTTTCAAAGGAAAAATGAGTTGGTTTAAATGAAAAAAACCCTCTGCAAGTATGCCACCGTGTAGCCAGTCTTCCTCAAGTGTATGAGTTCCAATTCGTTATCAAGAAAACAAAAACAAAAGCATAAACAGAAAATGCTATAAAAGTGCCATCTGAGACTGGGCATGTTGGCTCATGCCTGTAATCCCTGCACTTTGGGAGGCTGAGGCCTGGCCAGCATTTAGTAGAGACCAGCCTGTCTCTACTAAAAATACAAAAATTAGCCAGGCCTGGTGGCAGGCACCTGTAGTCCCAGCTACTTGGGAGGCTGAAACAGGAGAATCACCTGAACCCAGGAGGTGGAGGTGCAGTGAGCCGAGATTTCGCCACTGCACTCTCCAGCCTAGGCAACAAAGAGCAAAATTCTGTCAAAAAAAAAAAAAAAAAAAAAAAAAAAGTCAGCAATTGAGAAATTTAATATTCCTGAAAACTAATTTATCTATTTAGTTCTTTATTTATTATTATTTCTTGAGATGGAGTTTTGCTCTTGTTGCCAAGGCTGGAGTGCAATGGTGCAATCTCGGCTCACTGCAATCTCCGCTTCCCAGGTTCAAGTGATTCTTCTGCCTCGGCCTCCCAAATAGCTGGGATTACAGGCATGCACCACTACACCTGGCTAATTTTTGTATTTTTTAGTAGAGGCAGGGTTTCTCCATGTTGGTCAGGCTGGTCTCGAACTCCCAATCTCAGGTGATCCGCCCACCTCGGCCTCCCAAAGTGCTAGAATTCCAGGTGTGAGCTACCACGCCCAGCTGAAAACTAATTTACTTCAAAATTTGAGTGATTGATTCTTTAAACATCATTTGAAAACATTATTTTTGTTACTTATGTCAGTAAGAAATCTAAGTTATTCTGCGTTAAAAAAAATACTTCACAGCCGGGAGCGGTGGCTCACGCCTGTAATCCCAGCCTCAGTGGGAGGCTGAGGTGGGCAGATCATGAGGTCAGGAGTTCAAGACCAAACTGGCCAACATGGTGAAACCCAGTCTCTAAAAAATAAATAAATAAATAAATAAATACTACTTCACCACGAGAACGTGAATGTGTCACACATGTTAAAATATCAATATGTTTTAAAACAGTTCACAGGTCTTTTACTACTGGGTAAAATATTTTTTAAAACGATATAGAACAAAAATATATACATCATACAAAATTGTATGCTTTCCTGCAGGTAACGATTTTTTCAAAGGTAAACCATTGAGAAATCTTATATATGTTACCTTTCTTTGTCTTCGGTGACACTTTTCGTCTCCTGATTGTTGAAGTACTCAAGTACTTTTCCACTTTGGCCTTTCTTTGAAACAAACTCATCAGATATTCCTAGTGCTTTTAGGGTAACAGAATAATGCTTTTCTGCTGCCATTCTTGCATTTTTCTACAGGAAAGACAAACCTTTTTAGAGGAGAACAGAAGACTTTAAATTTTCATTAAAAAAGGAAGGATTAAAAGCACCAGTAATAATTAAGTTCGGCAGTCACAGCTGGTTAAAAATCTGAATACTCTATGAACAACAATTACACTTCTAGGAATATACCCAGAGAAGCTTCCACATATGTGTCCCAGGGGAGGACATGTACAAGAATGTTCAGGATAGTACTGTCCTTCAATAACTCCAAACTGGAAATCACCCAAATATCTATTAGTAGCAGAATGGATAAATAAATTGTGGTCTATTCCTACAGCAGAGTAAAAATAAAGCAATGAAAATGAATGAATGACAGTTACATTCCACAACATGGATGGATCTCACAAACAGTGGGCAAAAGAAGCAAAACACTAACAAGTGCATATTGTATGATCTATATAAAGTTCAGAAATAGGCAAAACAACTATATTGTTTGAGGATAGGTACACACACTGTAAAACTGCAAGGAAAAACAAGGAAGTGCTTATCTTGAAAGAATGGTGCTTACCTCATGGGGAGAGGTAGAGGGCTGTGATCTACAAGGGCATACAGGGTTTTTGGGGTGCTGGCAAAGGTTTATGTTAACACAGGTGGTGACCACATAAGATTGATCTATAATTTTTTTTATATTGTACCTAGGTTTTGTATACTTTTATAACTGTATAAAGATATCCGAAAAAAATGATTTCATGCAATAATTGTCAGAGGATTCTTTTTTTTTTTTTTTTTTTTTTTTTTTTTTGCTTTTTTTTTGAGACAGGGTCTTGCTTTGTCACCCAGGCTGGATTGCAGTGGTGTGATCACAACTCACTGCAGCCTCAACCTCCTGGGCTCAAGCAATCCTTCCACCTTAGCCTCTGGAGTAGGTAGGACCACAGGGACTTGCCACCATGCCCAGATAATTTTTGTATTTTTTGTAGGACGGGGTTTCACCATGTTGTCCAGGATGGTGTCAAAGCCCTAGGCTCAAGCAATTCACCCACCTTGGCCTCCCAAAGTGCTGGGATTACAGGTGTGAGCCATGGCACCCAGCCACATTCTTTTATGTATCTACTGTAATTTTTACTCTTTAAAAGCCATATCCCCAATCCATTAAAGATGATAAAAGCATCAGTGTTGTAATCTTTACTCCGTGGAGGAAGCAAGGATATAACAAAAGAATACGAATTTAGAACTGGGTTCAAATTTGTAGATTGTCACTTCTTGGCCTTGAGATATGTTGGAATTGTGATGACCTCTCATACCTGGGGCAAGTTGGAAGTCATCACGGTTCCAGAGACGACAGGCTTTATGGAGCCACAAGGTGGGTTCACACTAGTGCCTCAGCTTTAGTCCATTTTAGCTCCTATGAGTGCATCTGAACTGTAAGAGGGCCAAAAATTGCCCTCTGGACCTCCAACTAAAGCAAGGTGACTAGGAATGACCCAGTTCCAATGTATCAATGGCATTCACACTGGGAAGGGTGTAGAAGAGCACCCAGTCTAAACCCCATATTTAATCAATAAAGAAACCAAGTCTCCCCAAGCCCCTGCCTCAGGGGTGAAATGGTTTGATTAAGGTCACGAGGCTAGTGAGTGGTAGAACCAAGTCTCTTAACCATTTCCTGGGTCTTTTCTATTACATCATGCTGTTTTCTCTAAGTGGTAGTGGTCATCCTAGAATTTGAAGGTGACCTCAAGCCTGACTTGAGCAACGTAGTTGTCAGCTATTTGCCAAATCTAGTATAATAAGGGACCATCGAGTCTAGTGTTACACAGGAAAACCCAAAATAGCAAGGACTGATTACAATGGATAAAACTATCACCAGTGCATTTCCTGAGACTCTGGAAAACTGAAAAAGCTGCACTCAAACTGCTGCTAAAATGCACTCTCTGTGAACAACAACAATATTTTTTAGAAAAGTAAGCAAAAATCCATCTAGAGTCTGAGTATCGGCAGAGAAGCCTTGGGGAACTGAAAGGAAGCAGAAAATGAGAAATAAGAACTATACCCCAATGATGACAGAGAAGAATAAAGAAACCCCAAACCCAGCTCTGAATGCATTACAAACAGTATATTCTGACTTAAGCAAATTAAATATATAAGACATTAAGAAGACACTAGTCAAAATTTGTGCCTGTAAGCCTTCATCCGACTTTGGTTTAAAATTCAATTTAACATCTTCTCAGTTAATTAATCCTGTGATTTCCAAGAAACAGGACAACATGGTTTATCTATAAAGAATCACCTGCTTATTGTGTTAGGGAATCACTCAGCAGCAGCAAGATATAGCTGCAAGCAAATTTATTAAGTACCAGCTGTTAATTAGCAGCAACAGACTACAAGAAAATAGACCTCAGGAAAAAATATACTTAAAAAAAAAAAAAGCAATGGTGATTCACTGCCACAGTAACTCTGTATATAGAATTAATTATCTTTTTTTACATCAAATTAAATAATGCATAACTGTTCCTAATTGAGACAAATATTCCCACCCCCCAATCTCACCATGTAAAAGAACTATAAAGACTATGAAATAAAAGGAACAGTTAAGGCTAGGCACGGTGGTTCACACCTGTAATCCCAGCACTTTGGGAGGCTGAGGCAGGCAGTTCACCTGAGGTCAGGAGTTCGAGACCAGCCTGGCCAACATCAAGAAACCCCGTCTCTACTAAAAATACAAAAATTAGGCCACCTGCAGTGGCTCATGCCTGTAATCCCAGCACTTTGGGAGGCCAAGGAAGGCAGATCACGAGGTCAAGAGATTGAGACTATCCTGGCCAACATGGTGAAACCCTGTCTCTACTAAAAAATACAAAAATTAGCTGGGCGTGGTGGC
>NW_016107338.1:11745528-11759947 GCF_001604975.1 Cebus imitator | reverse complement strand
TACTAGACCTTTCCTCTTTTCCTTCCAGCCCACTTTTACCCTTAAGAAGAAAAAAAAAAAATTAAAAAAAAAAATTGAACATTTATTTTGTAACAAGCCTTCACGGGAGGCATGAGGTGTATGGGAAAAGTGTTTTGGGTGAAGGGAACATCATATATGAGAGCCAAAAGTGGGAGAAGAAATGAAAACTATAGAGCTAACCTATGTTTTTAATACTCAAATTTTTTTGTGGGTTTAATTTCATATATACTATTTATTTTTGCCCACATTTTCCCTGGTGCTTAGAAATGGTGAGAATTCACAGCATGATAAAACCACTTATTAGTGCAGAAACTCATCACTAATGGGTCAGAATAGTGCTTTCAGTCTGGGTTAACCCCAGAAAAGCAATGTAAGGTCATCATCTGGATAATTTGATAAAATCCTTCCATTTTGGTCCAACAAATGCTTCTTAACATCTCCACTGAGCCAGCTTAGGTGCTAGGTGCTGGGAATACAAAGATTTGACTACCACCCTTAAAATTAATTAGCTAGAGGGAAAGAAAGACCATTCCACAGGTGATTTCCAAACAACATGGTAGGTGCAAAGACAGACATGTGCACGGGCTAATACAAGAACATGGCGGGGAAAAAAGGCACCCAATCCAACCTGGGGAAACAATGCAAGAAGTGATTGTACCATAATACTTGAACAAACAGGAGTTAGGTAAACATAGGAAGAGGCTCTAAGGATGTCAAGAAAACAGCATGAATAAAGACTTCAGGTTTGAAACCAGTTTTCTAGTAGTCTGGAATGGCCTGAAAGTAAAGGGTATGCATGGGGGGAAGGCAAGTGTTGTGAGGAGGTGGCATGGGCAGAGGTAGGCAAGACTAAAGAGGTTAACAGTCATAGGGGAGTCCGTATACCACGCCAAGATTCATGGATTTATCTTCTGGGAGGGAGCAGGACAGCTTAGGGTTAAGGGTTTAGAAGCAGACCAACCTGCGTTCCAATCCTAGTTCTACCACTTACTAACTATATACCTTATGAGTCACTTCCCTTCTTTGAGCCTCAGTTTCTTCGCCTGTAATTTAGGGATACCTATGTTATAGTACTATTTGAGAAGTTAATGAGAAGACCCCTTGATATCATTCACTGAAAATGAGACTAAATGGAACTGGTGAGAATAGACGATTGCCCCTGTTATAAAGGCTTATTAATTGTCCAACCAGGGTTAACATTTTAGTAGGGGATGGAAATGGCAAGATGAAGATATAATGAATTGTTCTGCCAAGGGCAAGGCAAAAAAATCAATCAAACTATTATGATTCAGATAGGAAATAATAAGGGTTCCACCTGGCATTTCACCATCAAAGATGGTGAAGGGCAGATCCAAAAATTATTTAGGAAGAAAACTTGACAGGTGTCTCAATGACCAACTGAATGGGGAAGAATTGGGTACACACAGGTAGGAAGATGAGAACAGTAGGCCAGGCGCGATGGCTCACACATGTAATCCCAGCACTTTGGGAGGCTAAGGTGGGAGGCCTCACTTGAGGCCAGGAGTTCAGGACCAGCCTGGCCAACACGGTAAAACCCTGTTTCTATTAAAAATACAAAAATTGGGCTGGGCGCAGTGACTTATGTCTGTAATCCCAGCACTTTGGGAGGCCGAGGCAGGCGGATCACCTGAGGTTGCGAGTTCAAGATCAGCCTGACCAACACGGAGAAACCCTGTCTCTGAAAAAAAAGTAATAAAAATAAAATAAAATAAAAAATACAAAAATTAGCTGGGCGTGGTGATGCATACCTGTAATCCCAGCTACTCAGGAGGCTGAGGCAGGAGAATCGCTTGAACCTGGGAGGCAGAGGCTGCAGTGAGCCGAGATCACACTACTGCACTCCAGACTGGGTGACAAAGTAAGACCCTGTCTCAAAAATTTTTTTTTAAAAAATGAGAACAGTAGACACTGGTCTCCAACTCTTGGCCTCAAATGATCCTCCCATCTCAGTTTCCCAGAGTGTTGGGATTACAGGGTGTGAGGCACTGACCTAATTTTTCTAATATAAAAGATATTTCTGAGACAAACAGCACTATAATAAATCATTGCTGTATGTATTCAATATTGGTCTTCCCAAATAATACTTCATTCTTTCTTGTTTTATAGTATCACCCATAATAATTCCTTTAACGTTTTATTTACTTTCCTTTTTCTTTCTAGACCTGTTGGAACATGCCTCAAAGGTCACTAACACAAATCTTAGTATTTCCAGGTTACACCTGGCTCCCTGGAATTGAGGTTAATAGAAAAAAAGAATATATCAATCTGATTTCCCCCAACCTCCAAAACAATCATATTCACAATTTTGTCTCAACACACATCTGTTTTTACTGCAATTGTGTGTCTTGGATGACTACATTTGTCTATCTTGTTTCTATCCAACTTTAAGGGTCTCAAAGGATTTCCTGATATTCAAAAAGCATTTATTGAGAAGGAGGCAGGAAAACAATATGATAAAAGAATCACATGAAGACAGCCAGATCTGGGTTTGAATCTTGGTTCTCCTTCTTGTTGTGTCATCTAAGCCTCAAGATGTCCTCTCATCTGTGAAATAAGAACCTCAAAGGACCAATATAAAGATCAGTTAAAATAATGCATGTAAAATGCTTAGCTGAGCGCTTATCTTTCAGCAACCTCTCAAAAAACATTAGCAACCAGTCCACGTGTATATACAGAGCTTCCAAATAGCTGTGTACAGTCTCCCTCTTAAATGCAAACAGACAACCGAAGATAATTGAGGAAAGCTTCTAATATGAAAGACAAGAGGCTAAAAAAGAGAAAAAGGAACTTGAAGGAAACTGAGACAATATCACCAGTATGCTCAGTATGTACTTTGGAAGGCCAAGGAAAGAGGATTTCTTGAGCCCAGGAGCTTAAGACCAGCATGGGCAACATAGTAAGACCCCTGTCTTTGCAAAAAAATTTAAAAATTAGCCTGGCATGGTGGCATATGCCTGTAGTCCTAACTACCCGGAAGGCTGAGGTGGGAAGACTGCCTGAGCCCAAGAGGTTGGTTGAGGTTGCAGTGAACTGAGATCATGCCACTGCACTCCGGACTGGGACAGAGTAAGACCCCGTCTCAAAAAAAAGAAAAGAAAAAAGGTACTGCAGTCATGAAAAATACCAAAGGAATATTTAATAAATAAGAAGCATTCTGGAAATTATGTCATTATTTTTCATTAGGTAACTTAAAAATACAGGGTTGGAAAATAAATTTGAGGAAATCTTCCAGAACTAGAACAAAATAACAATGATTTTTAAAGAAATACAAGAAATGCAGATTAATCCAGAAGGTTTAATATCCAACTAATCCCAGTATAATAGTGAAAAAGGTCCCAAGATGTCGCTTATGCCACAGGCCTAGAGCAGGGGTCCCTACCATAAACTAGGTACCTGTGGCCTGTTAGGAATCAGGCTGCACAGCAGGAAGTGAACAGGGGGAGGGTGAGCATTACCACCCGAGCTCCACCTCCCACAGCGTTAGATTCTCATAGGAGCGTGAACCCTATCATGAACTACTTATGCAAGGGATCTAGATTGCATGCTCCTTATGAGACTCTAATGCCTGATGTGAGGGAGAACAGTTTCATCCTAAAATGATTCATTCCCCCACCCCACTACCCCACCTCACGCAACCCTAGTTGGTGGAAAAATGGTCTTCCATGAAACCAGTCTCTGGTGCCAAAAAGGTTGAGGACTGCTGGCCTAGAGAGAAACCATTCCAATGTGGAGCAGGACACGTGTGTGCTGGATCCAGGGGAGGAAAGGAACTGATGAATTACCAATGTGTTTAACTGTTTGAGGGGGATTTTTGAGAGCTAACAGAAAAGTTTAATATATAATAATGATGATACATACATTGTCGGGGGAATGAGGGAAAGTGTGGGGAGGACAAAACAAAATTAGTAATTACTAATGAAATAAAACATTTTTTAAAAGGAAATGTGATGATAACACTATAGGGCTCAGCTGCTAACATTGTTTCACTAAGTCATGACAATGAATTCTGATCTAACTGTGATAGAGCTGACTGGGAAATGGAAGGATGGGGAAAGAGAAGATAAGTGTGCTTCAAAGGACATGGTAAAACAGCTAAATCCTCACCTACCAAATCAATAAGCTAGTAGATAGAGTCTATAATCAAAAAGATCAAAGAACAGTTGAAAGAATGTTACTGAACAATAAAATACCACTTTGTACCCACTAGGAAGGCTATATAAAAAGACAGACAAAAGCTAGCTGCAGTAGTTCACACCGGTGGGAGGATCACTTGAGGCCAGGAGTTCAAGACCAGCCTGGGCAATACAGCGAGACCCAGTTGCTAAATAAAATAAAATTAGCTGGACATGATGGCGTGGGCCTTTGTTCCAGCTACTATGGATGCTGAGGCAGGAGGATTATTTGAGCCCAGGAGTTCAGGTTTACAGTGAGCTATGACTGTACCACTGCACTGGCCTGGGCAACAGAGTGAGACCCTGTCTCCAAAAATAATTAAAAAAAAAAAAAAAATCCAGACAGACAATAACAAGTGCTGGTGCTATTCACAACAGCAAAGACACGGTATCAACCCAGCCCATCAACAGTGGATTGGATACAGAAAATACATTACACATACACCATGAAACACTACACAGCCATAAAAAAGAATGAAATCATGTCCTTTTCTAACAACATGGATGCAGCTGGAAGCCATTATCCGCAGTGAATTAAAGCAGAAACAGAAAAACAAACACCACATGTTCTCACTTACAAGTGGGAACTAAACATTGGGTACACATGGAAACAGAGTTAGGAACAACAAACACTGGAAACAGAAGAGAGACAAGGGAGAGAGGAAGACAAGGGTTGAAAAACCACCTACTGGGTACTATGCTCTCTACCTGGGTGATGAGTTCAATCATACCACAAGCCCCAGCTCACACAATATATCCTTTTTTTCTTCTGAGACGGAATTTCACTCTTGTTGCTCAGGCTGGAGTGCAATGAATCTCAGCTCACTGCAACCTCCGCCTCCCAGGTTCAAGCAGTTCTCCTGCCTCAGCCTCCCGAGTAGCTGGGATTACAGGGGCACGCCACCACACCTGGCTAATTTTTGTGTTTTTAGTAGAGATGACGTTTCACCATGTTGGCCAGGCTGGTCTCGAACCCCTTACCTCAGGTCATCCACCCACCTCGGCCTCCCAAAGTGCTGGCTGGGATTACAGGCATGAGCCACCATGCCTGGCATATCCTTGTAACAAACCTACACATGTACCCCTTGAATTTAAAATAAAAATTGAAAGAGGAAAAAAAAATAAGAAAAACCCAGAAGCAGTGTAAAAAGCAAAAACAAAAAACTTGCAGTTCAGAACTGGAGGTAATGTCTTTGGGCCAAAAGCCAATCACTTTATGCTTATAATGTAGAACAGCTTAAAATGGCTTTTCCCCCTAAAGCTGAAATGAAGATGTTAAAAAAATCCATCCCTTAAAACAAAAGGCATCATATAAAATTATATCTAAATCAGTGAGCAAAAAGATTACATAACTTTGAGAGACTGTAATGTGCAGATTCACCCACAATACATGTCCACTGTCCTCAATGAGTCACTGACAAGTACAGTTCTGTAACTATGCTCATCTGTTACTCGTAAATTCTCCAATTATCTACTGTCCAATTACAACAGCTTCAAATTCACAACATGGCACCTGTAGCCTCCAGTGATTCTGTCAATTGTTAAGCCATGTCACCCATTCAGATGCCTCCTCTATGGGATAAAGGATAAGATGATCTAAAATTGACAAATCTCCCTGAAGGGAAAGATTGTAAAACTGGGCATAAACTTAGTAAAATGAGGGTCCACTGTCCGTAAGACTAGTTTATTTTCCCTATAGAAAGGAAGTTCTTTTAGTAATTGCAGAGAAGGTTGAATTACAGACTCACTTAAAAAAAAAAGAAAAAAAAATTGGTAGAAATAACTCTGATTCAATTTGCCATTTTGTTTCATTTTTTTAATTCTTCAAAGACCTCCAAGTGATATAATGAAGCCTCATCTTAATATCTGACCAAGTTTGTACTGAAAAGACCAGCCATTAAAAAACAGCTTGCAAAATTATTTTACAAACTAAATGGCATGTTATCAAGCTGATGTGCTTCATCAAAAAGATTCAATGTTCAGATTATTTTTTTGAGATGAGGTCTTGCTACATGGCCCAGGTTGGACTAAAACTCTTAGGCACAGGCAATCCGCCCACCTCAGCCTCCCAATAGCTGGGACTAAAGGTGCACACCATCACACCTGGCTAAATGCTCAGATTTAAGCAAAATTACTTACTGGCTGAGGTGATGAAGCCAACACAAACAACAATAATGTATCTCGACAGTTATATAACACAGAAGAAAAATGGACTGTAAATTTAGGAGCTAAAGCTGTAAAAAACAAAACAAAACAAACAATAGCTCTTAAATTCCAATAAACACAACCTGAGCAACTCTTTCAAATAGCAGTGGCCTCTTTTTTAACTTTTCTTCTCTTTCTTCTAGTTCTCGTCGGTATGCTCTCATCCTTTCCTTTTCACTCTTTCTAAAATTAAATAAAAGGAATGGAATTTTAAAAGATCATCTAAGAAATAAGAACTTACATATATAACATTTAACTTATTAACTTGTACAAAGTCAATAAAAAAAAAGAAGTAACATTTAGCTTAGCTTAGCTGACAAATCAGAAATTATGAGCACAGTTCACAGTTTACTTGATTCCTCTTCTATACTGGTTAATTCTCATGGAATGCAGAATAAAATCCTAGGTTCTGAGATCACACATATTATGCTCTAGGAACAGTCTGGACACTTTGATTTCTAAAATCCTCAAGGCATAAATATATTAAAGGGCTTCAAACTGACCTGAAGAGATGAATGAAAGCCCTCGTCTCATTTATAAGCATATAAAACCAAGAAAATTTTGGAACAAATTAGCTATTGTCTCTGTAAGGAATTTCTTTTGAAAACAAGACCTTGCTCTTTATTATTATTTTGTTGTTGTTATTTTTATTTGTTTGTTTTGAGATGGAGTCTCGTTCTGTTTCTCAGACTGGCAGTGGCTTGATCTCAGCTCACTACAACCTCCACTTCCTGGGTTCAAGCAATGATTGTGCCTCAGCCTCCCGAGTAGTTGGGATTACAGGCCTGCAGCACCACACCTGGCTAATAGTTTGTATTTTTAGTAGAGATGAGGGTTTCACCATGTTGGCCAGGCTGGTCTCAAACTACTAACCTCAGGTGATCTACCTGTCTTGGCCTCTCAAAGTGCTCAGATTATAGGCAAGAACCACCACCTCTCGCCTATTATTTCTGAGACAGGTTCTCACTCTGTTGCCCAGGCTGGAGTGCAGTGGCTCAATCATGGCTCACTGCAGCTTTGATTTCCTGGGCTCAAATGATCCTCTCACCTCAGACTCTCGAGTAGGTGGGACTACAGGCACATGCTACCACACCTGGCTAGTTTTTAAAAATTTTTTGTAGAGATGGGGGTCTCATTGTGTTTACCAGGCTGGTCTCAAACTCCTGGCTTCTAGCAATCTTCTTGCCTTGGACTTCCAAGGTGCTAGGATTACAGATGTGAGCCGTGGCATCCAGCCTCTGCTGTTATTTTTTTCCCCTAAATAAGATCTCCCAAAGGTTAGTGGCAAAGTTAATTCAATGGGAGCAAATCAAGGGAGAAATAAAGAGCATAGGAATATAACATAAAGAGAAACAGGAACCAAAATACATAAATTTACTATAAGTGTTCTCACTGTTTGGGCAAGATCCTATAATAAATTAAACTATGGTATTTTCTTTATGTAAGATATAATTGCTACCAAAATAGTAACATTTAATGGATTGGGGAAAATAATTATACTTTTAAATGACAATTAGACTTAATTATACACAAGTTAGTGTTATGAAAAAGCTATTGGCCTGGCCTTGGTGGCTCACGCTTGTAATTCCAGCACTTCGGGAGGCCGAGGCAGGTGTATCACCTGAGGTCAGGTGTTCAAGACCAGCCTGTACAACATGGCGAAACCCCATCTCTACTAAAAATACAAAAATTAGCTGGATGTGGTGGTGAACACCTATAATCCCAGCTACTCCAGAGGCTGAGGCAGGAAAATCACTTGTATTCAGAAGGCAGAGGTTGCAGCGAGCCGAGATCAGCCACGCACTCCAGCCTGGGTGACAGAGCGAGACTCTGTCTCAAAAAAAAAAAAAAAAAAAAAAAAAAACTGGGTAACAAGAGCGAAACTCAAAAAAAAAAAAAAAAGGAAAGAAAAAATGAAAAAGCTACTAATAGTTTACTTCCTAAGGGTAAGTAATTTATTTCTAAGAAATGTTATGCTCAAGTTCATCAAATTAAGCTCCCTTCATCAATAGATTAATGCTAAATTACAAAAGAATACTCATTGTAATTAAAAGCACATATGTATATTTATAAATCAGACTAAAAAGTAATAAATCATATTACTTACCTGGCTTTGGGGGAGATATTTTCCTACTTAAACATCAACATTTTTATGTGCAACATCTGGAACACTGGTTTTCAAACTTCGTACTGCATAATTCTAGTAAAGGGGTTCTAGGGATTCTGTGAATACCTTTATTTTTATTTTTATTTTTTTTTAATTTTTATTTCCAGTAATGGCTATAAGCAAGAATATCTTTATTTTTATATTGAAACTAACAAAATGCAACACATACTACTAAACATTAACACATGTGCTAAGGAACACATCACATAATGGATGTTTAACATCAGTGTGTTAATTTGTGCTATCAGACTTCATGCAAACCTTAGAACAAAGCTCTTTGATATATCTGTGTACTGCAATCAAAAATAATATAAAAACCAAGATCAGATACTGGTATAAAATTATAGCTATTAACCAAGGCCACAATAGATGATGTTTTTATTCATCAACATAGCTTCACAGTTCTCACCATGAAGGTGAGTATATATGTTGGTTCTCACCATGAGGTGAGTGTGTGTGTGCTAAACATCAGTAATTGATGGCAATTTAAATCCATAAACTGAAATACAAATGCCATTTGCATCTGCTCATATTTTGCTATCTACTGATTAAAAAAAAAAAAAAAAAGAAAGAAAGTTTGAAAACCAGTGGTCTGGAGGTTCAAGATTTTTTCATGATACCTGAGATATTTTACTCTGTATTTAGATATCTGAGCTAAACTTTGATGTGAGTCATAAGCCTTAGCCCGGGTTGTCAGGAGTTTCTGCAATTCTTTCATTCTTTGCTTCTGTTTAGTTAGCATCCGATTTCTCTCTTCTTCCAACATTTTCTTTTCCTCAAGTGATCTCCTGAGGGTAACAAACTAAGGCTTAATCCACTTGAAGCCAATAAGAATGTTGTTTAGCAAAGATTTAACAAGGGATAATTCAAAATTTGAAAAAAGGCAACCTTTTGAAAAGGATCTGACTTGTAAAACTAGAAATCTTAAGACTAATATTTTCTAATCCCCCAAAATTTATAAAATGAAAAATACATTCATTTCTTAGAATACCGTCTGATGATATATCCTATATTATATAATAAAATATCTTATAGATACAATAATAATTTCTATGTATTTTCAAATTCACAAACATAAATTCCATAGAGCTGCATACACTCATCTGGCAACCATGAGTCATTCAGTACTGTGTCTTA
Source organism: Cebus imitator (assembly GCF_001604975.1). Classification (NCBI taxonomy): domain Eukaryota; kingdom Metazoa; phylum Chordata; class Mammalia; order Primates; family Cebidae; genus Cebus; species Cebus imitator. The sequence continues at coordinate 11,750,224 of NW_016107338.1, read as the reverse complement.
GTTACTTACCTTATGGCTTGTTCTCGTTTTCTGGAAGATGCCGTGGGCACTGGAGGGTTGCAGGTACAAGGCACAGGCTTTACACCTGCACATCTTACTGGTGACTTATGCCTTGGAGACAAATAAGGCCAACGAGTTTCTTTTAAATTTTCTTCATCTGCTTTGATGTCTGCCAAAATTTTTTCTCTTTTAGTAGATGCATGTGGAGATGAATGAAGATCAAATGGTTTACACACCGTTAAGAGTTTTGGAGACTCATGCTCTGAGAGGTGTTTCTGATATCTCTCAGGAAGGGCCTCAAAATCAGGAGTCCGGCACCTAGCCTTGTGTTTACACTTCAACTTTACAGCCTGTTCAGGACACCTGGGATTCCTGCATCCGCAAGCTGACCTAGAAGGCAGAGAAGATGAGTTCTGTAAACGCTCCTGGGCTCTCAGCTGCATCCTAAGGTTTCGATAGAGCTCTTCTTCTTTTAACTTGTCCTTGGTAGTTGAACCATAAGTAGATCGAGGAATGGGTCTGGCTTTAAATCGATTTGTTTTCTTTTTAGACTTAAAAAAGTCTCTCAGCTGCTTTTCCTGGGCTGCTCGCTTCTGTTCCTCCCTTGCTATAAATTTAAATGGCTTTTGTGAGGCCAAAAGAGCTTCTTTGCTTTTCTCCTTCAGAGACCTTCTCTGTTCTTCTTTTTGCTTGATTAAATCATGGTAAAGGGGGAAAAGGACAAATGCAGGAACTGGATTGGCTCGGAATTTCTTCTTACACTCTGGATCCTCTTCTTGCTTTTTGAGCAGTTTATGTGCCATTTCGATATCTGATTTAGATTTCATGAACTCTTCTTTTTTCTTCTGTTCTCTTATCATCATTTGAAAAGGCTTCGGTACTGTTATCGTGGGCACCCATTCTTTTCGTTTCTTCCTTTTTTCAGCTGCTTGGAAGCCAGTATGTCTACAGCGAATATAATCTTCAACACAAAAATCTGTCCACATGTTGTTGATGAGCTCCTTAGCATAGGTCATCATTCTGTCTTTCTTAGGATACTTTTTTTCTAGGTTGGGCAACTCCTCTTCAGAGGAGGACACATACAAGGAGGAAGACTGGCCTAAATCAGGCTCTGAAAATGATGTCATTAATGAGACAGGGTGATAGGAGTTCTTTTCTGATACAGATCTAAATGAGAAGAATAACTAGGTTATACTTTCAGTTGTGTGTGACCAAATATAAAAATTAAGAGTGACATAATTTCTTCCCCCCCCCAAATGGAGTCTGGCTCTGTCACCCAGGCTGGAGTGCAATAGTGTGGTCTCAGCTCACCGCAACCACCGCCTCCCAGATTCAAGTGATTCTCTTGCCTCACCTCCCGAGTAGTTGGGACTACAGGTGTGCCCAACATGCCCAGCTAATTTTTTGTATTTTTAGTAGAGACAGGGTTTCACCATGCTAGCCAGGATGGTCTCAATCTCCTGATCTCGTGATCCGCCTACGTTGCCTCCCAAAGTGCTGGAATTACAAGTGTGATCCACTGCACTCGGCCAAGAATTACCCATTTTCTAAGATCAGGGTATAATCAGAAGAGAGAAGCTGGCAGGGCTTGTAAAAATCATCACTTTTATTTGGAATAGAGCTGGGAGATACCCATAAATTATCTAGTTTGACTCCTTCATCTTACAGAAAAGGAACCTGAGATGGCAGAGGCTCCTTGTGTCTGACCTCTATTAAGTTCTCCTCAAGCTTTCCAGAGTCACTGTCCTGAAGCATGTATCTGATCATGTCACTCCCCTGCTTGAAACTTTTTGGTAATTCCTCACTGCTATGAAGTCAAGCCTAGATTACAAACCCTTCAAGACTGGCTATTACTATCTTTTCAGTCTTACCCCTCCACTGGCTACCCTAGTCCCCATTCTGTATTTATATGCAGTCCTGTGAAGTTCCTCACACACACTATGATTTCTTACGCCATCTTGCCTGTGCATATACGGTTTCTGCTGCCTAGAAGGCCACTACTTATTCCTCCTCCAAAACTGAACTCAGATGTGACACTTTAGTGGAAAAGTCTGGCCTGCATCCCTCCGAAAGCCTGGCATGATCAACTACTTCTTCCTCTGTAACACTCTGTTACATCATGCTGTAATGTAATTTTTGATTCTCAGCTAGCCTCTAAGCTCCTTGAGGGCATCTTGTTTTTGACTCCTTAGTGCCCAGGCATAATCCGGCACACAGAAGACATGCAAGCATCGCTGGCTGACTAGATGTGTAAGTCTCAGAGCAGGTAACTTCGCAGCAGAAATGGGTCTTGAAATTGCAGATTATTTTGAAAACATATATCAGATTCATGTCTCTTAGTCCAGAACTCTTTGTACTAAATGATTAATGAGCTCGTGTTAATCCATATATTATAAAGAGCTTTTAAAATTAAACTTTTATGTTTATCATTTAAAATGGCTCAGATTAAGTTTTGTTGTTTTTTGTTTTTTGTTTTTTTTTTATCATTTGAATGGCCCAGACTAAGTATTTTGATACATGCCCTCAGTGCTATAGGTAGGTCAGAGATAAAAGACCAAATGGCCATTAAATGACCCTCAAACCAAAAGGTCACCTAGTAAGCTGATAAGCCATTAAACATTTTGAACAAAATCCTACTTCCATACAGCATTAAGAGTACAAACAGATATTTAAGAGACAATATTCTGAAATAACTTTGTTCTGTCCTTTTAAGTATACGTTTTATTTTACAGTCCACAAATAACACTGAGTTACAAACTTACCTGGAAGAGTCACTAAGAGAGTCTTCCCTGATGACCAATGGCTGAACTTCCTTTAAATTTAATTTATCCTGGTACATTTTCTCTAATTTTGCCATAGTTTCTATGTGGGCAGCCTTCAACTCTTCTAATTTCTTGAAATACTCCTCATTAGAGTGGTAAATACCAGAAAGGTTCACAAAGTCCTCAGAGCTTCTCGGTGCATGTTCATCCACCCCAGAAAAGTTGGTGTTAAAATCGGCCTGGTGGGGAGAAAAACACCTGTTATATGGTAACTGGAACTGAAAGATAAATTAAGCTGACACTGATCCAAAATGCTGCTTCTTAAAGAGACCACCTAGTTAGGTTATATGTTACTTATGAGCTACGCACATAGAATGAATTATAGGTTACCTGTGGACTATGTACATTTTCCCCATTGATATTTTAAGAATAAGAGGGAGCGAGACCAAACTGCCAGAAAATAAATGTTATTTAATCCATTTGAAAAAGGATGATTAGATTCCCAGATCAACCAACAAAAGGTATGTAACAGGATAGAAACCAACCACCCTTTACAAAGTATTTCTCTAAGGAGCCTCCTGAGTTGTAAGTTTTAACTAAGATGAAGAGGAACACAGTTCTTCCTGCTGCAAACCAGACAACCACAGCCCAATGCCCTCCTCCCAGCTACGCTCCTGCAGTGTGGCTCCAAAGACTACCAGTAGAGAGAAGGCAGGGAAATAGAAAGAATGGTGGCAGGGACAAAGTTCTCAGTGGCTTATCAAGGAGGCAGAGGGAAGCCCTCCTCACAGTGAGGCAAGACCTTCGGAGGGAGTAAGAGGACATGGGAGGGGACAGGAAGGACTTTCAGGGTAGCCACTCCTGTGGGCACAAAGGCAGTAGCTCCCATGGGTGACAGGGTCTTTGGAATGACAACAGAGCAAAGAAGAAAAAATGGTGTAATTATTCAACACACAGGTCATGTCTAGAAGGGTCTCACTGGCTTTTTTCCCTCATACCTTGCAGTCCTTTTTTTTTTTCTTTTTTTTTAAGACAGCATCTCTGTAACCTGGGCTGGAGTGCAGTGGTGTGATCTTGGCTCACTGCAATCTCCGCATTCTCCTGCATCAGCCTCCCAAGTAGCTGGGATTACAGGCACCCACCACCACACCCAGCTAATTTTTGTATTTTTAGTAGAGATGGGGTTTTACCATGTTGGCCAGGCTAGTCTCAAACTCCTGACCCCAGGTGATCCACTCACCTCAGCCTCTCAAAGTGCTGGGATTACAGGTGTGAGCCCCCATGCCTCGCCCTTTCATTTCCTTTTATCAAAGCAACTAAAGAAATAAAACCTCATTGTCTCCATAAATATAAAATTTTTAATATGTTCTCAGTTGAGAAACAATTGAAATTATTTATGATACTATGCATAAAAGGCTGCCAACCACACTTTTAAATTTAATCTACTATCTGGAACAGACTCAAAATGAAAAAATTTGCTATAGAAAATTATAGATCCAATCTGATAAGACTCTAGAAAATAAATCTGTTCCGCTTCTCTCAAAAGGAAAATTCAGAAGAGTCAATTATAAATAGTAGTTATAGATACAGTGTTTTTGTTTCCTATTGGAGGCTTCTAAGAAGATATGGTGTTTTTTTAAATGGGCTAAAATCAGTGTACAAGAGGACAATGTTGTACTACTTGAGGTAACTTAGAGAAAACAAATTTTTAAAAATCAGTCTTCAATTAGAAATACGCAGAAATTTGCTACCAACAACTCTATAAATCAGAGAACTGCTTTACGTATATCAAACAATTCAATTAAGATAATTCTCTGGGCCGGGCGCGGTGGCTCAAGCCTGTAATCCCAGCACTTTGGGAGGCCGAGGCGGGTGGATCACGAGGTCAAGAGATCGAGACCATGCTGGTCAATATGGTGAAACCCCGTCTCTAC
>NW_016107338.1:11737453-11744588 GCF_001604975.1 Cebus imitator | reverse complement strand
AAAAAAAAAAAAAAAAAGAAGTTTCCAGTTAGCTTAGGAAAGGACATGTACATAAATAACTGACAGCTGCCTTAGAATGAAACAGAACTTCTGATTCCTGCCCACAAGCTACTTCCAGCTAAGCAGGGAGACAGATGTATGTCACAATGTCAGACACTATGAGACAAAGGCATAATTCACAGAGGTGAGCCAGACTGGAAACATATGGTTGGATGAGGACAAAGTTTGCTAGATCAGGGAGGCAGTGAAAAATAAATAAATCCAAGGCATAGTGCTAGAACATCCATCACCAGTAAATAGGTGGATAAATAAATATGTCTGGAAACCTGGTGAGAAGGCTGGGCTGGAGAGCAGATACAAGAGCCACCAATTCACATAGTGCAGGTGCAGATGCAGCCTTGGATATGGAGGAGGCTGCCTGGAAGGAGTGTGGGCAATGAGATGAGGGACCTGAGAATGGAGATGTTGGAGAACACTAACATTTAAATAAGCAGTGGGAGGAGGACTAATAAGGTAGAAAGTGGTATGAGAGAGACAAAGACCAATTGATGAGGGTCTTTGGAGCTTCTGATTGAGTATTCTGATACCACATCTGTCATTTTTCTCGTAAGCCATGAGAACATTCCAAACTAAAAGTTATTTAATTCTCACCCAACCCTTTCACCTTTAAGGGTCATAAGGGGGCTGAAGCCAGGTGACCAGTGACCAGGAGCCAGTGGTAGACAGGAAATGGAGGAAGCTTTTATTTGGCTTGAGTAAGATAGGGGAAGACTTCCTGGAGGAGCTGATATTTGAGATGAGTCATAAAGAATGGAGGCCAAGTGTGGTAGCTCATATCTGTAATCCCAGCATTTTGGGATGCTGCAGTGTAAGGACTTCTTGAGGCTAAGAGTTCCATACCAGCCTGGGAAACAGTGAGACACCATCTCTACAAAATGTTTTTTAAAAATTAGCTGGATGTGGTGGCTGAGGTGGAAGGATCACTTGAGCCCAGGAGGTTGAGGCTGCAGTGAGCCATGAGTGCACCACTGCACTCCAACCTGGGCAACAGAGTGTGAGACCTTGTCTCAAAAAAAAAAAAAAGAAGGCCAGGCACGGTGGCTCATGCCAGTAATCCCAGCACTTTGGGAGGCCAAGGTGGGTGGATCACTTGAGCTCAGGAGTTCAAGACCAGCTTGGGGAACACGGTGAAACCCCATCTCTACTAAAAATACAAAAATTAGTCAGTTGTGGTGGCATGTGCCTATAGTTCCAGCTACTCAGGAGGCAGAGGCAAGAGAATTGCTTGAACCTGGGGGGCGGAGATTGCAGTCAGCTGAGATCGACCCCTGTACTCCAACAACCTGGGCAACCAATCGAAACTTTGTCTCAAAAAAAAAGGAAAAAAAGAGAAATCTATAGGATCACAGAGTATTTACGGGAAAGAGGGGTAAAAGTACCCTAGACAAAGGAAATGGCATTAGCAAATGTGCAGGCTGGGGTTGGGAAGGCTGTGCATAGCAGAGAGCAAGGTGCACATGGCTGCCAGATAAAAGGAAAGGAAAATGCATAAAGCAATCTTGAGAAACAAACATAGAAAGGGAGGTTAGGGCAAGCAAGAGGGGTTTCCATCTCCTGTCTACCACTGGCTCCTGATTACTGGTCACCTGGTTGCAGCCCCCTTATGACCGTTCAAAGATGAAAGGGTTGGATGGAAGTTAAATAACTTTTAGTTTGGAGTGTTTTCATGGCTTAGGAGAAAGACTTCCAATGTGGTGTCAGAATACTCATTCAAGCCTGGGCTCTGCATTTAGCAACATGTTGTGGGCATGAACTTCTTGAACATCAGCTTTAAGATACATAAAGTAAGTATGCCAGGTGTTAAATTAGTGTCTTTCAGCTCCAATGCCACCCTTCTTAACTCTGCTTTGTGATGCCAGAAGCTGGAACTCTGCAAACCACACTTCTGCTTTGCCAGTGCTCCTCATCAGACTCTGCCAAAAGTAAAGTTAGAGGGAGACAAAAGGCTAGAGGAGAAAGATGGAACTTACTCCTTCCTGTTAGCCCTCTGTTTCCTGTCTGCCTGTGTCAGCCCAGCAACAGTTCTTCATTTGGGTAGCAGCAGTCCATTTTAGTAGCAGTGTCTGAATCCAGTTTGTAGTTTGCCTCGAAAAATCAACAGAATTGACCAGGCATGGTGGTTCACACCTGTAATCCCAGCACTTTGGGAGGCCAAGGGAGGTGGATCCCTTGAGGTCAGGAGTTTGAGACCAATCTGGCCAATATGGTGAAACGCTGTCTCTACTAAAAACACAAAACTTAGCTGGGCATGGTGGCACGTGCCTGTAATCCCAGCTCCTCAGGAGGCTGAGGCAGAAGAATCACTTGAACCCAGGAGGCAGAGGTTGCAGTGAGCCGAGATTGCACCACTGCACTCCAGTCTGGGTGACGGAGTGTGATTCCATCTCAAAAAAAAAAGAATGAAAGATCCACAGAATTACTTACTTCAAGGCCTTTGCACTTGTTGTTCCCTCTCCTTAGCATACTTTTCCTCCAGATATCCACACAGGCCACTTGCTCACTCCTTCAGGTCTTTATGCAAATGTCATCTTCTCAACAAGGTCTTCACTGACTATCCTATTTAAAATGGTAACTTCTCCCCAGACTCACTGTCAGCCCCCTTGTCTGTCTTATTTTTCCCAGAAGTACTCATCACCACTGATGTTCTACATATCTGTACTTGATTGTGTATTACATGCCTGCCCCTACCAAAAAGTAAACATTATATAGGCAAGAATTTGCCGGTCATGGTGGCTTAGGTCTATAATCCCAGCAGTTTGGTAGGCTGGGGCAGGTGGATCGAGTGAGCCCAGGAGTTTGAGACCAGCCTGGGTAACATGTCAAGGCCTCATCTCTACAAAAAATACAACAAATTAGCTTGGTGAGGCAGTGTGTACCTATAGTCCCAGCTACTTAGGGGCTGAGGTGAAAGGATCACCTGAGCCCAGGAGGCTGGGGCTACAGTGAGCTATGATAGAGCCACTGCACTCCAGCCTGGGTAACAGTGTGAGATCCTGTCTCAAAAAAACAAAACAAAACAAAACAAAAGCAAAGGCAAGGCTTTGTCTGCTTTGTTCAAAGTTGTGTCTCCAGTGTCTAGAAAAGTATCTCACTACTGGCGAGTTGTGCAAGAAATATTTGCTGAATGAATGTACAGTTAAAAAGAAATTTCTAACATGGGAAGAGGGCAGTTACTTCCTCACAAAGGAATGAACCATGCAAAGAAATGCTGGCTGCTCTAAAGAGCTATATTCCATGGCCAGGCATGGTGGCTCACACCTGTCATCCTAGCATTTTGGGAGGCAGGTGGATCACGAGGTCAGGAGATCAAGACCATCCTGGCCAACATGGTAAAACCCTATGTCTACTAAAATATAAAAAATTAGCCAGGCGTGGTGGCGCGCGCCTGTAGTCCCAGCTACTTGGTAGGCTGAGACAGGGAAACTGCTTGAGCCCAGGAGGCGGAGGTTGCAGTGAGCCAAGATTGCGCCACTGCACTCCAGCCTGGCGACAGTGCAAGACTCCGTCTCAAAAAATAATAATAATAATTAGAGGCTTGGCGTGATGGCTCACGCCTGCATTTTGGGAGGCTGAGGTGGGTGGATCACCTGCAGTCAGGAGTTCGAGACCAGCCTGACCAATATGATGAAACTCCATCTCTAAAAAATAATAATAATAATGAGCTATATTCCACTGAATATTAAGAAAATGGTCTATGTTCCAAAAACTATAATTAAAACAGGGAGGGTATTCCAAAGAACTGTTTTTAGGCAAAATAATCTATGTGCTGTCATTAATTCTTTTTTTTTTTTTTTTAACTGGAACAGACAAATGCTACATTGCTGTTCCACCATTCATTCTTTTAGAATATCTCTTAAAATTATAGCAGTCATTTACACAAAAAGGATCACATTTATCTGAACCTGGAAGAACCGTTTGAAAAACATATAGAAAGATGAGTAGCTCCTGAAGAGATGTGGCAGGTCTGATACATTATACTTATGTACTGATTTTGCACTGTATCCATTCTATTTTCAGCTTAATACTATTAACACTAGCTGGAACTTTTCAGATAAACTGATCTCACAGTGTTTAACCTAAAACAGATGAATAGCTAGCAAATGACCTCCAATTCTAATTTAATCTTTAATTGTCTCCACTGAGAAAATATTTAGTATACAAAATAACCTAGGCGATAGACATTATTTTTCCAAGAGCCTAAAATAGCACCCTCTCCCTTTAATCGGCTCTTTGTGGAATACTGTAAATGCAGCCACCAGATTAGAGGATAATCTTCTCTAGATTGGCTTGACCCATTTGGATAATGAATCCTTCCAGCACCTGTTGCTTTATTAGTAATCAGTACCCATGAAGAATTATTTGTGCTGTAGCCTATATAGTTTCATCTGTAATCTGTAATTTTTATTTGAAAAATAAAAATGTATTTCAAAATTGATATGTATTCTATTCAGGCCATTTTTCTAGCTCCCACATATATTTTAATATACAGTACATACTACAAATATAGATTATATATATATAGAGAGGGAGATAGTTCTCTGACTTGCTTTTTTTTCTTATCATTTATTGGGGTTTACCCATATTAGTACATGTAGATCTGTCTCATTCTTTGAAAATTCAATGAAAAATTTTTTTTCAAATATTATGGATTATAGATGAAACTACATAGGCTACAGCACAAATAAGGTAAATGGCATTACATTTCATGCAGCTGTTCTTTTTTTTTTCTGGGTTCAGGCAATTCTCCTGCCTCAACCTCCTGAGTAGCTGGGATTACAGGCACGCGCCACCATGCCCAGCTAATTTTTTGTATTTTTAGTAGAGACGGGGTTTCACCATGTTGACCAGGATGGTCTCGATCTCTTGACCTTGTGATCCACCCGCCTCGGCCTCCCAAAGTGCTGGGATTACAGGCTTGAGCCACCGCGCCCGGCAGCATGCAGCTGTTCAAATAGCTAGGACTATAGGCATGCACCACCATGCCCACTAACTTTTTCAAATTTTATATAGAGACGAGGACTCACTATGTTGCCCAGGCTGGTCTTGCACTCCTGGGCTCAACTGATCCTTGTGTCTCAGCCTCCCAAAGTGCCAGGATTACAGGGAAGAGCCACTGTGCCCAGCCCATGTCTAATGGACTCTTGACCTGCCTGGCACCTCTAGTGTTCCTTCAGGAAAGAAGATGGCTCTCCCACTCCCTCAGCAGTGCTGCTGCTGCCCACCTCCCTGTTGCTTCTCCAACTGCCCACAGATAACCCTGACTTATATTTAAGAAAAGAGAAACCATGGCCAGGCACAGTGGCTCATGCCTATAATCCCAGCACTTTGGGAGGCCAAGGCGGGCAGATCACTTGAGGTCACAAGTGAGACCAATCTTGCCAACATGGCGAAACCCCATGCTTACTAAAAGTACAAAAATTAGCCGGGCATGGTGGTGGGTACCTGTAATCCCAGCTACAGGCTGAGGCAAGAGAATCGCTTGAACCCAGGAAGCAAAGGTTGCAGTGAGCTGAGATTGTGCCGCTGCACTCCAGCCTGGGTGACAGAGCGAGACTGTCTAAAAAAACAAAAACAAAAGCCATCAAAGGGAAGTTCCTCATCTTCCCACCTACAAACTAATACCCTTTTGTGCCCCATTTCTCCTTCCCTCCTGTTTCAAGGATGAACTGCCCCTTCTCTTAGCAGCATTTGACACTTTTCCTCATCATTAAAAACATGAATGTGGAACCTCCACATACTTGTGATATTCCTTCTACCACTGTAGCTGCTCCTAAATCTCTTTCAATCTCCTTTGCCCCATTTTTCTCCTGATATTTAACTGTACCGTTAAACACTGAGGTTCTTAGGCGCTCTATACTGGGCGCCTTCTTTTCTTTGTCTGCACTCTCTCCCTAGGGGAGCTCAGCCATTCCCCTTGTTTTAAAAAGGCTGAAAACTCCCAGATACAAATCTCCAGCCCAGACCCCAGACAAATACAGTTTCCTAGGCCCAACTTCTTCCTAGACATTTCCATTTGGGAGTTTCACAGGCATCTCAAATTTACTATGTTCAAAACAGAAACACTGATTCCCATCCACCCCTCAAACCTGTTCCTCCCATAGTTATCCCCAATTCAGTAAATGGCATTACATTTTATGCAGCTGTTCAAAACCTGGGAATGAGCATCCTTGATTTCTCACTCTCCCTTGGCCCTCATATCCAATCCAATAGTAAGTCCTATCCATTCTAGAGAAATCTATGTCTTGCCATCACAACAGGACTCTTAAGTCCAACCCTCTGCCTCTGGCACCTGAATTACTGCAAGTCTCCTAACCAATAGCCTTACTTCTGCTTTGTCAAACCTTCTAATCATTCTCTATGAAGCCATCACAGTGATCTTTTAAAAATATAAATAGAGGCCGGGTGCAGTGGATCACGCCTGTAATCCCAACACTTTGGGAGGCCGAGGCGGGCAGATCACAAGGTCAGGAGATTGAGACCATCCCAGCCAACATGGTGAAACCCCGTCTCTACTAAAATACACAAAATTAGCTGGGCATGGTGGTGCATGCCTGTAATCCCCGCTACTTGAGAGGCTGAGGCAGGGGAATCGCTTGAACCGGAGAGGTAGATATTGCAGTGAGCCGAGATGGTGCCACTAAACTCCAGCTGGGCAACAGAGCAAGACTCCGCAATCTAAAAAAAAAATTATATATATATATAAACATACTATCTCTTAAAAGCCTTCAGCAATCTCCCACTAATAGGAGGGAATAAAACCTAAGCCCCTTGCTCTGGTCTACTAGGCTCTGAATGGTCAGGCCCCACTCACTTCTCTAATCTCATCTCCTTCCACTCTCTCTCTCTTCCTGTTCTGCTGGCTTTCTTTCAGATCCTTAATCACCAGATTAATCACAAAGCTGTTTTTCTTCCTATCTTAGTGCCTCTGCATGTGCTGTTCCATCTGCCTGGGATGTTCTTCCCATTCCCACACTTCAAATGGCTGCTCTTTCTCATCCATCCAGACATGGACTTAAACATTAACAACTTGTTTAAATAGGTTCCCTCCTTACAGCCATAAAAGAGAATGAAATTG
>NW_016107338.1:11734066-11736038 GCF_001604975.1 Cebus imitator | reverse complement strand
TCTTGCTACCCAGGCTGGAGTGCAATGGCGCGATCTCGGCTCACCGCAACCTCCGCCTCCTGGGTTCAGGCAATTCTCCTGCCTCAACCTCCTGAGTAGCTGGGATTACAGGCAGGCGCCACCATGCCCAGCTAATGTTTTTTGTATTTTTAGTAGAGACAGGGTTTCACCATGTTGACCAGGATAGTCTTGATCTCTTGACCTCGTGATCCACCCGCCTCGGCCTCCCAAAGTGCTGGGATTACAGGCGTAAGCCACGGCGCCCAGCCTTCCCATCTTATAGTTATATGTCTGTTCGTTTTTAATTATCTAATTTCCCTCACCAGACTGAAAATTCTGTGAGGATGTGAGCTACATCTGTTTCATTCACCACTGAATACTTAATGACTAGCACCTAATAAATGTTCAATATTTGTTAGAAAGATGAGGTTGACCCATTAGGAGTGAGATTTTATTTTATTTTATTTTATTTATTTATTTTTGAGACAGAGTTTCACTCTTGTTGCCCAGGCTAGAGTGCTATGGCACAATCTTGGCTCACTGCAACCTCTGCCTCCTGGGTTCACGCGATTCTCCTGTCTCAGCCTCCTGAGTAGCTGGGATTACAGGTGCGTGCCACCACACCCGGCTAATTTTTATGTTTTTAGTAAAGAAGGGGTTTCATCGTATTGGTCAGGCTGGTCTTGACCTCCTGATCTCAGGTGATCTACCCACCTCAGCCTCACAAAGTGCTGGGATTACAGGCATGAGCCACTGCACCAGCCTGAGATTTTATTTTTTATTTTTATTTATTTATTTTTTTGAGATGGAGTTTCACTCTGTCACCCAGGCTAGAGTGCAGTGGCACAATCTCGGCTCACTGCAACCTCACCTCCTGGGTTCAAGCAATTCTCCTGCCTCAGCATCCCCTACTACCTGGGATTACAGGTGTGTACCATCACACCTGGATAATTTTTGTATTTTTAGTAGAGACAGGGTTTTACCATGTTGGTCAGGCTGGTCTCGAACTCCTGACATCAGGTGATCCCCCTGCCTCAGCCTCCCAAAGTGCTGGGATTACAGGTGTGAGGCACCATGCCTGACCAGGAGTGAGATTTTAATTGCAAATTACATAATATTGCTTTACCTGTATCATCATCAGCCATATAACAGGATATGTGAACTGACATCTCTGACTAAGGCCAGATTCAAGGAACAGGCATCAGTGCCCAATATGGGCACTGCAAGGGGTGTGTGTGTGTGTGTGTGTGTGTGTATGTGTGTGTATGCCGGAGGGGGAGGGTACATGGGGATGGTGCAGGGGTGAGGGGGTGAAGGGAGGGTGGGATGGGTGATTTGGTTTTGGCAAAACCAAAGAGCTGAAAGAGGCCTATTGTGATGGGTGGTTCTCAAATCTATCTCGTGGGGTAGGTATAATGTTTGACTTTACTACATTTTATAGATGATAAGGTTAAGGCAAATTAACCTTTAAAAATCAAGATGGAGACCCAAGCCAGCCAGTGAAGAAAGCAAAGCCTATTTCCTGCACTCTTCCTGCCTTTTTAGCGCCTCTTTCCCCATCCCTATGCCCCATGGCTATCAGGTCCACTGCGGCAGCTGACCCACCTTTAATTTTGGATCCCTCATGTGGAAAGTCTCTACTAAAATTGTCTCAGAATAGTAACAAACTCTTAAGACTTGGTTTCCCAGGCTGGTTGCAGTGGCTCATACCTGTGATCCCAGCACTTTGGAAGACCGAGGCGGGTGGATCACTTGAGGTCACGAGTTCAGAGATCAGCCTGGCCAACATGGTGAAACCCCATCTCTACTAAAAATACAAAAATTAGGACATGGCACGTGCCTGTAATCCCAGCTATTGGGTAGGATGAGGCAGGAGAACTGCTTGAACCCAGGAGGCAGAGGTTGCAGTGAGCCAAGATCGTGCCATTATACTCCAGCCAGGGTAAAGAAGCAAGACTCGAACTCAAAAAAA
>NW_016107338.1:11728868-11733341 GCF_001604975.1 Cebus imitator | reverse complement strand
AAAAAAAAAAAAAAAAAAATCCTTTTTCTCCATCATGTTGCCTACTGAAAATTGTGTTGAGGGGTAGCTTTATCATGAACAAAACTGGCCCTAGCTCTCTGAGCCTGGTTCATGTTCAGGGTCTAATCTGCCTTACTCTGGATAACTTCAAGTAGTTGTCTGTTGGCGAAAGATTGGCCATAAAAGGTGTTGCTAAAGATTTTCTCATTTAACAATTTTACTATAGATAAAAGAGATTAAAATTCCAAAATATCCAGTGATTTTAATTAGTCCTCAATCTTAAGTTTTGTGTCTGAGGAGCTTTGGACACATGGTATTAAGAAACTTTTTCTATCTGCAGATTGCTAGCCAAATTCAAGATTCCATCTTTTAAGTGAATAGATCAGATGGTAGACCCTGTCCTCCACCTGCTAGGCTGGTGTCCACAACAGATTTAACATTGAAAACTGATCAGTGAAAAGTCTGTCTGACCATGAAGAGCCGTTTAGGAAAGACTGAAACCTCAGTGATTTGCTTCTCCGAATGCTTATTTGTATCTGTGTCTGATCTAGCCAGTGAACTCGTGATGGTTTTAAACTCACATCTCTAGAGCATTGTGTTGAGATCCACTTATAACCAGGATCTTAAGGTAATAACGAAACATACCTGACAGAACAGTTTTCCTCAAATTACAAAAAAAAAGGAGAGTGGAGTGAATATCCATTCCTGAGATGCTGGAGAGTAGAGAGTAAAATTCTGTACTTTGCACTCGCCAGAAATAGAGTAACATAAACGTTGTCTAGGAAATGTTTGCAACAAACTCTTTGGTGAAAGTTAAAACACTTTTCAACGCCTCGATTTAGAGTATTTTTTGTGAGCGTAAAGAAGAGTATGGGCCAGGACCACCGACTAAGGAGTATGTGCACAGGGCCTGGCGTTTACCCGTCTACCCTCAGCTGGGCGGGGACCCAGACAGCCCTCAGCCTGCCCCAGCCCACGCGAGGTCCCAGTCCACGTTCCGCCCCTGCATTACCGACGCCCCCGCGGGCTGCGCCACTTTCTCCTCCTCTTCGTCCTCCGAGGTCGCTGTAGCTGCCGCCAGGGCCTTTAAGGGGTCTTCGCGTTCGTACTGGGCGACCCGCGCCCCAGTAATGGGATTGACCGGTACCTGGAGACTGGAGGCCGCCAGTTTCGCCGCTTGGTGGGAGGCGGCCATCACCCCGCCTCCGCGGCCTCAGCGCCTGCGCTGGCCCGGGGCGGGAAAGCAGGCGCGGCCCCTGGCGGCCCTGCGGCTCCTTGCTAGGGAGGGCGGTTGCTAGGGGCGCCGTAGCTGGGGACGCTACAGGGGCCGCGAGGGACCAAAAGTCACGCATAAACCTCGCAGGCTGCCAGAGACCCGAGTCGGGCGCTCACTGGATCGTGGCACCTAATAACGAGTCTGTTTGCTGGTTCCGAAGGTTGGCAGGCTGAGCAGGGCATTTATTCCACTGCTTTGCGTCTAACCGCCTAAACGCAAACTTCTCACATTATACAATGAAACAACTGCTTTTGTGAAGAAACGAGCGCTTTTTTATTAACTGCAATAACATGTGAGAAGGAGACGGTTGATGGAAGAGACGGCGGAGGAGAAGGAAAGCAGGGCGTGTTATTGGGTGGCATTCTCAGAAGAGTGGCAAGGGTGGCGTCCCGCTACCTAACATGGCTCCCCCGGGAGCCAGAGAGTGGGAAGGAGGAAGGTACATTCTACTCTGATTGACTTGAGGGCTAGCAGGAATCCACCAATCAGAAAGAGGCTCCCAGTTGTCCCTTTCGCGTTTTTCTTGGCCTGACCAATAAAAGCCCAGAGTTGAGTGGCGCCTGCCTTCCCACTAGTGAGTGACAGTGCGGGTGTTGTAAACCTGGCGTTTGCTTTGGGTTCGTCAGCTTAAGAGTGACAGGATTGAATGGCGCGAGTGCCCAAGTCACCACAGACACACCCATCTCCCTCTTCCCTATTTCTCTTCCCACTAGGGATTTGGGCGCATCAAATGGCGCCTTCCCTCTGCACCACGTGGCAATAAAGCCAAACCTCAAAATAGCGGAGTGGTGCAGTCTCAGATAGCTGCTTCCTAAGCCCCTGTTTACAGAGGTCGAGGCTGCCGCTCCCTCTTTACCCCCTCCCTGTTATTTACCCTCCTCCCGCTCCCCAGAGCTACGACCGCCCACTGGAGCCACCTCCGGTCAGTATTTTCCTCGTTATACGTTGCATGTCGTCGAGAACCTAAAGGTCTGAGCTCTTTACCAAACCTTCTTTGTTCTCCTGTCTGGATGTGAGCACCTGCAAAGTCCCCACTTTCTTCAGGCTAGTCTTTGTTTTGGCTGAACATTTGCTTCCCATGCTGAAACAGATGCTGGCTGGGTTCTAAGCAGAAGCCAGAGCCAGAACCATGAAATATGGACCGCCACGTGTGGCCAAGCGTCCGGGAGAGCAATTTCCAGTCAGTTACGGCAGCCAGTTTTGTGGCTGCACTTGCCTGTCTTGGGATTAGGTGTAAGCCAGACCCCAAAACAACAAGGCAGGTCCACATGATGGAAGCACTGCAAATGGAAAATTATAATAAAATAAAACACTAAAAGAATAGGAATTAGTGAGTGTGGAAAACATGTTGTGTGTGTATGTAGAAAAGCAGGAAAGTTTCAGTTCAGTAGTATTCTAAAATTGCAGATATCTAATAACATAAATAATAACATAGATCAAAGCATGTAGAGCACAGGCCAGGTGCAGTGGCTCATGTCTGTAATCCCAGCATTTTGGGAGGCTGAGGCTAGTGGATCACCTGAGGTCAGGAGTTCGAGACCAGCCCGACCAACATAGAGAAATCCCATCTCTACTAAAAATACAAAATTAGCCAGTCGTGGTGGTGCATGCTTGTAATCCCAATTACTTGGGAGGATGAGACAAGAGAATCACTTGAACCCAGGAGGCGGTTTGCGGTGAGCCCATTGCAGTCCAGCCTGAGCAACAAGAGCTAAACTCAGTCTCAAAAAAAAAAAGTATATAGAGCAGAAATGGACAGATCTATAGGAAGAAAATGACCTCTTACAGTATCATAGGAAGAATTGTTTTTGTACTTCGGTATTGCGATGTAACATATACAGTGAAATGAGTAGATTTTTTTTTTTTTTTTTTTTGAGACAGAATTTTGCTCTGTTGCCCAGGTTGAAGTGCAGTGGCATGATCTCGGCTCACTGCAACTTCCGCCTCCTCGGTTCAAGCGATTCTCCTGCCCCAGCCACCTGAGTAGCTGGGACTACAGGCACCCTCCACCATGCCCAGCTAATTTTTGTATTTTTAGTAGAGACGGGTTTCCATCTTGTTGGTCAGGCTGGTCTCAAACTCCTGGCCTCAGGTGATCCACGCACCTCAGCCTCCCAAAGTGCTGGGATTACAGGCGTTAGCCACCGCGCCCGGCCTAATGTTTGTATGTATGTATGTATGTATGTATGTATGTATTTATTTACTGATACACGCTCCAAGGTGGATGAACCTTGAAATATGATGCAAAGTAAAAGATGCCAGACACAAAAGGCCACATATTGTATGATTCCATTTATATGAAATGTTCAGGCTAGTAAAGTTCACAAAGACAGAAAGTATTTAGTGGGTGTCAGGGGCTGAAGAGAAAGGAAATGAGGTATGATTGTTAAAGGGAATGGAGTGTCTGTGAGGGAAGATGAAAATGTTCTGGAATTAGATAGTGGTGATGGCAGTTGTACAATTCTATGAGCATACTAAAAACCACTACATTGTATACTTAAAAAAAAAAAAAAAAACTTAAAAAAATGTTTTGTTGGCTGGGTGTGCCAGCTCCTGTAATCCCAGAACTTTGGGAAGCTGAGGTGGGCAGATCACTTAAGGTTAGGAGTTTGAAACCAGCCTGGCCAACATGGCGAAACCCTGTCTCTACTAAAAATACAAAAAACCAATTAGCTGGACATGCTGGCATGTGCCTTTAGTCCCAGGTACTAGGGAGGCTGAGGCAGGAGAATTACTTGAACCTGGAGGCAGAGGTTGCAGTGAGCTGAAATCGTGCCACTGCACTCCAGCCTGGGTGAAAGAGTGAGACTCCATCTAAAGAAAAAAAAATGTTTTGTCTTTTGACAGTTTGATTAGGAGGTATCTAAATATGGATCTCTTTAAGTTTGTTGAGCTTCTTGGATGAGCAGATTCATAATTTTTCATCAAATTCAGGGAGTTTAAAATACTAATTCTGCCCCTTTTCTCTCTCGTTTATTCTGGGACTCCCATTATGAGTGTGTTGGAACACTTGATGGGGTCCCACAGGTCTCTGAGGCTTTGATCATTTTTCTTCATTCTTTTTTCTTCCTGTTCCACAGACCTTATCATTCGGTCATATCAGTTGACCTACCTCCAAGTGTGCTGATTCTCTTCTGCAAGTTCAAATCTGCTGAGTGCCTTCAGAGAATTTTTTATGTCAGTTATTGTACTTTTCA
>NW_016107338.1:11719352-11727053 GCF_001604975.1 Cebus imitator | reverse complement strand
AAAATACAAAAAATTAGCTGAGCATGGTGGTGCATGCCTGTAATCCCAGCTACTCAGGAGGTTGAGGCAGGAGAATTGCCTGAACCCAGGAGGCGGAGGCTGCGGTGAGCCGAGATCGCGCCATTGCACTCCAGCCTGGGTAACATGAGTGAAACTCCGTCTCAAAAATAAAAAAAAAATTAAAAACTCAGTTACAGTGTCAACACTTTGCAGGGCTGGGATGTTCTCCAGAAGGTTGTATACTCTTAATTAGCACCCAATATACAGTGTCTAGGAATTGAGAGGTAGAAATGGGAGTGGCACCATTCACTACTACACCCAGTGACCCACTAACACAATTTTTGCTTCCTGTTCTTGTGACTTTGTGCCCTGCTGGTCTAGAGGTCTTAGTTCTAGAGGGAGGAATGCCTCCACCAGGAGTCATAACAAAGATTCCACTGAAATGTAGAGTTAAGTTGGCCACTTGGCCATGTTTGGCTCCTTATGCGCCTTTGAATCAACATGCGGAGGGAGTTGCAGTGCTGGTTGATGCTGACTACCAAGGGGAAATTGAACTACTTCTACACAATAGAGGAAAGGAAGAGCATGGTGTCTCTTAGTATTACCATGCTCTGTGATTATGGTCAATGGAAAATAATAACCGCTCAATTAAGGTAGAACCCAGACCCTTCAGAATGATTTGGATCACCCCACTGAATAAAGAACCACTGCTAGTTGAGGTGCTTGCTGAAGACAAAGGGAAAACAAAGAATGTAATAGAAGGTAGTTATCAGTACCAGCTACAACCAAAATCACGTTACAGAAACCTGTAATTGTCATGAGTAGTTCATTTGTCATTAGTATGGATGTATGTGTATATAAATCTATATATCTTTCCTCTCATTATTTCCTTATCCTGTAATAATGTAATATTTTTTGTATCACAATATTTTGGTTATGGTATAGCAAGAAGAGTAAAACTTCACTCAGTGGCTTTAACTCCTCTTCTGTGGAAGGAGTTAGTGGGTTTTTGGTCCTACACAGGATAGTTGTATCATGTCAGCTGGATGTATGATCATGTTATTGCTTTATTTGAAGGTTTAAGTATGGTTTAAGATATATGATGGCCAAGTTGACATTTCACACATGCTCTTAATTATCAAAATGAGGTATAAACTGAAGTACTAAATTCCAGACAATACAGAAATCTTTATCTAAATATATTAAACTTACACTTGGCAAGTTAGTTAACTATTAGTTCTGTGATGAACACAAAAGGAGCTTCAGACTGTTTGGCAGAAATCCTTTCTCCATAATGCCAAAGACGGGCACAGTTGCTTTCATGACACTCCTTGTGAAATACCCAAGGAGATGGTAGCTGAAACACCAGATTGTGAAGGCCAAACTTGTGATTTAAGTAAAGGTTTGGCCTTCATTCAAAGGCATGAAAGCTTTTTACAAAGGGAGTGCTTAGCTAAGTGCCTTTAATCCCATGGCTTTGGGAGAGGCAAGACTGTTTAGGCCAGGAGTTCAAGACTACCCTGGGCAACATAGCAAGATCCCATCTCTGAAAATAAATAAAAAAAAAATAGCAGGGGGATGGTGGCACACACCTGTAGCTGTAGCTATTCAAAAGAAAAAAGCACGATTCTTTTGGCTTAGCTTGAGTCCAGGAATTCAAGGCTGCAGTAAGCTACGATCAGACCACTGCATGCCAGCCTGGGTGACAAGAGTGTCTCTATAAAAATAAATTAATTAAAAGATCACTAGGCTTCAATGTGTGCAAAATAAATAGATTAGAAGGTGACTAAGGAAAGGGCAGGCTAGTTACAGATTTGACACTACTCATGCTGAGATGACACTGATTCTTTTATCAGGGCAATGACAATTAAGACGTTTAAAGCCACTGAAACAAGACATTAGTTCAGAATCCAAACTGGGAGAGGAAAAAAAAAAAAGAATCCCGTTTGTGTAAGATTTGCTACATGTATGTATAAACTTTTACTTGTAGAAGGAATCCAACACAGCAGTCATTAATAATGGGAAAAGGAATTAGGATGATGGGCTAAAGGAAGGCTTTCATTTTTCATAACTTTTTTTTTTTTTTAATCGGGTAGCCTCCCAAGCCACAGTAGGCTCAGAGAGGTGCCACTTGTATCATTTACTTTTAAGACAGCATATATACTAATACATATTACCTCTTTGGTAGTTTTTTAATGCCTGTCAGTGATTAGGACATTCGGCCATCTTTTTATTCAACATGTAAACTCACTTTTTATGCTTTTATACGTTTTTGAAAAGCATCAGGAATAACAGAGTATTGTGAGAAAATAAATCAATATGCCTTTTGAAACCAAATATTTAATATTTTCATTAAATTGTTTCAATACAATTTCAAGCAAGTGCCAACTGGAAGACCAAGCCCAGGAATTCAGAGGAAATAATCTTCCAAACAAGGAACACCAAGGCGACCTGCTTCCACTCCAGCTACAATACTGGTGACCATAATAGTGCTGGTCAGTTATCCAGGTTATCGAGTGTTTACCTGATAAGAGAAAAACTTAGGTTTCAAAACTTGTAATGACAAAAATTTAAGGCTGGAAAATGTTTAAGGCAATAAAATTAATAAAATTCTCCCCATTTTTACAGGTGAGGAAAAACTGTATTAAGTATGAACTGCCGTCATCTTAATGACTAGCAAATATTTATCAAAAGTGAAAACTTTAAAAAAATAATGGCCAGCTGTAGTGGTTTATGCCTGTAATCTCAGCAGTTTCAGATGTCGAGGCAGGTGATCACTTGAGGTCAGTAGTTTGAGACCAGCCTTGCCAACATGATGAAACCCCACCTCTACTAAAAATACAAAAATTAGCTCAACCCAGCTACTCAGGAGGTTGAGACAGGAGGATCGCTTGAACCCTGAGGTCGAGGTTGCAGTGAGCCAAGATTGTGCCACTGCATTCCAGCCTGGGCGACAAAGAAAAACTCTTGTCTCAACAAAAACCACCACCAAAAAACTTTTTAAAATATATGCCTTCTTGACCTCCTAAGAAAATCTGCAACCTGGAAATACTTACCACATCATCAATTTTCAGAATGCTCCGAACAGTTTCAGTTGCAAGGGTCAGAGCACTGACTGATACCAACAGAGGCTGGACAACCAGTTCCTCCAAAATGTTGGAAATACCACCCTGCAAGTCAAATCAGCACATTTTAGTGTTTGTAGTAATATACACCAGCAGATATATGGGTACCAGTGAACTTCAAGACCTTATCAAATCTAGTTTTCCCTTTGTCTAGGCATGTTAGAATATGATACTCTACTAAGCTTTTCTCTACACTGTGGGTTGTATTTCAACTAAAAATTGGAAAAACTGAATTAATGCTGTAGTCACCCAATCCTAACGCAAAAACAACTTCTTCTAAGTATCGCTTTTTTACAATACAAGCAAAATTAGCCAAATGATCAGTCGTTATCTTTAATGCTTAAATCATATCTGAATTTTAATTCTGAATTAGGCCAACCCTGGTCTACTCGAGTCTATTTCCACCTTAAATTATTCATTGCACCATCCTACTTCCCTTTATCCTGGGATTGCTCCTGATGGTCTGTAAGAGGCATCCTTGCCTCCAGTCTTCCCTTCTTAAAATATTTTCATATCCTTAGCCCCTTGCTCAAAGAAATTTTTAGTGGATCCCAACTACGGGAAGAAAAAAAAAAAAAAAAAAAGTCTGGCTCAATAATTAAGGGCCTCCTCATTCTAGTGATACTAGTGATAGGTTTTTTTTTTTTTTTTTTTGGAGACAGAGTCTGGCTCTGTTGCCCAGGCTGGAGTGCAATGGCACAATCTCGGCTCACTGAAACCTCTGCCTACCGGGTTCAAGCCATTCTCCTGCCTCAGCATCCCAAGTAGCTGAGATTACAGGCACCTGCCACTGAACCTGGCTTTTTTTTTTTGTATTTTTAGTAGAGATGGGTTTTGCCATCTTAGCCACACTGGTCTCAAACTCCTGACCTCAGGTGATCTGCCCTCCTGGGCCTTCCAAAGTGCTGGGATTACAGGCATGAGCCACCATGCTTGGCCTATTAATTGCTTTTATCTGATCTTTCCAACCTAAAGCCCACCATACCACTAACATATAGCCCCAGCTGTACCCAGGTGAAGAAATGCTTGGTCCTTCTCACCTGAAAAACTACTGCTTACCATCTGGAATTTCCTCATCCCCTACCAACCAAAAGTGCATCTTCATAAAGCCCTCCCTAAACAAACAGTTCCATCCTTTGGAGTTCTGTACCATACAGAAAGTATCATGTTGGATTGTCAGTTCTTTCCCATCATGTAATATTTGTCTCCTCAATAAAACATTAATAAAAACTGGTATTATTACTATGTGATAACTTTACACAATTACACTAGCTCATGCTAACTAGGGCAATGATTTTTTAATACAGTCTTTACCATATGCCAACTATTTAAGAGCTTGTTCACTAGAAATACATTTAGTTCTTACAACAGGCCTATGAGGGAACTATTAGTCATCTCTGTTTTTACAACCAAGGAAACTGAGGACAGACTAAGTAACTCACTAAAATCTAGTCAGTAAGTGGCAGATTTAATGAACAAATAATACTCCCCCCACCTAAGGTGTCATCATATTCCTTCTCACTCAATGGCACAGATTAATTACCCTGCAGCAGGCCTCGTATTTAAATCCAAGATAATGCTTTCATTACAAAGCTTTCCATTTAACAGATAACTATAAAGCTTGTAATATTTAATATTAATCAACATTTTCCATATTAGAGATTAAATGATTACCTTTCTGACATTAATGCCTGCAGTTTTTTCTCCCTGGGCATGCCGGTTTCTTAGCTCTGTAACTGTAGAAATGGGATTCAGGCCGGCATTTTCAGCTAGTGTAGATGGAATGACCTCCATAGCATCTGCAAAAGCACGAACACAGTAGGATTCCATACCACTCAGTGTTCGTGAATATTCAGTTAATCGTAGGGCCAACTCTATTTCTGGAGCACCACCTCCTGCAATAAGAGCCCTGAAATTCATAAATATATATTTTAGCTTATTTTATGCAACAGAAAGTTATTTTTAATAATTTATTATTTACATCTTAAAAAATAGAATATAGTAGTTTTAATGTTCAAAACGTTAAATAACGTAACAATGACATTACCTCTTCTTCACTAAACAGCGAATAACACAAAGGGCATCATGAATGGAGCGCTCAGCTTCCTCAATCACCAGTTTGTTAGAACCACGAACAACAATTGTAACTGTTTTTCCAGGGCTGGCACAGCCTGTAATCTTCATTAAATAAATTCCAAATTAAGTATCTGAAGGATTTAAAAAACCTCACATCCAAAACCTAAGCAAATAAAAATTTAAGTATAATACTGTTACCTTGAGCAGTTTGCCAGAACCATTTAAATTGACCTCCTCAGCTAACTCGGCAGAACCCAGCATGTCAGCAGTAAATTGGTCAATATGAGCAACTGGTTTGGTTCCAATTGTCTGGAAAAAATAGTCAAATCCACAAATTAAGGCAACATTTATCTGACTATTAGACATTTTCCACAAATACGATGTTAATGTTTTACCTTACAAATAAATTCAATGTCTTCTCTTTCAATATCCTTAATCACCATTATCTTCATTTTGTTCAGAAAGTGTAATGCAAGATCACTAAGAGCATCTCTAAAATACAAAATCAGTCATTATGTCAATGCTAGGTTTAAAAGAAAACTTTTGCTCTTCAAATCCTTTAAGGTTTTAATTACTGTTTTTTTAAATGGCTCATCCCATTATTTGTGAAGAAAAATGCTTTAGTTTACTAAGTTCACAACTCAAAATTAAGATTTCCAATTCTATGGGAAATTTTAGTACAATTCCAGTATTAAAATGTACTCTGTCCTCAATGACACTGTAACACACACAAAAGATAACTAGGCCACTATTTTTTCCCCCATTTATTTATTTATTTTGACTGACTTTTTTTTTTTTTTTGAGACACAGTCTCACTCTGTAGCCCAGGCTGAAGTGCAGTGGTACAATTTTGGCTCACTGCAGCCTTCGCCTTCTGGGTTCAAGTGATTCCCTACCTCAGCCTCATGAGTAGCTGGGACTCCCATGTGGGCATGTGCCACCACGCCTGGCTAATTTTTTCTATTTCTCGTAGAGATGGGGTTTCATTGTGTTAGCCAGGATGGTCTTGATCTCCTGACCCTGTGATCCACCCACCTCGGTCTCCCAAAGTGCTGGGATTGCAGACGTTTGTCACCGTGCCCGGCCTTTATTTTGACTTTTTTTGAGACTTCGTTTCGCTCTTGTTGCCCAGCTGGAGTACAATGGCACGGTCTCGGCTCACAGCAAACAAACTCTGCCTCCCGGGTTAAAGCAATTCTCCTGCCTTAGCCTCCCAAGTAGCTGGGATTACACTCGTGCCACCATGCCCAGCTAATTTTTGTATTTTTAGTAGAGATGGGGTTTCACCACGTTGGCCAGGCTGGTCTTGAACTACCAACCACAAGTGATCCACCCGCCTTGGTCTCCCGAACTGCTGGGATTACAGGCATGAGCAACTGTACCCAGCACACATATTTATTTTTAATAGAGAGAGGGTCTCCCTATGTTGCCCAGGTTGGTCTCAAACTCAGGGCTCAAGTGATCCTGCCACTTTGGCCCCAAAAAGTGCTGGGTGGGTTTACAAGCGTGAGCCACTGTGCCTAGCCTTATTTTTCATAATAAATGAGCACATCTTGGTAACTAAAAGCTTATTAGTACTTTATGAATTTAGAAGTATTGATTCAGACTCCACAAATTTACACTTCCCCATGAACTACTGGGAATAATCTAACAACTCTGTGATACTAGACAGGGAAGTATTACTAGTATCCTTGCTACAAAGATAAGCAAACTGAGTTTGGGGGGCAATTTACTCAAGTTCAGTAGCTATTATATAACTGGGATTAGAACCAAGTCTTCTGACTCTTCAGTCAAAGACCAAATAAAATGAACACCCAGAGTATATTCTGGCATATTAATGGAATACATGGGAATGTGTCTATTTGAAAAAAAATATTGGCCGGGCTTGATGACTCACGCCTGTTAATCCCAGCACTTTAGGAGGCTGAGGCAGGTGGAACACCAGGGGTCAGGAGTTCAAGACCAGCCTAACCAAAATGGTGAAACCCCATCTCTACTAAAAATATAAAAATTAGCCAGGTGTGGTGGCACACGTGTGTAATCCCAGCTACTCTGGAGGCTAAGGCAGAAGAATCGTTTGAACCCAGAAGACAGAGGTTGCAGTAAGCAAAGACAGAACCATTGCACTCCAGCCTGGGAGACAGAACAAGACTCCGTCTCAAAATAAAAAAAAAAAAGAGAAAAAGAGTGATTTCTTCAAACTTTAGAAAATTCTTTTCATCTATGGACTATGCACAGAGCATTCCCTGGAAAACAACCTCTAAATGACAAGGCAAGCGAATTGCATAGATGTTTAATAAATAAATTCCACTTTTAGCTAATTAATTCTGCAACAAATTTGGCTTTTTAAAAAAACAAGTCTTGATGTTTAGGATACCTTGGTCTAGGAAAGATTATACATCCCACATTTGAAAGGGAAGATAGCCGGGCGCGGTGGCTCAAGCCTGTAATCCCAGCACTTTGGGAGGCCGAGGCGGGTGGATCACGAGGTCAAGAGATC
>NW_016107338.1:11702300-11719042 GCF_001604975.1 Cebus imitator | reverse complement strand
TTTCTGGTGGTTTACCCAACTCAAATGTTTCTTTAAAAACTACTATTAGAAGCGTAGTTTAGGCTGGGTGCAGTGGCTCACGCCTATAATCCCAGTACTTTGGGAGGCTGAGGCGGGCAGATCACAAAGTCAAGAGATTGAGACCAGCCTGGCCAACATGGTAAAATCCTGTCCCTATTAAAAATACAATAATTATCTGGGTGTAGTGGTGCGCACCTGTAGTCCCAGCTACTCAGGAGGCTGAAGCAGGAGAATCGCTTTAACCCAGAAGACGGAGGTTGCAGTGAGCCAAAATCACACCACTGCACTCCAGCCTGGCACAGAGTGAGACACTGTCTCAAAACAAACAAGCAAACAAACAAATAAACAAAAAACAAAAACGGCAGGCTTTCTTGGCCCTGTTCCTTACAGGCTCCACCCTGAAGCCAATAATCTAATTAAGAAACAGGTTTTTAAAAAAGCCAAAACACAACTTTCTGGCATTTACTTAGCTAAGAAAATTACACCTATATTGTTTTACATTTACAAGTCATGCAATTGTTGAAAGTGCTTTTCCCACATGCCTCTGAACTTATACTTACACCATTTTTTCCCTTGGTCTGAGCAAATGATGGTACAATATTTAAGCCTAACACTTTATCTCTGTGCTTTTAAAATAAAAATTCTCCCATTTCGTTTCATCTAAGAGTTGTCCCTTAAGAAATAAAAATTTAGAGTAAATCAAGTATTTTATCAGAAAAAATCCTGCTAGTGGAGATCCAAAATCATTTATCATTAAGAGATGAACAAAACAAATAGCCCCATACCTTAGAATAGACTTCTGTATAAGAAGGACATTACATCCTGTTTTTTTAATTTGCTTCACTAAATTTAAAATATAGGCTCTCTCTTCTCGAAGCACTCTGTCCATCTGGGCATAGTCAGAAACCACTATTTGATTATCCATCTGTTCAGAAAAAGAACATTATAATTTGCATTGTAAGATATTTTAAGTTTAAACGTAGATGACTTTTAAGTGAAAATACTACGTACTGGAGAAATTCAACCAAAATTATACCAAGCAATAAATTAAACAGACATGCATAGAAAAGAGTCTGGAAAGACATATGCCCCAAACTTGGGTCTTTTACTTTCAACTAAGTACACTGCTGTCTTACTTTTTTGCAAGTACTTTTTTATAACCAAAAAATGTAGATGCGGTGCGGGCTGGGCGCGTTGGCTCACACCTGTAATCCCAGCACTTTGGGAGGCCGAGGCGGGTGGATCACAAGGTCAAGAGCTCAAGACCATCCTGGTCAACGTGACCCCGTCTCTACTAAAAATACAAAAAATTAGCTGCGCATGGTGGTGCGTGCCTGTAACCCCAGCTACTCAGGAGGCTGAGGCAGGAGAATTGCCTGAACCCAGGAGGCAGAGGTTGCGGTGAGCTGAGACTGTGCCACTGCACTCCAGCCTGGGTAACAAGAGTGAAACTCCGTCTCAAAAAAAAAAAAAAAAAAAAAAAAAAGATGGGATCCATCTTTAATCTGTGTGAATTTGTAAATCAACAATGATGACAATGAAAAGATGGGGTCCCAATATGTTGCCCAGGCTAGCGTGCAGGGGCTATTCACAAGTGATGGAATAGCACACTGCAGTCTCAAACTCGTAGGTTCAAGCAATTTTTCTGCTTAAACCTCCCAAGCAGCTGGGGCTACAATCAGCTAGCTTTCAATTTCTTTCTTTCTTTTTTTTTTTTTGAGACGGAGTTTCACTCTTGTTACCCAGGCTGGAGTGCAATGGCGTGATCTCGGCTCACCGCAACCTCCGCCTCCTGGGTTCAGGCAATTCTCCTGCCTCAGCCTCCTGAGTAGCTGGGATTACAGGCACGCGTCACCATGCCCAGCTAATTTTTGTATTTTTAGTAGAGACGAGGTTTCACCATGTTGACCAGGATGGTCTCAATCTCTTGACCTCGTGATCCACCCGCCTCGGCCTCCCAAAGTGCTGGGATTACAGGCTTGAGCCACCGTGCCCGGCCGCTTTCAATTTCAATATCCAAACTGAGGATATAGACTTGTCACCTGTAGCACCAACAGCTTCTGCTTTTGTCTCAATTCCAATAATTCTTTTGAGATCTATGCTTTAAATCACTAGGAGTATTCACTGTTTTTAAAAAACAAATGCCTGGATTATTAAAAGGTTAAGCACAAATGGAACCAATTTCATTTCTACTTACATCTGTTTTGGGAGCAGATAAACAAAACTGAATAAGCCCAATCTTGGCCTTTTCAACTCTGGTTATGCCAGAATTTGACACTTTTTGGGTGAGAACCAGCCCTTCCACCAACTCACAGTCATCAATTGTCCCACTAAAAAAAAGAGAAAACAAGGAAGGGTGGTAGTTAAGGGGGAGTGGAAATCTGTACATTTTGTTAACAGATTAAAAGTCATCAGTTCAATAAAATGTGCTAACAACTAACATTTGTTATTGCCCCATTCCTGGATCTCTTTGATCCACTACTTACTATCATAATATAAACAAAATCTTGAGATTACCATAGTAATACAAGTTCTCATGAAAACAAAAACAAAAAGAGAAAAGAGAGCTTTGTGACTTTCATCTAGGTGTTTTTAACTTATTTATTTTTGGCAATCTTATGCTCATTTTCAACTTTTTATTCAAGTTGTAATTAGAGATGCTTACCCAAGCTTCTTAACTATTTTAATGTCTCTAAGATCTACACTGGTGGCTGTGGCTGGGTCAATCACTTTCATCACTGCATTTACACTCATTGGAGAAAGCAGACTTGAATACTGAGAAACAACCTAGAATTATTTAAAAAAAAAAAATAATAATAAGGTTACCTTCACAGTAGAAATAAGTCTTAATTTTTCTATGACAAAGATACTTAAGAAGTGTTCTAATAATTTCTGCAATAGGGTTTGGGTGGGAAGAGGTAAACACACATGAGAAGACAGCCCATAAACTGTCTTTTCCATTTAGGGTGTCATCAGGGGTACAAAATAAAAACATGTATGTTTGCTTTTTTCTTCTATTAATATAGTAGCTTAGACTGTAGAATATCAGTTTTATTGGAAATCAAAAAAGCATAATGTGAATATTTCCTATCTAAAATCAATGTGTTATGAGACATTAATGTTAGGTATGTACATTCCTAATGAGGCACTCATAAAAATTGCTAACATTTATCAATCATTTAATATATGCCAGGCAGTAGTCTTAGAACTTTACATATTAACTCATTCAATCTTCTCTGAAAAACTGAAACCAAGAGGTTAAGTCATTTGCCCAAACTAACAGCTTAGTTAAGTCGTGAAGTCAGCACTGAAAAAACACAAGCGGTCTAGACTCTATGACTAGTGCTTGTAACCATTACACTATACTAATTATATTAGTTCTGGGAACATCCAACAGTATCACTTAGTGTCCCTAACACTGTCTAACATTCAAACAAAATGAATCTATGGACTAAATACTGCTTTCTTTTTGAGAAGGAGTCTCGCTCTGCTGCAATCTGGGCTTACTGCAACCTCCGCCTCCCGGGTTCAAGCAATTCTGCCTCAGCCTCCTGAGTGGCTGGGACTACAGGCGTCCGCCACCACATCTGGTTTATTTTTATATTTTTAGTAGAGATGGGATTTCACCATGTTGGCCAGGCTGGTCTCAAACTCCAGACTTCAGGTGATCCACCCTTCTCGGCCTCCCAAAGTGCTGGGATTACAGGCGTGAGCCACTGTGCTCGGCCCAATACTGCTTTTTTTTTTTTTTTTTTAAAAAAAAAGGAAAAATGATTAGGGGGAGGGAGGGATAAACACAGAACATTACAGAACACAAGTGACATGAACTCCAAAGAAATTTAAAAGTACAACACCGCTTTAAGTTTGGTAACTAAGAAAAGCAGCATATGTATTAGTTAAGGGATGGACCACGATGGGCAGCCTGTCCTGGGTTCAAATCTCAGCTCTTTCTGTTAGTGGTCCTCGGATAACTTACTTCTCTAGATCTACTCTTTTATTCTATAAAATGGGGATATGACTACCTGAAGGCCTTGAAGAGGATAATAAATTTAAAAAATTTACCACAATGCCTACCATATTAAGTATTCAATAAAAATTAGCTATACTACTAGTGATCCCACGGCAGTCTTTCTGATTTGGTAGATGAAAAGGTTTCTAACAGGCAAATTAAAATATCTAGCTTTATCAAAACACTGTTACAATGCATTGGAAATGGATATAGTATACATTAAATATTCTAATTCCTTTGTTAGCCTCATGGCTCATTTCTTCTCATAATCTTACTTAAACCAATTCAGTTATACAGATTGTAATAGTTATCCAGTCAATCTTGAGACTTGGTTTTTATGTATTATATAGCATCAAGGAGCATAGAATAACATACTTTAATTTGACCACTATCCGTTACTGCTTCTTGAGACTTAGTTTTTATGTATTGTATAGCATCAAGGATCATAGAATAACACACTTTAATTTGACAACTATCCATTAGTGCTTGTCTCACCTTTGAGTTCAATGAAGTGGTTGCACTATTTAACAAAGTTTCTCTGTCACTCAGTTCCACAGGTCGAGACATGTCAGTCAAGATTTCAATTCCCTTTTCCAGGGCCTTCTGGAATGACTCGGAAATGATGGTTGGATGAATCCCTGTCATTTGTGAAAGCCTAGTTATCTAATTATAACAGGTAAACTACACATTTGACATGACTTAAAATTTTTCTACTTTTACTAATGTCAAAGCAAGCACAAATTTATTCTTTTTTTTTTTTTTTTTAGACGGGAGTTTCACTCTTGTTACCCAGGCTGGAGTGCAATGGCGCGATCTCGGCTCATTGCAACCTCCGCCTCCTGGGTTCAGGCAATTCTCCTGCCCCAGCCTCCTGAGTCGCTGGGATTACAGGCATGCGCCACCATGCCCAGCTAATTTTTTGTATTTTTAGTAGAGACGGGGTTTCACCATGTTGACCAGGATGGTCTCGATCTCTTGACCTTGTGATCCACCCGCCTCAGCCTCCCACAGTGCTGGGATTACAGGCTTGAGCCACCGTGCCCGGCCAAATTTATTCTTAAGTACAAAGGTATGCTTCAGTTGTAAAAATGGTGGCTTGAATAACCTACTAACTGGCTAATAATTTACTTCCATCTAATTTAAAATAGATCAATTACATACTTAAAAACCAAATTTTATACCTTTCTTTCTTTCTTTCTGAGGCGGGGTCTCACTCTGTCACCCA
Organism: Cebus imitator; assembly: GCF_001604975.1. Classification (NCBI taxonomy): domain Eukaryota; kingdom Metazoa; phylum Chordata; class Mammalia; order Primates; family Cebidae; genus Cebus; species Cebus imitator. The sequence continues at coordinate 11,713,787 of NW_016107338.1, read as the reverse complement.
GGCTGGAGTGCAGTGGCCTGATCTCTGCTCACTACAGCGTCCACTTCCCAGGCTCAAGCGATCCTCCTACTGAGTAGCTGGGACTAGACACACACCATCACACCTGGCAATTTTTTTTTTTTTTTCAGTAGAGACAGGGTTTTGCCATGTTGCCCAGTTTGGTCCCAAACTCCTTCGGCTCAACTGATCTGCCAGCCTCAGCCTCCCAAAGTGCTGGGACTACAAGTATGAGTCATCACACCTGGCCGATACTTTTCAAAATATCACAAGTCTACATAATAAGTAGAGTTAAGTAATTGAAAAGTCACTAATATGATTAAACACCATTTACTAAAGCAAGGACAATCCTGACTTTCTCTCCCAAATCATCTTTCCTAAGAGTCTAAGATTGGTAATATTACTACCAGTCATTTTTGAATGGAAAAATTTGATTTCCATTCAAATAGGAGCCCAGCAAATATCAGAAGCCAAAGGAAATTTTCTTCTAATTACTATCACAAATATAGCAAAATCTGAAACTTTAAAAATTCTTGGTAAAAAGATTATTCCAAATCAAATCTTAAATCCCATATTACTTACAATAACCTGGCTTTTCCTTAAGTTTGTTCTTTTAAACTTTTCTTTATTCAGTAATAAAGCACATCCTACCCACCTTTCTGAAGAAGCTTGGTACAAGAATCTAAGAGAGAGCCAGCAATGATGACTACTGATGTGGTACCATCTCCTGCTTCTATATCTTGAGCCTTAGACAGCTCCACCAGCTAAGTGAACAGAACATGCCAAGTTGCACAATGAGAAATGAGAGAATCCAGTAACACCTAATTCAAATGATCACACCAGCATCACAAACAGAATCTGAGGATTCAGCATAATTCTTGTTTTCTGATTTGTTGTTGACCTCGGGTTTCATTTAAAATTAAAGACTAATATATGATCCCCAGTTCAGGTTGTGGGTTGTAATCTCCCCCTGCCCTGGTACTCAGAAGTTCTAATCAGAAAGCAAAAATGCTGTATCAGGAATACTCTATAGACTTGGAAGCAAAGAAACAGGGCATTCCAGATGAGACTAGAGCATCAAACTTATTTATTTATTTTTTTTTTTGAGACAGCGTCTCACTCTGTCACCCAGGCTGAAGTACGAGAGTGTAATCATGGCTCACGGCAGCCTCTACCTCCTGGGCTCAAACAATCCTCCTGTCTCAGTCTCCCGGGTACCTAAGGCTATAGGTATGTGCTAACACATCTTGCTATTTTATTTTATTTTTTTTTGAGACGGAGTTTCACTCATGTTACCCAGGCTGGAGTGCAATGGCACAATCTCGGCTCACCGCAACCTCCGCCTCCTGGGTTCAGGCAATTCTCCTGCCTCAGCCTCCTGGGTAGCTGGGATTACAAGCATACGCCACCATGCCCAGCTAATTTTTTGTATTTTAGTAGAGACGGGGTTTCACCATGTTGACCAGGATGGTCTCGATCTCTTGACCTCGTGATTCACCCGCCTCGGCCTCCCAAAGTGCTGGGATTACAGGCTTGAGCCACCGCGCCCGGCCATCTTGCTATTTTAAAAAACAATTTTTGTTTTATAGAGATGGGGTCCCATTACGTTGCTTAGAATGGTCTCAAACTCCTGGGCTCAAGCAATCCTCCTGTTTTCAGCCTCCCAAAGGGTTGAGATTACAGGCATGAACCATCAGATCCAACCTCAAAGTATCAATTTAAGAGTCTTTTGCCAGGTTTATTTGAATAGACTCCTTGTAATCATAATCTAATTCATTTAGAAAGCCATCTTTACATAACTAAAGGGATTTTGATAGAAATTTATTTTTTTTCTTTTTGTTTTGAGACGGAGTTTCGCTCTTCTTGACCAGGCTGGAGCGCAATGGTGTGATCTCAGCTCACTGCAATCTCTACCTCCCAGGATCAAGCGATTTTCCTGCCTCAGTCTCCCAAGTAGCTGGGATTACAGGCATGCACCACCACACCCGGCTAATTTTTGTATATTTTTTTTAGTAGAGATGCGGTTTCGCCATGTTGGTCAGGCTGGTCTCAAACTTCTGACCTCGTGATCCACCCACCTTGGCCTCCCAAAGTGCTAGGATTACAGGCGTGAGCCACTGCTCCCAGCCAATAGAAATTTATTTCTAATGCATTTGTTTTTGCTCATATGACTGGACACTAGAATTAGTTTGATATTTAGTTGAATCATTATTTTTAATAAATGTCTGCAAATTTAGATGTGATTTATTTTACATACAATTATTTTGTTCTCTTCCATTATCCATTGAATAATTTGTACTAAACAAGCAGCATAGTCTGGGCGTGGTGGCTCACACCTGTAATCCCAGCACTTTGGGAGGCCAAGGCAGGTGGATGAGGTCAAGAGATCAAGACGTGGCCAATATAGTGAAACCTCGTCTCTATTAAAATACAGAAATTAGCCAGGCATGGTGGTGCGCGCCTATAGTTCCAGCTAGTTGAGAGGCTGAGGCAGGAGAATTGCTTGAAGCCGAGAGGTGGAGGTTGCAGTAAGCCGAGATGGCGCCACTGCACTCCAGCCTGGAGCTTGGTGACAGAGCCAGGACTGTTTAAAAAAAAAAAAAAAAAAAAAAAAGAGTAGCATTTGTTTTCAATCTCCTCATTCCTCAAGTGTATGCCACATTTCCATAGACAAGTGTAAGGTAAAAGTAGTAAAATAATTATTCTATTTCCAGTAGATTATTTTTAAACAATGAATTTTCTTCTGTGGACATGGTGAATTGTTACGTATCATATCCTAATAATACAGCGATCATTTGAGAGGAAAAATATTCATTTCCATGGACAAGTATAAGATGACTTGTTTTTTTTTTTTTTTTTAACACAACATCTTGCTCTGTCACCCAGGTTGGAATGCAGTGGCACAATCGCAGCTCACTGCAACCTCTGCCCCTGGGCTCAAGAGATTCTCTCACCTCAGTCTCCTGAGTAGCTGTGACCACAGGGGCGCACCACCACACCCAGCTATTATTTTCTGCATTTTCAGTAGAGACAAGGTCTTGGCATGTTGGCCAAGCTGGTCTCAAGCTCCTGAGCTCAAGCAATCCTACTATCTTGGCCTCCCAAAGTGCTGGGATTAAAGGTGTGAGCCACTGTGCCCAGCTGTTCTGGGATTTTACTGTCACCCAGGATGGAGTGTAGTGGTGTGATCAGAGCTCAATGTAGCCACAAACTCTTGGGCTCAAGCAATCCTCCCACATCAGCCTCTGGAGTAGCTGGGACTAAACGCATGTACCACCACGCCTGGTTTGTGTTTTATTATCAAGTCACACCAAAAAGCACAATGTTAGGCACACAATGTATCCTAAAAATATGACTGCTTAGCATAAAAAGTGTTCATCATGCTTAAATATCATGTGATCAAATAAATTTAACTGCTTGCCAATTATCAAATACACTAAAAAAAAAAAAAAAAAGCTTCATCTAAAATTATACTTACCATTCTGGCTGCTGGATGTAATACTTGCATTTGTTTCAGAATGGTAGCACCATCATTTGTAATGGTTACATCACCTTTTCCATCTTGAATCTAGAAAAAAATTTTAAGTTATATTTCAATGTGACACCTTAACAGTTTTACTAAACTTTTTATTTCAAAATAGAGAAATTGAATTTCTATTTGCGTGGTACTTAATTTTGAATTCTATTCCCTTACATTAGCATGGTAATTTAAGAATATGTAGTAACAGTCCAACTTTACCAAAGAAAAAACTGGCTTTGTTGCAGAGTAATCTAAAAGTGAAGAAATGTAGACATGCACAAAACAAAAAAAAAGAAGACATTACAAAGAAGCACCTGCTACCTTTAATAATTTCTCATTAATCAGAAACATGATTTCTACCATGGATACCCTAAAGGAGCACCATGCAATGCAGTGAACACATTTCCTATAGACAACACAGAAACTTTTTTCCTCTTTTTGTCCTACAAAAAGGACAATGGCATTTTAAGGAAAGACTGATTTTCGAATATCCAGAGAGAAGAATAATCTGCTTATCATCCAGATGATCCTCCATATTGTCGCATCTCCCAGAGACCCACATTAGGATACAAAGTTACACCCATAAGGGACACTAAACGGAAACCCTAACACCTGTATTTATACTTTCCACTTACCTACATAATAGATAACTATGTTTGGGTATGCACTCTCATTGTTTAAAAAGTATTAAAATATGAATTTTAGTTTAGTCCTGCTGACTCCGAAGCAATCTCTCCTGCCGCTCAACTCCAGGTACCCAATGCTTTTTACTTTTTAAACAGTACATCTAACTCTCCATCAAGATCTTGTAGTGTGAACATCAGTGCTCAATTAGCATTCAATAACACAATTATTTACCATTTTATCCATTCCTTTTGGTCCAAGGCTTGTTCTAATAGCATCGGCAACCGCTGCAGATGGGGGGAGGGGCGAGAAAAAAAGAAATTAGGACTTTTTTTTTTTTTTTTTAAATAAGAGACAGGGTCTTACTATGCTGCCCAATGGCCTCAAACTCCTGGGCTCAAACCACCCTCCCGCCTCAGCTTCCCAGAATAGCTGGGAGTACGGGAAATCAAGGCTCCTTAAAGAACTGAGTATTTTTCCTCTCAAATGATCATTGTGTTCTTATTAGGATATGGTGCATAACAAATCGTGATGTCCACAGAAGAAAATTCATTGTCTAAAAATAATTTACAGAGTAATTCTTTAAATCATAACGTCTTTTAAATTATAACATGTCACTCTATTGTTAGTCAAAGTACACAGTATTAATATTTGTAATGAGGTTATGGCAGAATACATTGTGAGGATTAATCTCATCTTCCTTTAGATGTCAAAATAGTACAGTCTTGTTAGGAGCTCTGAGAGTTGCTATTCCTTAGATTCCTTAAAATAGGACAAGCAGCAACAGGACTGTCTAGATCTAAGATACTGATGGATGAGTATCCTTTTTCCAAAATGATTAGGACCAGAGTGTTTTGAATGTTGGAGTATTTCAAATTAGGAATGCTCAATTTACATGTAATTCACTTGTTTACTCTGTCTAGTGAGTAATCTCTGAGAGCAAAGACTTTTGTTTTGTTCACTAACATGACAGGGTATAGGTGGCCTACACAGCAAAAATTAACACCGCCAAAAGGACAAACCACAATGGAAATGCTATAGAGCAAGATACTCTTTTTAAAACACCAACAAGGCTGGGTGCGGTGGCTCATGCCTATAATCCCAGCACACTGGGAGGCTGAGGCAGGTAGACCACCTGAGGTCAGAAGTTCGAGACCAGCCTGGACAACATGGCGAAACTCCGTCTCTAATGAAGATACAAAAATCAGCCAGGCATGGTGGCGGGCATCTGTAGTTCCAGACACACAGGAGGCTGAGGCAGAAGAATTGCTTGAACCCAGGAGGCAGACGTTTCAGTGAGCAGAGATCATGCCACTGCACTCCAGCCTGGGGGACAGAGTGAGACTCCATCTCAACAAACCAACCCAACAAACAGCAAAAGTCTCACATCAAAGCTTTTGGTCATCATCAGTATGTTATAAAACATCTGGCCGAGGACGGTGGCTGAAGCCTGTAATCGCAGCACTTTGGGAGGCCGAAGTGGGCGATTAACCTAGGCTAGGAGTTCAAGATATAAGGGGGTCATCTTCACAAATAACATAGGTGGCCTTTCCTTCCCAAATGCACACCCTCCTCTGTTGTTTCATTTCTCGGTCCAGTTTTGTTTCAAAGGTTACTAAATTTCCCACTTATCTTGTTTGTTATCAGTCATATTATAAACTCTCTTGGCCCCAAAATTTATCTTTCAATATTCTGTTCCTAATCTAATAAATTTAAGCTTCAACTATAGTCCCTAGACAATTAATCCTACAAACCTTCATTTCTAGGTATGTTATCTCCTGAACTTCGAAATGACTCCTAAATCTGGCCATTCTGACCTTTCCAAGTCATTAGGCCCAAGTTACTTTTTCTTCCATCCAGCCTACCTATCTCAGCACCATCATATTCCCAGTTACTTGGGCTGATGACTGCAAATACTTGTAAGGTGCACTTTACATACATGGGTCTTTACATACTTTCTTCCTGAATCCTCACAGCAACCCTACACGTTGACTACAAAGAATGATCCGTAGCTGAGGGAGATTAAGCCAAATACTTCCCAGGACACCAGGCCTTTAAAATCTGACCCCAACCTACCTTTCTAATCTCGCCTCTTTTGTAAACAGTATTCTCCAATCCAAAAGAAATACTATACTCAATATACACTCTGGCAAGATCTCTAAGCCTCTGTCCTGACTTTTCCTTCCAGATTTTTCTATCAACTCTATTTATTTTAATCTTAACTCTAAAAAGCAAACATTTTCCTCCTCAATTTTATAGGTAAGAAATCTTTGGCACAGAGGTCACACGTCACTTAAGACATGAAGTAATGGAAGGAGAATGAAACGATGCTCTTCCTGATTTCCAATGTGTGCCACACGCTTCTACGAAAAAACAATTGTTTTTTAATTTGCCTATATCTGACTGCACATGCAGAGACGACAAATAACCACATAACTTTCCGCAACTACTTCCAAACAAGATACTTATGTCGGTACCTACATCCCAGTACAATGAGCCACGCCCCAATTTAGACGCGGAGAGTTCACCCTATTTGTCTCAACAGTGGTGCCAATTGAAATTTATTTGATAGCTCTTTAAATAAGAATAAGCAATCTGAAAGATATTTTGCATTCTACCAGCTCCCATAGGCAGGTAAGCGACAGCCCTTAAGCGTCGGATCCCTAGGGAAGGCTGCATGCAATTCTGGGCATTTTAAACTGCTTTTGGCTCCAACATGAAAGATGCACAAGGCAGAATGACACACTAGGAGATTAAGATGCAAAATGAGTCAAGTCCAAAGACCTCCATACTTCAGGTTGGCAATCATCGGCAGAAAAACAAAAATAAGAATCCCTCCATTGGGCTGCTTCTACTGGGAGGACAAGAGAGGATCACCCGAAGGAATGGGAAATGAGCCAAACCCGCGCAAGAGAGCGCAGAGCACGACCCCGCAGCGCTGCGAGTCAGGCCGTGAGAGTGATACCTTTGGCAGCGGAAATGTTGCTGAAGCGGATCTGGGCTGGCTTATCGCGGTCCTGATAGGCGCCCTTCCCGCGGCCGCCGGCAGCTCCGGCAGGTGCCCCACTCCGGGGTGCCACATTCTCAGGCATAGCAAACTCGGCTGGGTCTGCGTGGGCTAGGGAAGGACGGATGGACCCGGATTCTGGCCGGCCACAAAGTAACGGAAAGCGCCTACTGCCTTCACGAAGCTTCCAGAAACCGGCGCCGGCGTCGGGAAAAAGCGGAGGCGGAGAAAGGGGCCTTCTTTGCTTCACGGCGCTGGCGTGACGTAGGAGGCCGTCTGCTGCGCGCCGGGTGAGGTGGATGAGTGCGGGGTGCTCCGGGCTGGTGAGAGCTCTGGGCTGGTGAGGAGTTCCGGGCTGGCGAGGTTGTCCGCCCGGGGCGCTAGGGATGAAGAGCACCGGGGGCGCCTTTACGCGAGGCAGCAATGACAACGCGCGATTTTAAAGGCGAGTGCTGAGGACACCCGCATTTCCTCACTGCACTTTACACGGCTGTGAGGTCCCCTTCTTTTCTCTCTCTTTTTTTTTTTTTCCCAGACCGAGTCTCTCTTGTCGCCCAGGCTGGTGTGCAGTGGCTCGATTTCGGCTCACTGCAACCTCAGCCTCCTGGATTCAAGCTGTTCTCCTGCCTCAGCCTTCAGAGTAGCTGGGATTACAGGCACACGCCACCACCCCCAGCTGATTTTTGTATTTTTAGTAGAGACGGGATTTTACTGTTAGCCAGGCTTGCCTCGAACTCCTAACGTCAGGTGATCCACCACCCTTGGCCTCCCAAAGTGCTGGATTACAGGCGTGAGCCACTGCGCCCGACTTTTTTTTTTAAACCAGGATCTCACTCTGTTTGCCCAGGCTGGAGTGCAGTGGCGCGATATCGGTTCACTGCAGCCTCGACCTCCAAGGCTCACTCGCCACAGCCTCCCAAATAAGCGGGACGACAGGTGCCCGCCACCATGCCCAGCTAATTTTTGTATTTGTTGTAGAGACGGGGTTTCGCCGTGTTGCCCAGGCTGGTCCCGACCTCCTTGGCCTTCCAACCCGGCCTGAGGTCCCCACCTTTAACCTCGACTGCACCTATCCGCGCCATGGGTTGGACTCCAGGAGACTGTTTTTGCCCGGCCACATAGACATGAATTTTATGCAGTTTTGTTCATTTTGAAAGGGAGTCGGAAAAGGGAGATTTGGAATAAGTGAAGGTTTTCCTTTGCTTTAGGTGTCGAGGTTGGTTGTCTGGTATTGGTTGATACTGGGTGGTAGAGGTTTGACAGACTGCCAAAATCAGGTCTATTTACCACCACCCACTTGTCTGCACTAGTGTCTCCTGCATAACATAGCCACTGACTCTTAGGGACCGTAAATGTTAACGATCATTTAATTCCTTTGTCGGCTAAGCACAGTGCTAAACCTTTACATGTTTTATCTCATTTAGTCCTCAGAATAATCCTTTGCTTAGAAGGTTAGGGAACTGGAGCCCAAAGAGGGAACTGAACTCCAAGGTAAACCAGTCAGTAGGTAGAAGCAGTATTCTAATGCCGAGCAAGGACCAAAAGCCAAGAGCTAAACTGCTGGTCTCCCGTTACCGCTATATTTCAGTAGGGAGGTTTTATGAGATGAGGTTCGTTAAATATTCACTAAAAATTATTAAGCGCCTGCAAAGTGCAGATGCTTGTGGTAGATTCAGAAACAAATGTTCAAAAGTAGTTAATCTTGTAATCATAAGGGGCTGTTGTTTTTTTAACACACATTTAGGATATCAGCAGTAGGAGCCAGGCACGGTAGCTGACGCCCTTAATCCCAGCACTTGGGAAGGCTGAGATGAGAGGATCACTTAAGGTCAGGAGTTCGAGACCAGCCTGGCCAACATGGTGAAACCCCGTCTGTACTAAAAATTAAAAAATTAACCAGGGGTGTAATCCCAGCTTCTCAGGAGGCTGAGGCAGGAGAATCGCTTGAACCCGGGAAGTGGATGTTGCAGTGAGCCAAGATCATGCCACCGCACTGCACTCCAGCCTGGGTGACAGAGTGAGACCTTGTCTTAAAAAATATATATATATATATATATATATGTATGTGTATATATGTTATATATATAGGCACTAAGCAATGAAGATCAATAAACTTCTGAGGCCAACTTTTCCTCAGAGGACCAGAATACTCCCAAGTAGCACGTAAACATTCTATGGTTATTTGTTGGTCGGGCCCGGTGGCTCATGCCTGTAATCCCAGCACTTGGGGAGGCCAAGGCGGGTGGATCATGTCAAGAGATGGAGACCATCCTGGCCAACATGGTGAAACCCTGTCTCTACTAAAAATACAAAAAATTAGCTGGGCATAGTGGCAGGCACCTGTAGTCGAAGCTACTCAGGAGGCTGAGGCAGGAGAATCACTTGAACCCAGGAGGCAGAGGTTGCAGTGAGCCGCCACTGCGCTCCAGCCTGGTCATAGAGCAAGGCTCCGCCTCAAAAAAACAAAACAAAAAAAGTTATATGGTTATTTGTTTAGACACTGATGTAATATGTTGGAAACAAAAAATGTTTATTACAAAAAAAGTGGGTGATGATGGACATGCCTTAATTTTGGGGTAGAAAATACCGGATTTGAGTTTATTAATAGCTCTGCTACTTACTAGTTATGTGACCTAAGGAAAGCCACTTAAATCCATTGGGTCTCATTATCCTCATCTATAAGATAGGATGGTTGAACTAGATGATCTCTAGGGGTTTATTAAACTCTATGAGTTCTATCAGTATAAGGAGTTAACATGTCAGCAGTAAAGGACAGAGCAGAATTTGGAAGATGCCATTTTTAACTTCTTGGGACAGTCTTCAAGTTTTGAGACATGCTTTAAATATCCAAAATGTTTCAAGTCATAAACTTTTTTCTTTCCTGTGAAATTAGAATTATTTTTGTTCCTGGGATTAGGCAATAAAGAAATGCTAAATATCGGCTTTCATGAAAGTGTTAATGTACATTATTTCTCCATTAGAATGGCATTTTAACAAATATTAAAACATAAACACTTGTGTAGAGTTCTTTATATACGGAAAGCACTGTTGCTAATGAAGGATAAAAATATTTTTAAAATACTTTCCTATATTTAAAAAATACTTTCCTATCAAATCCAAGCAGATGTAAGGCTTATGTGGGAATAGCCTTATATAATTTCCATACTAATTTGTGAAATAGGTTTTACAAAACAATAATACTTTGTAAGCCATCCAAATGAAGGTTCTCTCTACAATGAATAGCCCACCATGTCCTAGACACCCAGTAATAGGACTGAGCCAGGCACTGGTTAGGGTTAGAAAAAAAGAGAGGGTTGTATGTATCTTCTTTCTCTTAGGTTTTACTCCAAAGATAATATTGTTATTTTGTATTTTTCTCTGCATTAGTTTATTATTGAGACCACCATTAAGCACTATTTTCCTAAGCAATACTGTTTGCATCATTCTTTTTTTTTAAGTCAGAATCTTGCTCTGTCACCCAAGCTAGAGTGCAGTGGTGTGATCTTGGCTCACTGCAACCTCTGCTGCTTCCCAGGTTCAAGCAATTCTCCTGCCTCACCTTCCCAAGTAGCTGGGATTACAGGTGCCTGCCACCATGCTTGGCCACTTTTTGTATTTTTAGTAGAGATGGGGTTTCACCATATTGTCCAGGCTGGTGTCTTTGGCATGCGGCACATGCCTGTAGTCCCAGGTACTCAGGAGGCTGAGGCAGGAGAATCGCTTGAACCTAGGGCGCAGAGATTGCGGTAAGCCGAGATCACACCACTGCACTCCAGCCTGGGTGACAGAGGGAGATTCCGTTTCAAAAAAAAAAAAAAAGGACCAGGTGAAGTGCCTCACACCTGTAATCCCAGTACTTTGGGAGGCCGAGGTGGGCATGAAGTCAGGAGTTCCAGACCAGTCTGGCCAAAGACACCAGCCTAGATAATATGGTGGCAGATTTTGCCTCTTCTATGCATGCATTTGAGTTAAATAATGATAGCAATGTTTTGTTGTTGTTGTTTTTGAGATGGAGTCTCTCTCTGTTGCCCAGGCTTGAGTGCAGTAGCATGATCCCAGATCACTGCAACCTCAACCTCCAGGATAACCTGGCTCAGGTTATCCTGCCTCAGCCTCCTGCATAGATGGGACTATAGACGTGTGCCACCCCACCCATCTAATTTTTGTATTTTTAGCAGAGACAGGGTTTTACCATGTTGGTCAGGCGGGTCTCAAACTTCTGACCTCAGGTGATCCGCCTGCCTTGGCCTCTCAAAGTGCTGGGATTACAGCCGTGAGCCACTGTGCCTGGCCTTTATTTTCACCTGCTCCTAAAAGAGTAGTGTATTTCTTGTGAAGC
>NW_016107338.1:11699908-11702110 GCF_001604975.1 Cebus imitator | reverse complement strand
CTGAGTAGCTGGGATTACAGGTATGCTACACCATGCCCAGCTGATTTTTTGTATTTTTAGTAGAGACGGGGTTTCACCATGTTGACCAGGATGGTCTCGATCTCTTGACCTTGTGATCCACCCACCTCGGCCTCCCAAAGTGCTGGGATTACAGGCGTGAGCCACCGCGCCCGGCATCTTGTGAAGGTTTTTAGAGCTGGGAGTACTCAGGAGTTCTTAGTCATGTTAAAAGAGAAAACAAACTCTGTAAAATATTTTAGATGTTTATTCTGAGCCATTATGACTGACCACAGCCTGGGGAAAACACAGCCCAAGAAGCCTTGAGCAAGTGGTCCTGAGGTGGTCAGATTACAGTTTGGTTTTATGCATATCAGGGAGGCAGGAGTTACAGGCAAAGATGTAAGTCAATACATGGAAGGTATACATTGGTTCAGTCCAAGAAGCCAGGATATGCTGAAGCCGGGATTTGCAGATTATAGGTGGATTCAGAGATTGTTTAATTTGTAACTGGTTAAAGTTGTAAGGCTCTGTCTAAAACTTGGAGTCAGAAGACAGAAATGTTTAAGTTAAAATAAAGATGCTATGTCAGAGTTAGCCACAATATATTGCCTCAAAATGACCTGTTCAGCAAGACTGATGGCCTGCAGGCATGACTTAACCTTTGCCTTGCATGGCCTTCTGTCTTGTTTATAATATGGTATCTTATTGCCACAGAGTCTTATGATCCCTATTTTAACATTAATGTTGGTCAGTGGTTGTGTCTAAACTCTGAAAGGAAGGAGGTAGAAGGATGAATGTTCAACTTCCCTTCCTATGATGGCTGGAAACATAATTTTTCAGGTTTCTCTGGGGTCCCCTTGGCCAAGAGGAGGTCTGTTCACTTGGTGGGAAGCTTAGGATTTTATTTTTAGTTTACAGTCAGGACCCATGGAAAACTAGGAGGTTTATAGAAAGACTTCTGAGGGGTAAATTAACCCATAGATATTATAGGCTACATTTGGTGTGTGTTTGTATTTTGGGGAGAAAGTGTCTGAGGCTTTTATCAGATTCTGAAAGCATCCAGTGATATAAAAAAGGTTGATTCCTATTTAGTGGATGTGGAAAATAAAAATTTTAAATTAAAACACTTTTTTTTTTGAGATGGAGTCTTATTCTGTCACCCAGGCTGGAGTGCAGTGGTACGATCTCAGCCCACTGCAACCTCCGCCTCCTGAGTTCAAGTGATTCTCCTGTCTCAGTCTCCTGAGTAGCTGGGATTACAGGTGCACACCACCATGCCTGGCTAATTTTTGTATTTTTAGTAAAGATGGGATTTCACCATGTTGGCCAGGCCGGTCTTGAACTCCTGACTTCAGGTGATCCACTTGCCTTGGCCTACCGAAGTGCTGGGATTACAGGCATGAGCCACTGCGCCCGACCAAAACACATTTTTTTTTTTTTTTTAAAAGCAAGATTCCTGGCTTTTCTCTGTAATGTAGAATACACATATCCTGTAAAGCTTTCATGGAAAGAATTTTATTGCTGGGCGTGGTGGCTCATACCTGTAATCCGAGCACTTTGGGAGGCCAAGGCAGATGGATCACCTGAGGCCAGGAGTTCAAGACCTGCCTGGCCAAGATGGTGAAATCTCTACTAAAAATACAAAAATTAGCTGGGTATGGTGGTGTGTGCCTGGAATCTCAGTTACTTGGGAGGCTGATACACGAGAAATTGCTTGAAACCAAGTGGTAGAGGTTGCAGTGAGCAGAGATCCCGCCACTATACTCCAGCCTGGTGACAGAGTGAGACTCTGTCCCCCTACAAAAAAGAATTTTATTTTAGGACATACTACTTATTTAATATTTTTATTAAATAACTTTTTATTACAACAGTATTACATTTACACTGTAGATATTTAGAAAAATCAGGTAAGTAGAGAGCCATCCTCAGTTACTAAGTATATACTATAACCATGTTGATGAATAACCTTCCAGACTTTTTCTATGTACGTTGATAGGTTTGACTATATAAACTTGGGGAAAGTAGTTGCATGTAGGTAACAACCATTAATATTTCTATTCACAAAGAGCTCTTAGAAATCACCGAAGTGGGCCGGGCGCGGTGGCTCAAGCCTGTAATCCCAGCACTTTGGGAGGCCGAGGCGGGTGGATCACGAGGTCAAGAGATCGAGACCATCCTGGTCAACATGGTGAAACCCCGCCT
>NW_016107338.1:11688404-11699073 GCF_001604975.1 Cebus imitator | reverse complement strand
GCTAATTTTTGTATTTTTAGTAGAGACAGGGTTTCACCATGTTGACCAGGATGGTCTCGATCTCTTGACCTCGTGATCCACCCGCCTCGGCCTCCCAAAGTGCTGGGATTATAGACGTGAGCCACCGCGCGCAGCCCAGTTATGCTTTTTCTTTTTCACCAACCATTCTCTGCAACTTCTATAGGTACATGTAAAACAATCTATAGTTTGTCAAATTAAAGTTTGGTTTACTTGAAGCCATGGAAGCAACTCTGAATTTGCCTTTTAGGAAATTATTTTAGGAAAGGAAATACATTTTTTCTATTATAAAGAACACCTCTAGCCAGGCATGGTATCGTGGCTCATGCCTGTAATCCCACTACTTTGTGGGGCCGAGGTGGGCAGATCACCTGAGGTCAGGAATTTGAGACCAGCCTGGCCAATATGGTGAAACCCCATTTCTATGAAAAATACAAAAAGTAGCTGGGCGTGGTGGCATGTGCCTGTAATCCCAGCTACTTGTGAGGCTGAGGCAGGAGAATCACTTGAATTTGGGAGGTGGAGGTTGCAGTGAGCTGAGATTATGCCACTGCACTTCAGCCCAGGCAACAGAGTGAGACTTTGTCTCAAAAAGAAAAAAACAAAACAACAAAAAAGCAAAACGTCTTTACTGGATAAACATTAATTAAAGCAGTCTAGATGAGTAGATTCTCAACAGTGTGGCACTGCCTTGAAAGTGGCATTTCAGCTGTCACTTTGTTTCTTTGAGACAGAGTTTTGCTCTTGTCCTCCAGGCTGGAGTGCAGTGGCAGGATCTCTGCTCACTGCAACCTCTACTTCCTGGGGTTTAAGCGATTCTCCTGCCTCAGCCTCTAGCAGCTGGGAGTACAGCCATGTGCCACCATGAAATACCATGAAAAATAATTTTTGTATTTTCAGTAGAGATGAAGTTTCACCATGTTGGCCAGGCTGGTCTTGATCTCCCAACCTCAGGTGATACACCCGCCTCGGCCTTCCAAAGAGCTAGGATTACACATGTGAGCCACTGTGCCTGACCTCAGTTGTCACTTTGAAGGAAGGGTAGGAATGGCATAGGTGGGAGAGAGGTCAGAAATATAAGACATCTTACCATGCAGGGTACATTCATAAAGGTGAAAACATGTTTGTTATTATCTAAGCCTAAAATCAGACTCCATTTTATATATAAACATAATGTCATTTTAGTTTAGCATTAATATATACAGAACATTCCAGCTTTGCCATGACTGTAGAGTGAGGGAAGAATGTTTTTTCTTGTAAACTTTACCAACTGTTGTTTACATTTCAGAGCATCATGTTACCAGAAGCAACTGTTCTCCCTCTGGATTCACCAATACCACACACCTGTCTCAATCTGCATTTGTAGAAGTCACAGGTGGTTCTACGTAAAGATGTAAAGATACATTCATCTAGCTACTTTATGTGTCTTTTAGTCAACTAGTATAGGTGTACACATATTATAAATTATTTTCCTTTTAGTTTTATGCTAAATTACAATTAGGTCATTGAGTTGAGATATTCACATACTGTGAAACTAATCTTTTAAAGTGTACAATTCAGTGGGTTTTAATATATTCACAAAGTTGTGCAACCATCACCACTATCCACTTCCAGAATGTTTTCATCATGCCCCAAAGAAACTCTCTATCTATGAACAGTCACTTCCCATTCGCCCCTCCTTGAGATTCTGGCAACTATTACATTACTTTCAGTCTCCATCGATTTGTCTATCCTGGACATTTCATATAAATGAGATGTCCAATATTTGGCCTTTTATGTCTGGCTTCTTTTACTTACCCTGCTTTTAAGTCTCATTCATGTTGTAGCAGGTATGAGTACTTTATTCCACTTTTATGGCTGAATAATATATTGATTTTTTGAAATTATATGGGTGGGAAGTTATATTATCTACGCATTTTATTTCAGGATAGTAAAGGAGGTGTTAACAAAATATTTGTAATATAAAAGAACATTGGATCAGAGCTACTGGTCTAGCTGGAAAGACAAGACAGGTGTATATAAAAAGGCAATTAACAACCCAAACGAAAACATCATGCAATCAGGAGACAGTTAAATTTTCTAGGACAAAGGACGATAGGTAAGGATTAGGCAGAGATTAAATATGAGTGATCGATCCTATTCAGTTAATGAGTTGGCAAAGCCTGGAATGAGATACAGCCATCCAAGTTAAACTGCCAACCTTATAGGATGCTAGCCTATCTCCTGTAATTTCCACTGAGAGATCTTTCTTTCCAGTAGGCTCTGCAAGTGATGAAGCGGATCAGCGGAAGCTAAGTGATCCTACTGGAACCAAACGGATATTTCCGTGGAGGAGTCCTAAGGGGATGGATTTTGCAGAGCAAAGCTGTAAGCTGCCAACTCTAACTTCGGGGGAAACCTTACCTCCACGTTCCCTGTGGTGCTTTTGCACAGGCTATTTAGGCACATCTCGGCCGCCGTGGCGAGGCACAGCTCAGCTGTTGCGGGGGCGGGGCCTTCGCAGAGTATGGCGGCGGGCGAGCTTGAGGGCAGCAAGTCCCTGAACGGGCTGCTGAATGCGCTGGCACAGGAGACTTTCCATGGGCACCCCGGCATCACAGAGGAGCTGCTGCGGAGTCAGCTGTATCCGGAGGTGCCACCCGATGAGTTCCGCCCCTTTCTGGCAAAGATGAGGGGGATTCTTAAGGTAATGCTCTTCCCTGTAGTCTCCGGCTTGGAGTACAGACCCTTTACCACGGGCGTCAGACTTGCTCCACTTGGCTTCCCCTGTCCTCATAAGCTGAAAGGTCTCTCCTTCACAGACCTCCACTCCGTGGGCTCCACATTGCGCTCCTTCAGATTATCTCGCTCTGTCGCCCCTTCTCACTTTCCTAAGGGTGACCTTTTTCTGCTGAAGTTCCCAGCCCTCTGGTAGGACTGACTGACACTCACGGGGGTTTTTCCTTCAAGACATCTCATCTCGTCTTCTCTGTCTCTTGGTAACAGTTGAGTTTCCTCAGCAGATCTGTGGGCTCTGGAATTTTTAAAATTAAGAGTTTTAGGTCACCAGCTTTCCCGGGTTGTGGAAGTTGGGAGCGTTAAACTGAGCGAGTGTCTGGCGGATAACGGGGTAGTTTAGCCCGAGTGACATCTGTCAGGCAGTCCACTGCATGGTTAAGAGAGCATATTTACCAGCTTGAAGCCAAAGTATGGACTAGGCCATCCGATAGAAATATGTGAGCCAAGAAGGTGAAATTAATTTTAATAATATATCTGATTTAACCTAGAATATCCAAAGTATTATCACTTCACATGTAATCAGTATATAGAATCTTGACAAGATTTTGTTACTTTTTTCACTAAGTCTTTGAAATCCAATATTTTACTCTTAAAGCACATATCTCGGACTAGCCACATTTGAAGTGCTCAATAGTCCTATGTGGCTAATGACCATAGTATTGGACAACTCTATTTAGACCGAGGACTAGTTACAGGAATGAATCTAGTGTCAGTTGTACTCTAGAGACAGACTGTAAAAAAATTTACTGACTTTTATAGGTCTTTTATGTGTTAGGAACCCTGTACTAAGATGTGTTACATGTTGCTTCATTTGTTTCTTGGGAAAAAAAAAACAAACCTCATATAGTGGACACCCATTGTAAAGATTTAAGAAACAATCTCAGGGAATCTAAATGGACTAAAATTACATTTTGATTAAAGTCAATGTTGAAATTTAATCCACTATCCTTTTGAATTTACTATTTTTTTTTCAAGGCTGTTTATGCTTTAAAAAAGCACTTCTGTATTTTTAAAACTGATTTTTGCCTAAAGGATTTGAATCCAGAAAAAAGGCAAATGAAAACAAGCATTTCACATGGTAAATAGATTGTCTCATGGAAATGTAAGGAGTATCGCAGGTGTAAGATTACTACATTCAAAGTAGTCTTAGCTGATATAAATCATAAACCACTGGTGAATGCTTCCTATTTCTTTTCAATTTTAGTTTTTGAGCAGCCTGAGAGAGTTTCCTAGAAAATTTGACATCTGGGTTTTTAAGGTGTTTGGTCCTCTATAGGGATGAGGCCTATATCTCTTCTTCTGCAGGCTAAGAGGAGACAACAGCACATGTGTAGGTAATGCGTTAGAATCTCCAAACGCTGGGGGCTACTTTTCTCTAGGTGGACCACATTTTGATTGATTGGTTTTGTTATGAGATAAAACAGCAGGGTACTCAGAATAGAGTTTGCCTGAAAACTATTTCTCTTATTTTCCTTTTTCTTGAGACGGAGTTTTGCTCTTCTTGCCCAGGCTGGAGAGCAATGACTTAATCTTGGCTTACTACAGCCCCCACCTCATGGGTTCAAGCGATTCTCGTGCCTCAGCATCCTGTGTAGCTGGGATTACAGGTGTTCACCACCCTGCCCGGCTAATTTTTGTATTTTTAGTAGAGACGGGGTTTCATCATGTTGGCCAGGCTGGTCTTGAACTCCTGACCTCAGGTGATCTGCCCACCTCGGCCTCCCGAAGTGCTGGGATTACAGGCATGAGCCACTGCATCCTGCCTTATTTTATTTTAAATTGCTGAATAATATACAGGATATGTGAAGTATTCCGAGTGGTTCTGTATTGTGGAGCTGGCATGGCTTTCTTGGTGTTGGGAGTAGGCAACAGAAGATTTGCAGGTACCTGGCAGCACAACCTCTGCTAGCTGATTAGTCTGAGGAACTAAGGGATATGCCTTCGATTGTTTTACTTAGGGCTGAAACCATGGGCTCAGGATGACATCCAGTTCCAATTTTTAACTTAAAGGCAATGCTGAGGGCTAAATGTCTCTAATTCTTATGGAAACAGAAAACAAACATGATTTTTGTTTTTATTTATTTATTTATTTTTGAGATGGAGTTTCACTCTTCTTGCCCAGGCTGGAGTGTAATGGCACAATCTGGGCTCGCTGTAACCTTCACCCGGGTTCAAGCTATTCTCCTGCCTCAGCCTCCCAAGTAGCTGGGATTACAGGCGAGGGCAACCACTCCAGGCTAGTTTTGTATTTTTAATAGAGATGGGATATCCATGTTGGTTGGGCTTGTCTGGAACTCCTGACCTCAGGTGATCTGCCTGCCTCGGCCTCCCAAAGTTCTGGGATTATAGGCGTGAGCCACTGTGCCCAGCACAGACATGATTTTTAAACTGAAAGGCTTTGCAGATAGAATCTCTGTCAGCAGTAAGAGGGAACATACACAAATAAGCATGATACAAGAATGCAATTGTATTTGTAAATAGAATTGTGAGTAAACACCTGAAGACAGATAAAGAGGTATCAGTTCTTTCTGGCAAGCTTCTTGGAGATGCCATTTTTGCTGCTGTAACATATTTTAGACTGAGATGAAGGATAGCCATATAGAGCATTCTGAGTTAAGAACATAGCATGGGTGGATCAGGAAAAAAGCAGCCTCAGGAAAATAGTCCAGTTTGATCATAATATGGGGGTAACCGATATGGAATGTTGATGGAGGAGGCAAGAGAAAAATGAAACAACTTTTTATTCCTATAATCCTGCTAACTTTTGTTCCTGCGCTTTTTTTTTTTTTTTTTGAGACAGAGTTTTGCTCTTGCTGCCCGGGCTGGAGTGCAATGGTGTGATCTTGGGCTCACCACAACCTCTGCCTCCTAGATTCAAGCGATTCTCCTGCCTCAGCCTCCTGAATAGCTGGGATTATAGGCATGCACCAACACACCCAGCTAAGTTTTTTGTATTTTTAGTAGAGATGGGGTTTCTCCATGTTGGTCTCGAACTCCCAACCTCAGGTGATCCGCCTCCCTCAGCCTCCCAAAGTGCTGGCATTATGGGCGTGAGCCACCATGCCCAGCTATTCCTACTTTTAAGCAGGATGTACATTTTTGCATATAAATGACAACAGAGTTCATACTTTCAATTATCTGTATAATATCATGGTCTGTGAAGAAAGTGAAAATGAAGGGTGACAACAGGGTAGAAGGGAAAGAAGGAAGGAGGGGACCTGTAGCTCCCAACAGAGGATATGGTGGACACACATATTAACAGCCTCCTTATTGCCAGCTGCCTAGCAATGTATTTCATAGGCCATGTTTCAGGTTCAGGTGCTCCCTGAGCTATAGCCCTTCCCTCTGACTTTCATGTTGTGTGCCAATGTGTTATGAACTGATTCCTGGCATTTGTACTGGTCCTGTTTTCTGCTTAGAATGGACCCCTCCTACCCTATTTGACTGGGACATTGACACTCTCTAGCTTTGGCTGTTAATCACAAAATGGCAAACCTTTCGTCTGCTCATAGATATGTGAAGCTGGCCATTCACTTGCTCTAGTTTTTATTTTTGAGTAGACCCTAAGGAGCAATGAAGTCAATAAATTGGGAATGGTGTGTTTATTTAGGGAGATGACATCCTGTATATGAATATTCTTATTTTGCTAAACACTGCCTTTTTTTTTTTTTTTTTTGAGATCAAGTCTTACTCTGTTGCCCAGGCTGGAGTGCAGTGGCACAATCTTAGCTCACTGCAACCTCTGCCTCCTGGGTTTAAGCATTTCTGCTTCAGCCTCGGGAGTAGCTGGGATTATAGACACCTGCCACCATGCTCAGCTAATTTTTGTATTTTTAGTAGAGACGGAGTTACACCATGCTGGCCAGGCTGGTCTTGAACTCCTGACCTCAAGCGATCCACCCACTTTGGCCTCCCAAAGTGCTGGGATTACAGGTGTGAGCCACTGTGCCTGGCCCAACACTGCCATTTTAATCTACTTCTTTTGCTCACATTATAATTCAACTTCTTAAAGATATGCATTTGCATGATCTTTATGGCTTTTGCTGTTAACCTTGTGGATATGCTCAATTCTAGTAAATCCCAGATTACAAGAATTTTTTATTTATTTTTTTTTTTGAGACGGAGTTTCGCTCTTGTTACCCAGGCTGGAGTGCAATGGCGCGATCTCGGCTCACCGCAGCCTCCGCCTCCTGGGTTCAGGCAATTCTCCTGCCTCAGCCTCCTGAGTAGCTGGGATTACAGGCACGCGCCACCATGCCCAGCTAATTTTTGTATTTTTAGTAGACACGGGGTTTCACCATGTTGACCAGGATGGTCTCGATCTCTTGACCTCGTGATCCACCCGCCTCGGCCTCCCAAAGTGCTGGGATTACAGGCGTGAGCCACTGCGCCCGGCCCAGATTACAAGAATTAAAGAGCATAATCTAACTATGAAGATCAATCACCTTTTGTGCACTTTAGTCTGTATTCATTACTGCCCTCTGGTGATGATTTTGTATTTCTTCATTGGAACTTTAAACTCAATTTTTTTTTTTTTTTTTTTTGAGACAGTCTCTGATGCCCAGGCTGGAGTGCAGTGGCACGATCTCAGTTCACTGCAACCTCTGCCTCCTGGGTTAAAGTGATTCTCCTTCCTCAGCCTCCTGAGTAGCTGGGACTACAGGCGTGCACCACCACGCCTGGCTAATTTTTGTATTTTTTAGTAGAATTGGGGTTTTGCCATATTGGACAGGCTGGTCTTGAACTCCTGACCTCATGATCCGCCCACCTTGGCCTCCCAAAGTGCTGGGATTATAAGCATGAGCCACTGTACCCATCCTAAACAAAAAATTTTAATGAAAATTATCATTTTGTGTTGTCTATTGCTAATTTGTATACTCTGGTACTGAGTTACATCGATCAAATGGTAATTTATCCAGGCCAGGCTCAGTGGCCCATACCTGTAATCTCAGCACTTTGTGAGACCAAGGCAGGTGGATCACCTGAGGTCAGGAGTTTGAGAACAGCTTGGCCAATATGGCGAAACCCTGTCTCTACTAAAAATACAAAAATTAGCTGGGCTTGGTGGTGGATGCCTATAATCCCAGCTACTTGTGGGGCTGAGGCAGGAGAATGACTTGAACCCAGAAGGCAGAGGTTGCAGTGAGCCGAGATTGCGTGCTGTACTCTAGCTTGGGCAACAACTCCATTATTTATTTATTTAGAGACAGGCTCTTACTCTGTTGCCCAGGCAGAAGTGCTGTGGCACAATCATAACTCACTGTAGCCTCGAACTCCTGACCACAAGTGATCCTCCTGCTTCAGTCTCCTAAAGTGCTGGGATTACAAGCATGAGCCATCCTGCCTAGATCCTATTTTAGAAGCTAGAAATACTTGCAACAGTGTATAGTGGCCTTCCTCTTCCACTCCTACCTTCTACAGTCTGTCCTCTGCACAGGTAGCAGTATCCTTTAAAAAAGTACATTATGGCCGGGCGTGGTGGCTCATGCCTGTAATCCTAGCACTTTGGGAGGCTGAGATGGATGGATCACCTGAGGTCAGGAGTTCAAAACCAGCCTGGCCATCATGGTGAAACCCCATCTTTAAAAAAAAAGAATATATTTTTTAAAATAATAAAATTAAAGATGTAAAATTTTTTTTTAATTAAAAAAAAAGTACATTATGCCTCCTTACTTTTCTGCTGTCAACCATCTCATGTTCCTGACTTCACATCGAACTTAGAATAAAATTCAGTCCTTTTGCCCTAGGCCACAAGTCCTTACATGATCTTACCCTTACTCACTTCTCTGATCTAATTTTCTCATTTCCAGCAATCTAATCTTATCCTTATTTAAACATGTCAAGTATTTTTCCTGTAGATATTCTTATGGCTTGTTCATTTGTTTAATTCATCTTGTACCTGAAAGTTATTTCCAATGACTTCTCTCCTGAATTATGTTATAAAGACCTTCATCCTTCCTTCCTCTTTCTTTTTACCTGGCTTTACTCTTTCTTCATACTTAGTATTACCTGAAATTATATTATGTATTTATCAGCTTATTGTTATTCTATTAGAATTTAAATATTAAGAGGCAGGATTTTAATATTGTTTCTTCTTTATTCCTTATTCCTAATACTGTGTCTGGCATGTGGTAGGCACGTGGTAGGCACTTAGTAAAAATTTGTAGAATAAGTGAATGAATTAAGAATGTTTAAATGTGTAGGTTGCTATTACAAATATAGACATAGAGAGAAAACTTATATGATTTATTATATGAGGAAAGCTAGGATATATAATACTGTAAATCAGGAGTCAGCAAACTGTGTCCTGTGGGACTAATCTGGCATGTTACCTATCTTTAGAAATACAAGTTTTATTGTAACATGACAACATGCTCATTCATTTACAGCTTGTCTGTAGCATATTAACCACTCTAATAACAGAGTTGAATGTCTGTGATAGAGGTCATGTGACCTTCAAAGCCTAAAATATTTACCATCTGAATGTTTACAGAAAAAGTTTGCTGACCCAAGTGGTGGCACAGGCCTGTAGAAGCAGCTACTCTGGAGGCTGTGGTGAGAGGATTGCTTCAGCCCAGGAACTCAGGGCTATAGTGCAGTGTGGTCATGCTTGTGCATAGCCATTGCACTCCAGTCTAGGCAACAGAGGGATACTCCATCTGTAAAAATTAAAAAGAAAAAAGTGTGCTAACCTCTGCCCCAAACTTGTTTATAAACTCATAATGTTTATTATAATATTTGGAAATAATATATAAATTCCATTTTGAAGTTGTTTACTTGATAAATATGTAAAAACTGAAAATGGGGACTGTTTGCTCTTTGATACCTTTGAAGCATTCATTAGCTTGTTCTTTAGACTGCTGAGATCAGTAGTAAATTAAAAACAACCTCCAGCCTGGTCAACATAGTGAAACCCAATCTCTACTAAAAATACAAAAATTAGTTGGGCATGATGGCCTGCGCCTGTAGTCCTAGCTATTCAGGAGGCTGAGACAGGAGATTTGCTTGAACCAGGGAGGTGGAGGTTGTGGTGAGTTAGCAGAGATTGAGCTACTGTGCTCCAGCCTGGGCAACAGAGTGAGACTCTCAAAAAAAAAAAAAAAAGACCTAATGTTTCTGTAGTTCTAAGTATGTGTTCTTAGTAAGACATAGACAGAATTTTAATTTGGAAATTTTGTTCATATTCAAAAGGTATAAATTTTATATATGCTAATGTAGTATACAATATCATAAAATTTAATGTTGTGAACCTGAAAAATCAAGTGAAAACTATCAATGTTATGAAAGAAGACATCAAGCAGTCCATGTCTTTTAGGGCTAAAAAAAAAAAAAAGAAAAAAAGAGAAGATAATTTACGCCAGGTGTGGTGGCTCATGCCTGTAATCTCAGGACTTTGGGAGGCTAAGGTGGGCAGATCACTTGAGGTAAGGAGTTTGAGACCAGCCTGGCCAACATGGTGAAACCCCATCACTACCAAAAATGCAAAAATTAGCAGGGCGTGGTGGCATGTGCCTATAATCCCAGGTACTTGGGAGGCTGAGGCAGGAGAATCGCTTGAACCTGGGAGGCAAAGGTTGCGGTAAGCCGAGATTGTGCCACCGCACTTCAGCCTGGGCAACAGAGTGAGACTCTGTCTCAAAACAAACAAAAAGCAGTAACAAGAATGATAATAGTGGCCGGGCGCAGTGGCTCAAGCCTGTAATCCCAGCACTTTGGGAGGCTGAGGCGGGTGGATCACGAGGTCAAGAGATCGCGACCATCCTGGTCAACATGGTGAAAGCCCGTCTCTACTAAAAAAATACAAAAAATTAGCTGGGCATGGTGGCACGTGCCTGTAATCCCAGCTACTAAGGAGGCTGAGGCAGGAGAATTG
>NW_016107338.1:11683677-11687841 GCF_001604975.1 Cebus imitator | reverse complement strand
TGTCAGCTTACTGCAACCTCCGCCCTCCCAGGTTCAAGCAATACCTTATGCTGCTGAGTAGGTGGGATTACAGGTGCGTGCCACCATGCCTGGGTAATTTTTGTATTTTTAGTAGAGACAGGGTTTCACCATGTTGGTCAGTTTGGCCTCCAACTCCTGACCACAAGTGATCCACCTGCCTTGGCCTCCCTAAATGCTGGGATTACAGGCATGAGCCAGCATGCCTGGCCTGGGTTATTTTATCTCTTTTTTTTCTATTCTCTTTCTTGCACTGTAATTTTTCAAATGTTAGACCTCCTAGACAGAATGTTCTAAGTGATCTTATTTTCTACCCCATTTTTCATTTGTTTTTTTCCCCATTTTTTGATTGACTTCCTTAACTTTATCTTCTAGCTTTTAAACAAATTTGAATAGATTAAAAATTTCTTAAGAGACATAGTCTCATTCTGTCACGCAGGCTGGAGTGCAGTGCCATGATCATGCCTTACTTGCAGCGTTGACCTCTTGAACTCAAACGAACCTCCCACCTCAGCCTTTTGAGTAGAACCATGTCTGGCTAATATTTTTATCTTTTTTTAGAGACAGGGTTTCCCTGTATTGTTTAGGGTGGTCTCAAATTCCTTGGCTCAACTGATCCTCCCCCATTAGCCTCCCAAATGCTGGGATTACAGGTATGAGCCACCACACTTTGCCTCTTCTAACCTTTATTTAACTTATTTATTTAGCTTTTTGATTATTAAAAATAAAATAGAGATGGGGGTCTTATGTTGTCCAGGCTGGTCTTCAACTCCTGGGCTCAAGTGATCCTCTTGCCTCAACCTCCTCAAGTGCTGGTATCACAGGCATGAGCCACTGTGCCCAACCTATTTATTTATTTACTTATTTGAGACAAGGTCTCACTCTGTCGCCCAGGCTGGAGTGCAGTGGCATGCACAAGGCTTACTATAGCCTTGACCTCTTGGGCTCAAGTGATCTTGTATCTGAACCTTCTGAGTAGCTGGATCTACAGGTGTGTGGCACCACACCTGGCTAATTTTTTTGTATTTCTTTGTAGAGATGGGGTTTCACCATGTTGCTCAGGCCAGTCTTGAACTCCTAGACTCAAGTGATCTTCCTGACTTGGCATCCCAAAGTGCTGGATTACAAGCCTGAGCCACCACACCTGGCCTCTCTGGGCCTTTTTTTTTTTTTTTTTTTTTTTTTTTTTTTTTTTGAGACGTAGTCTTCCTCTGTCGCCTAGGCTAGAATGCAGTGGGGCGATCGTTGCTCACTGTAACCTCTGCCTCCCAGCCTCAAGCAGTCTCCTGCCTTAGCCTCTTGAGTAGCTGGGATTATAGGCGCCCACCACCATGCCTGGCTAATTTTTGTATTTTTAGTAGAGACAGTGTTTTGCCATGTTGGCCAGGCTGGTCTCAATCTCCTGAATTCAGGTGATCCACCCACCTCGGCCTGCCAAAGTGCTGGGATTACAGGCATGAGCCACTGCACCTGGCCCTCTTCAGGCCTTATAATTGAATTTTTCATTTGATCACGTTTTAAATTTCCAAGAGTTATCGTCTCACAAGAACAATATACTACTATGTTTAACCAACAATTTCTTCTTTCAAACACAAGGTGGAGTATACTGTACATAACTTTCTGCATTTTGCTTTTTTAAATTTTATTTATTAAAGATAAGGTCAAGCTCTGTTGATGAGGCTGGAGTGCAGTGGCCTGATCATAGTTCACTGTAGCCTTGACCTCAGGGGCTCAAGCTGAGCCTTCTTCCTACCTCAGTCCCCTGAGTAGCTAGGACTCCAGGCGCGTGCCACCATGCCTGGCTAATATTTAAATTTTTATTTTTAGCAGTGGGGTCCCCCTATGTTGTCCAGGCTGGTTTTGAACTCCTGGGCTCAAGTGATCTAGCCACCTCAGCCTTCCAAAGTACTGGGATTACAGGTGTAAGCTGCTATATCTGGCCTGTATTTAGCTTTTTAAAAATTTTTTTGTCTCAACTGAGATTTTTAAATACAGTATTAGGAATTTAATCCATTTGTACCCCGCACTCGAAGCTGTTTTTAGAGGCTTTTGACAAACATTGTATTGCTAAGACATTTTAGGGTGTGATGTAAATTGTGAAAAGGTTAAATGCCTACAGAGGAACATACACTTTAATATTTTAAATATTCCAGTAGTTTGATGTTTTGCATATTGTAGTATATATTATTTTAAAAGCACAATTTGATCCTACTTGCTAAATACCTGGAAAAATTTTATGGAGAGCATTTGCAGTAAAAACAGAAGCTTAGAAGTACATCTGGGGCTGGGTACGGAGGCTCACACTTGTAATCCCAGCACTTTGGGAGGGCAAGGTGGGTGGATCACTTGAGGTCAGGAGTTTGAGACCAGCCTGGCCAACATGGTGAAACTCTGTCTCTACTAAGAATCCAAAAAAAATTAGCCAGGTGTGGTGGTGTGTACCTGTAATCCCAGTTACTGGGGAGGCTGAGGCAGGAGAATCGCTTGAACCCAGGAGGCAGAGGTTGCAGTGAGCCGAGATTGTGCCACTGTGCTCCAGCCTTGGCAACAGAGCCAGACTTCATCTCAAAAAAAAAAAAAAAAAAAAAAAAAAAGTGCATTTGGCAGTTTACAAAATGGCTGAAGTTCAGTATGCATTAGTGGTGAGTTTTTTAAAATCAAAAAATGGCATTATTAATGAATGATATTAATATTGCATATTATCTTTTGATATTTTAGAGTAAATTTAAGAAGAAACTTTGCTCATATATTTTGAATAGCGTATGTTAATAAGAAGTTAACTTGAATGTAAAATAATGGATATGTATGGGCTCAGTGGATCATGCCTGTAATCTCAGCACTTTGGGTGGTGGAAGGCGGTGGA
This sequence comes from Cebus imitator, assembly GCF_001604975.1. Taxonomy (NCBI): domain Eukaryota; kingdom Metazoa; phylum Chordata; class Mammalia; order Primates; family Cebidae; genus Cebus; species Cebus imitator. Next base: position 11,684,960 of record NW_016107338.1, on the reverse strand, counting down.
TCACGAGGTTGGGAGATCGAGACCATCCTGGCTAACGCTGTGAAACCCCGTCTGTACTAACAATACAAAAAATTAGCTGGGTGTGGTGGCATGTGTCTGTAGTCTGAGCTACTCAGGATGTTGAGGCAGGAGAATTGCTTGAACTTGAGAGGTGGAAGTTGCAGTGGACTGAGATCACGCCACTGCACTCCAGCCTGGGTTACGGAGTGAGACTCCATCTCAGAAAAATAAAATAAAAGTAAAATAATGGATGTAAAATATATAGTCTTAAAAGTGTTTATATTAGGAAACATAGAAAAGACTGTTAACTTTTGACTTCTTAGGTCTTACTTTCAGGTTTCATTTGTCTTCTGTCTACATACTTAACTATAAGCAGTAATTCTGTTTTTCTACTGTAGGTGGCAGTGGAATATCAGCTTGCCAATGTGCTGATAAAATATGCTAGAACATCATGTTGAAGTGTTCTTTCTCTGGAATGTTCTAATTCAGAAAATGCTGAAAAGTTGGCTACTCAACAATAAAAATTTCTTATCTAAAAAGATATCTAAATATTTGACTTGATATTTGGAATTTAGAAATACCATTTTCTGGAAAATTTAAAGCTCTATAAACAGATTCCTTTACATTCTCTAGTTTTTGAACAACCAAGTTTTGCTAATTTCACTGAACATTTTTGAAAATTTAGATGATAATACATGAGGTAAATTCCTCATTCTGTGAAGAATAGACAAATGACTGATGTTACTTTTTTATGTCACTGGACATCACATGATAAAGCAGCAATTGCAGATTACCCGGGTGGGAGTTGTAGAGTATTTTAATAGACTCAGGTGACCTGTAATGAGGCCAAATGTTCTGTAAATCTTTTTTCCTTTTCCTTAGTTTAGGGCCAAACTCATATTAGTTAATCTATTTTTGATTCTCCTTTTCTCAAAGCAACCACTCTGGGCCTGGAAACTTGGGTTCAAAGAGTGGCTGGGTAAGGAGATTTTAAAGGAAATGTTTATCTTTGATTTACCTGTTAAATACGTACTAAACTTCTAATATGCTGGACTTTGCTCTATACACAATGTCACTGTGCCTATCTTAAAGAATCTTATATGATAAATGCCTTGAGAAAGTATAAATGATGTGGTCTGGTGGAGTGGATCCTTAAACTGCAGAATATGAAAAAAAAAAATCATGATTTTTTTTTGTCTGAATAAAACCCTAACATTTTTAGCTCCATCTTAATTTAGAATGTAGTTTTTATAAATTTTGACTTCTTTTTTTTTTTTTTTTTT
>NW_016107338.1:11677697-11683510 GCF_001604975.1 Cebus imitator | reverse complement strand
CGGGGTTTCACCATGTTGACCAGGATGGTCTTGATCTCTTGACCTCGTGATCCACCCGCCTCGGCCTCCCAAAGTGCTGGGATTACAGGCTTGAGCCACCGCGCCCGGCCAAATTTTGACTTCTATTATGGTTCATCTTTGACAAAAATTTATGTTTCAACTAAATTTTTAAAACAATAGTTTTAGAAATTTGGAGATAGTTTCTGTTACCTGTGCTTTATTTATAAGATTAACTTTTTTTTTTTTGAGATGGAGTTTCGCTCTTGTTGCCTAGGCTGGAGAGCAGTGTTGTGATCTTGGCTCACTGCAACCTCTACCTCCCGGGTTCAAGCCCCCCTGAGTAGCTGGGATTACAGGCATGTACCACCGGCCAGGCTAATTTTGTATTTTTAGTAGAGATGAGGTTTCTCTATGTTGGTCAGGCATGTCTCGAACTCGCTACCTCAGGTGATCTGCCTGCCTCAGCCTCCCAAAGTGCTGGGATTACAGGCATGGCCCTATAAGATTAACTTTTAACATCTTTATGTGCCAGTATGGCATTGTCTCTGAAAGATATTGTTCTGGACATTATTTCCTGTTGTGGCATGTGATGGTGGTACAGGTCTCTTTCCCAGTTTTCTAGAGACCTATTTCTAAATAAAGAAGCTACCATTTTTGAAATTCTTAGATTTTTATTATGTTTATCCTGAACATATATTGCTTTCTTAAGACATAATCAGATCATTAAAATTTATTTAAAATGCATCTATTTAATTCAGATGAACACTTACTGAGTACATACTATGTGTCAGACCCTGTGCCTGTCACTGGAAACACCGGTGAGCCAGACAGACAACCTCCTAAACCTGATATTCAAGGAGGGAGTCAGGATAGGGGTGGGTAAATAAGAATACGTATATAAAGGAATGAAGGCAGAAGGTATATTCAGTTTTTACATATTTTCCTCCTCCCCTTCACCTTGGTAATCTTTTTTGATCCCGTAAATCAGTGACAGACATTTACCTGGGATAATGAATCTGATATCATTAGCATCTTTAGCTTTTTATGTGAAAACTAATAGATTTTACAATGAAAGTGATGTGTTAACTTATGGGTTTTGTTTGTTTATTTGTTTTTGTGACAGAGTCTCACTGTGTCACCCAGGCTGGAGTGCAAGCAGCCTCCGCCTCCCAGGTTCAAGTGATTTTCGTGCCTCCCAAGAAGCTGGAATTACAGGCCTTTGCCACCACGCCCAGCTAAATTTTGTATTTTTAGTAGAAACAGGGTAGAGGATCTGTCTACCTCGGTCTCCCAGAGTGCTGGGATTACAGGCTTGAGCCGGTGTGCCGGCCAACATATGAATTTTTAAATGAATTTGGTGTTTAGAACAGCATGTCCCAGTGTATTATTTTTGTCATCCAGATTTACTTTCTGTATAGAGAATTCCACAATAGGGGGTCTCACTCCCATGCATACATCTAATTTACTTTGTCTTAGATTCTCTTTAAAGTCAGTAGTGGCTTTTCAGGTAGCTTTCTAGAAAGGACATTTAAATTTAACTGGATTTTTAAAAGCTTGTTATTGGATTGCAATTTCCGCCTCCTGGGTTCAAGCAATTCTCCTGCCTCAGCCTCTTAAGTAGCTGGGATTATAGGCATGAACCACCATGCCCAGCCAATTTTATATTTTTTGCAGAGATGGGATTATACTGTGTTGGCCAGGCTGGGCTCAAACTCCTGACCTCAGGTGATTCGCCCATCTTAGTCTCTTAAAATGCTGGGATTACAGGCTTGAGCCACCATGCCTGGCCTAGGATTGTGGCAGTTTTATTATGAAAATATAAACATTTGTGAGGTTTAGTTCTTCCCTCTTATGTAACTTTATGCAACTTGAAATTGGTTAAGCAAATGTGAAGTAATTCCACAGATACTATTAGTTGTAATTACTTTTTATTTTTCATTTATTTATTTATTTTTTTGAGACGGAGTTTCATTCTTCTTACCCAGGCTGGAGTGCAATGGCGCGATCTCGGCTCACCGCAACCTCTGCCTCCTGGGTTCAAGCAATTCTCCTGCCTCAGCCTCCTGAGTAGCTGGGACTATAGGCACGTGCCACCATGCCCAGCTAATTTTTGTATTTTTGATAGAGACAGGGTTTCACCATGTTGACCAGGATGGTCTCGATCTCTTGCCCTCGTGATCCATCCGCCTCGGCCTCCCAAAGTGCTGGGGTCTTAGGCGTGAGCCACCGCGCCCAGTCTATTTTTCATTTTTTGAGATTCTCACTCTGTCGCTTAGGCTGGAGTACAGAGGCACAGTCTTGGCTTACTGCAGCCTCTGCCTCCCTGGTTCAAGGGATTCTCCTTTCTCAGCCTCTCGAGTAGCTAGGATTACAATCTTCCGTGACCACACCCAGCAATTTTTTGTATTTTAGTAGAGCTGAGGTTTCACTATGTTAGCCAGGCTGGTCTCGAACTCTTAACCTTGTGATCTGCCCGCCTCAGCCTCCCAAAGTTCTGGGATTACAGGTGTGAGCCACCGCACCTGGCCTGTTGTTATTACTTTAAAAGACGCTATACAGGCTTCTGGCCAAAGAGTGTATGTATAGTATTTAGGAGAAAGATAAGAAAGGGGGATATAGAATATAGATCTGTTTAGAGGAAAACAATTAAGTTGATTATTCATAGAACCACCATTGACTTTGCTTTGCATGGTTTCTGGGTTAGCATGTAAATGTGTTCTGGAGTGACTAAAATTGTAGATCTTTTTGTTGAATAACAGTGTAATTTAATGTAATCCTAATGTAATGTTCTGTAATTAGACTTTGGTAATGTGGAAGGCAGCAAATTGCTTTCAAGATATCTAGCCTCAAGAGATTTTGTTGAAGCAGATATTAAGCTGTTCTTTCAGGCATTCAGAATATGAAGATTTGGAAGCTTACTTGATTAGTGGACTTAAAAACAAACTGCCACTTTTTATGGAATATCTATCAAGATTTTAAAATTACAAGCCTTTAATATTTTGTTAGATTAGGTGTAGCCATTAATTTTCTTCTGTCTAAGTGGGTAAACTAAATCATGGATGATGCAGAATTGTATTCCTTTTAGTCAAATGATAAAAGAAATACTGAGTGCTTAATTCATTCCTATATACATTAAACTATGTGCAAAGTATTATGCTAAGTATTGAGGGGACTATACAGATGAGGAAAACACTGTATATTTCTCAAGGAGCCTGTAGCTCACTAGGGGAGAAGAACATCTAGCTAAATGATGAGAATTGAAAGCAAAATAAAAGCCTAATGAATGAGTTGTAATAGGATATTGTAGTTACTAGGATGTAACAGTTACTAGAATATAACAGCTTTTAAGTTAGGACTAGGAAGTATTTCCACAAGCAGAATAAGGAGTTCTATATAGGAAGAACAACATTAAGACATTTAAGTATGGAAATGTGTGTTGAGTTCAAGGATACCAAGTTCAATGTGAACTATATGAAATAAAGTGGTAAAGTGGACCGGATAGTCAAGAATGCTATACTAACACATTTGGACTTTATTTTGTGGGGAGCAAGGAGCCAGTGAAAAAGTTTTAACTGGGCAAGTGACATAAACTCAGATTTATATTTAGAAAGATAATTTTTTTTTTTTTTGAGACAAGGTCTGGCTCTATTGCCCAGGCTGGAGAGCAGGGTGGTGCAATCTCAATCTCAGCTCACTGCAACTTCCTCCTCCTGGCTCAAGCCATCCTCCTGCCTCAGCTTCCTGAGTAGTTGGGACTACAGGTGTATACCAGCATACCCAGCGAATTTTTTTATTTTTTGTAGAGATGGGGTTTCTCCATGTTGCCCAGGCTGATCTTGAACTCATGTGCTCAAGTCCTCCACCTGCCTTGGCCTCCCAAAGTGCTGGAATTATAGGTATGAGTCACCACGCCTAGCCTAGAAAGATAGTTTCCTGAGTAGTGTGAATCATGAACTGTTTCAGCGTAGCTGCCAAACCATGCCACTCTGCAGTGTTTCAGGTGGGTTTACTTACGGGTGAGGAGACCATATCAAGCCACGCGCTTTTATCCCTTGTAAGGTTTGATTAAATTTCTGATTTCCTTAGCCAGCTATATAGAATCTCTGTCTGAGGGGAAGTGGATAGGAGAAAATACGAACACATTTCAACTTGGATTCTTTTGGCCTGCAGTGTTACTCTGCTTGCAAAGCTTAATTTTTGCTACACAGCTACTCTTTTTTGGGGAGGTGGGTACAGGGACAAGGTCATGCTCTGCCAGCCAGGCTGGATCATGCTGGGGCATGATCATGGTTCACTGCAGTCTCGACCTCCTGGGCTCAAGAGATCCTCCCACCTCAGCCTCCCAAGTAGCTGGAACCACAGGCATGCACACCACCACACCTGGCTAATTTTTTTTTTTTTTTTTTTAGAGACAGGTTCTTCTATGTTTCCTAGGCTGTTCTTGAACTCCTGCCTGTAATCCCAAAGTGCTAGGATTATAGGCATGAACCACTGTGCCTGGCCTTGCTATCCTTTCATGTAGACTCACAACGCCATTCCAGACTGAAAAATGTTTAAAACACCTGACCTGCCAAATGTATGTCAGTAGGTCTTCATTTTTGTCTAGGGGAAGAAAGCAGATCTCACTGTTCAGGTGTCTGCCTCAGCTTTCTAGTATTTAGGAAGCATGATTTCCTTTACTATTTTTTGTTGGTTTTTAAAGTTGGGGTAATCTTGAAAATTATGATCTTGTTATGATCATAACAAGACATTGTAGTGACACTGAAGTTGCTTAGAAGGATCAGAATTAATCAGTTTGAATTTCATCACTTCCTGTTGGCACTCAGCTCTGATTATCAGTAAATGACAAAATAGTTACGTGAATGCAGTGGAAGGAAGCAGAGCAGTAGATACCCACAAGATGGGAGATTGATCCTAAATTGTCAGGTTGATTTTTCTGCAATCTCAAATACTGAATTTTAATTTTTTTTTAAAGAGGAACCTGCCTTAGGATGAATTTTTATTGTAGTATATTTTCTTTTGCTTTTATTTCCTACCCTATTGTGAATTTATATGTGTTGATGGCAAATTCACTTAAAACAATAAGGGGTATAAATCTGGAAGTTATGGGCCTGATTAGCCAGTGGTTTGGATCAAGTTCTAATTGGAGCATACCATTAGAATTGCTTTTAGTTTCCCCTGTGCCTTAGTCAGCTTGGGCTGGCATAACGAAATACCAAAGATTGTTGGCTTAAACAACAGAAATTTATTTCTCACAGTTCTAGAGGCTGGGAAATCTAAGATCAAGGTACTGGCAAGGTAGGTTTCATTCTGAGGCCTTATCTTTTGGCTTGATGTGTGTGGCCACGCAGGGAGAGACAGAAAGAGCTCTCTGATATCCCTTCTTATGGGGGCCCTAATTTATAACCTCATCTAACACTAATTACCTCCCAAAGGCCCTGTCTCCCAAGTATTATCACATTGGGGGTTATGACTTCAATGTAAGAATTTAGAGTGGAGGGGGACACTTTAAATGTGTAACACACTACAGTCTGACTCCATGATAATAAATTGTTTTAATACCATGTTTGAAGATGAAATCTTTATGCTTGCTATTTAGTTTGTATATAAATTTCTTCCCTTGAGAAACTAATAGTCATCAGCATCTTTTAGCCAATGTATTTACATTTTTCATATTCAAACAGTCAAAATCTATAGAATGTTTTCATTCCGAAGCCTACCAAATCCAAATTGTTCTTTGCACGGAGAAAGCAAGCAGTAAACAGAACAGGATCTGGACATACTTTGCACTAGCTTATTCCTACCTTTTGGCT
>NW_016107338.1:11673838-11676822 GCF_001604975.1 Cebus imitator | reverse complement strand
CAGTCTTGCTCTGTTGCCCAGGCTGGAGTGCAGTGATATGATCTTGGTTCCCTGCAACCTCTGCCTCCACCTCCCCCTTTCAAACAATTCTCGTGTCTCAGCTACCTAAGTAGCTGGGATTATAGGTGTGTGCTACCACACCCAGCTAATTTTTATATTTTTAGTTGAGATGGGGTTTCGCCATGTTGGCCAGGCTGGTCTTGAACCATACTTGGCCAGATCTTATTTTTAAGAGCAGTTTTAGGTTCATATCAAAATTGAGCAGAAAGTATGAAGAGTTTGCCTACACTCTCTGCCGTAGACACACATGACTGCCTCACTATCAACATCTGATGTTAGAATGGTACATTTATTACAATAGGTGAACCTACATTGACACATCATTACCTCCCAAAGTTCATAATTTAAATTAGGGTTCATTCTTTGTGTTGTACATTCTATGGGTTTTGACAGATGTGCAATGTACATGTGTTCACCATCATAGTATACAAAATAGTTTCACTGCCTTGAAAATCTGCTTCTGTTCATTCCTTCCTCCTCCTCCCCCTCACCAGCAACTGCTTATCTGTGTACTGTTTTCATAGTTTTGCCTTTCTTAGAATATTATATTATTTGAATTATATGGGATATAGCCTTTTCAGATTGTCTCTTCCACTTAGTAATATACATTTAATATACCTCCGTGGCTTTTCCTGGCTTGATACTCATTTCTGGTTTGTTTTTTTTTTTTGAGACGGAGTCTCCCTCTCTTGCCCTGGCTGATGTGCAGTAGTGTGACCTCGGCTCACTGCCATCTTCGCTTCCCAGGTTCAAGTGATTGTCCTGCCTCAGCCTCCCGAGTAGCTGGAATTACAGGTGCCCACCACCATGTTCAGCTAATTTTTGTATTAGTAGAGACAGGGTTTTACCATATTGGCCAGGCTGGTCTCGAACTCCTGACCTTGTGATCTACCCACCTTGGCCTCCCAAAGTGCTGGGATTACAGGTGTGAGCCACTGTGCCTGGCCAGCTAATTTCTTTTTAGCATTAGATAATACTCCATTATCTGATATGTCACAGTTTATCCATTTACCTACTGAAGGGCATCTTGGTTGCTTCCAAGTTTTGACAGTTCTAACTGCTGCAGACATCCAAATGCATAGGACAAGTATGTGTAGTTTTGTGTAAAACTACCAAACTGTCTTCCAAAGTGGCTGTGCAATTTTTGCATTTCTGCCAGCAATGAATATGAGTTACTATTGCTCCACATCCTTGCCAACATTTGGTGTACCAGCATTCTAGATTTTGGCTGTTCTAATCAGTGCATTGGTGTTACTTTTTGACTTGGTGACCTATTTCTTAAAATCCTAGAGACTACTTGATTGTGTGTATTATTTATTAATATTTTTCATGACAGACAATATGTCTACCCACAATAGAATCTAATTATAAGTGCCAAATAGTCTTAGGTTATTACATGTCTAAACACATAGCTTTAAAGCATGTCTATACTGATTACAAGTATGGTCATAAATTATTATGGTAATAATAATATCTGTAATCCCAGCACTTTGGGAGCCTGGGGCAGGTGGATCACTTGAGGTCAGGGGTTTGAGACCAGCCTGGCCAACATGGTGAAACCTGGTCTCTACTAAAACTACGAAAATTAGCCGGGTATGGTGGCGGACACCTGTAATCCCAGTTGCTCTGGAGGCTGAGGGAGGAGAATTGCATGAACCCAGAAGGCAGAGGTTGCAGTGAGCTGAGAATGCACCACTGCCCTCTAACCTGGACAACAGTGAGACTCTGTCTCAAAAAATGAAAACAAACAAAAAAATCATGTTATGCATATTGACAAGAGCTAGAAGGGAACTAGAATGATTGTGAGAATACCTTTTGTTTACATTAGAGTTATAGTATTTGTGATAAAGGAAAATTTGCGTAGTTTACTTTTTGGGATATATTGTAAACATTTAATATTGTAGTTGATTTTAGTTATAATCCAGGCCATTTGTGAAGTCTTTGTGACTTTTGATTTTGTTAGACACACATTTATAAATTACTTTCTTGGCTGGGTATGGTGGCTCATGCCTGTAATCCCTGCACTTTGGGAGACTGAGGCAAGAGGATCAGTTGAGTCCTGGAGTTCAAGACCAATTTGGGCAACTTAGTGAGACCCCATGTCTACAAAAAATTAAAGTTAGCTTGTTGTGGTGATCCATGCCTATAGTCCCAGCTACTCAGGAGGCTGAGGTGGGAGGATTGCTTGTGTCTGGGAAGTCAAGGCTGCAGTGACTATGCCACTGCACTCCAGCCTGAGCAACAGAGTGAGACCCTGTTTCAAAAAAAAAATAACAAAAAAGTATTTTCTTAGGCTAGATTATGTTTTACTATGTGTTTGATTGTATTCTGAAAATATGGTAATTTGAGAAGAAATTTAATGTGAGCTACCTTGGATATATTAGTTTTAAATATATTAAAATATATATTAAAATGTTTAAATATATTTTAAATTTAAATATCTATTTTAATTTAATTTTTAATTTTAATTTAAATATATATTTAAAATATTAATGATGCCTGAAATACCATCATACCACACCCATGAGTCCATAAATGGGGTTGTTGTTAAATAACTTCTTGCCTTAACATTCTTTTTCTTTCTTTCCTCTCCTTTCCTTTTCCTTTCCCTTTTGTTCCCCATTCACTTCCCCTTCTTTTGTTTTGTTTCTTTGTCTGGATCTTTCCCTTTTTCTTTTCTTTTGTATCTTTGTCTGGATCTTTACATTTTTCTTTTCTTTTGTTTCTTTGTCTGGATCTTGCTGTGTTGCCCAACCTGGGTGCATTGGCTATTAATCAGGCATGATCATAGTGCACTACATCCTCAAACTCCTGGGCTCAAGTGAGCCACCTGCCTTAGCCTCCCAAGTAGTTTAAAATTCTTTTTTTTTTTTTTTTTTGAGACGGAGGTTTTGCTTTTTTTGCTGGAGTGCAATGGCGCCATC
>NW_016107338.1:11669887-11673734 GCF_001604975.1 Cebus imitator | reverse complement strand
TTTTAGTAGAGACGGGGTTTCACCATGCTGACCAGGATGGTCTCGATCTCTTGACCTCGTGATCCACCTGCCTCGGCCTCCCAAAGTGCTGGGATTACAGGCTTGAGCCACCACGCCCGGCCCTTAAAATTCTTAAATTCCAATCTTAGACATATTTTTTTAGGTTCCTTTGAAATTTGGCAGTTCTCCTGGATTGCATTTTTCTTTAAACAAAAAAGAATAGGACCTGAAAACACATCTTTCTCATGCCAGTGGTGTACTAGATGATGTTGCAAGGGTAAAGGACCACTGATTTAGAAATTTAAAATTAGCTAGGCATAATGGCATGTGCCTGTAATCACAGTGTAGGGGAGAAAACATAATTTCTTCTTTCCCTCTTTATTCTTTGTTGAGGTAATCTCCTAAACACAAAAGCAAAACAAGCAGAAGTTTATTAATGCATGCCATACCCCTCACGTAGAAGAGGACTAAATTCAAAAGTATAATATTTCTCTCTCAAGGCAGTGGCTTAAGGGCCTTGCTTACATAGTATTTTAACAGAGCCGTAAATCCTGTATAGTGACAAGACAAAGGAGGGTATCTTCAGGCTTCCAAATGGCAGGAAAATGTGGGAAGGTAAATTTGCCGGAAGAGTAAAGTCTGCACCTGGATCCTCTGGTGTACTGTCTCTGAGCTCTGTTACTGAGTTGTTAAGCAAGTATTGTAAAGGGGCCTACTTTAGGTGGGAAAGGATAAGAGGAGGGTAAAAGTGTACCCTGTGTTTCAACCATTTTTAGCTCAGTAATCCCCATCATTTTAGAGAGGAATATTTTGGTTTTCTTCACTAGCTATTCAAGAGGCTGAGGTTGGGGGATTGCTTGAGCCCAGGAGTTTGAGACCAATCTGGGCAATATAGCGAGACTCTGTTTTTTCAAAAAAGTAATGATAAAGATTCTGCTATTATAAGAACTGCATTTAGCTGAGTTCCTGATGCCAACTAAATAAAAATGAAAAAAATTTAAAAATTAAAAAAAAACTGCATTGCAGGAAGGAGGAGAGTACTTATTAGTTAGAGGGTATTGTCACCCCATGTCCTTAGTACATCAAAGTTATATTTCTTCTTTATAAGACGCGTGTGTGTGTCTGTGTGTGTGTGTGTGTGTGTGTGTGTGTGTGTTAGGGTAGATGGATTGTCTCATCAGCAGGAGGAAAGGTTCTCACTACCTTTGGGTAGAAAAGAGCATATTTCTTTGTTTTTTTTTTGTTTTGTTTTGTTTTTGAGATGGGGTTTTGCTCTTGTTGCCCAGGCTGTAGGGCAGTGGCGTGATCTCGGCTCATTGCAACCTACGCCTTCTGGGTTCAAGCAATTCCCCTGCTTCAGCCTCCTAAGTAGCTGGAATTACAGGTGCCTATCATTATACTCAGCTACTTTTTAATATTTTTAGTAGAGTTAGGATTTTACCATGTTGGCCATGTTGGTCTTGAACTCTTGACTTCAGGTGAACCACCTGGCTCAGACTCCCAAAGTGCTGGAATTACCGGTGTGAGACACCACACCTGGCCAAGAATATTTCTTGAATCTCAGGTAGAGGATGTGAGATCTCATGATACTCAGCCCTGGAGAAAGGGCACAGATGGAGCCAGTAATCTTATTAGCAAACTTCAAACAGGCTACTTGTTAAGTTGTTGATAACAAACATTTGAAAGGGAACATTGTTTTTGCCCAGTAAAACATTATGAATTGTTTGTTTCTTTTTCTCTAACCGCTGAAATAAAATGTTGCTTTATTATGAAGGACCTAATTTCTTCATATAAATCAGAGCATCCCAAAGTTTGCTACACAGACTATCAGTTTCTCAGGTTATTTTTTTGAAATAAAACATTTAGTGATAACTAAGATGTGTATTATACGCATACTATATTCATTTCTTGGAAATGGGCATTAATATATTAAAGATAATAAGAGATTCTGCAGTAGAGAAACCTGTTTAACTTTCTTTGACTCAACGTTTCTCAAACTTAATCCATGAAAACTTTCTTCCTTTTTTCTCCCTACATAGCACCCATAATATTTTTCTGTGGAACAAGTGGTCTGTAATACTACATACATAGTTCTTCATATATGCCAGCCACTGTTTTAAGTGCTTTACATATATTATTAGTTAATCTTTTTTGCTAAGCCGCCTGTCTTCTTTTGTTCTTCTACCCCAAGCACTGGTACATCACAAACTGTCACCCTTGGAATAAGAGGCAGTGTAGTACAGAAACTGAGATCCCAGACTGGGAGCTAGGCTGATTAGATTAGAATCCCAGCTGTGCTACTTAAAACTTGTCATCTTGAGCAAGTGACTTAATCTCTCTAGGCCTCAGTTTCCTAAAGATTGGAACAAGTTTTTTGGTTATTGTTAGTATGTTCAAACATAAGAAAAATTGAGAATATTATACCCTTCACCTAGGTTAATACATGTTAGTATTGTGCTGTATTTGCTTTTAAATTTTTTTTTTCTCTTTTGCTGGAGTATTTTTAAGTGTATGTCATGATATTGCACTTTAATTTTTTTGAGACAGAGGCTTGCTCTGTTGCTCAGGCTGCAGTGTGGTGGTGTGATCTCGGCTCACTGCAACCTCTGCTTCCTGGATTCAGGCGATTGTCCTACTGCAGCCTCCTGAGTAGCTGGGGTTGTAAGTGCCTGCCACTATGCCCATCTGATAATTGTATTTTTAGTAGAGATGGGGTTTTACCATGTTGGCCAGTCTGGTCTTGAACTCTTGACCTCTGGTGATCTGCCCCCCTCGGCTTCCCAAAGGGTACTGGGATTATATGTGTGAGCCACCGTGCCTGGCCTCACTTTAATTTTATTAATAGTGTGTGTCTCTAAACCATGTAACCACAATATGATTATACAACCAATAAAATCGACTGTAATTTTTGAATATTCAGAATTACCCTGATTGTCCTTAGAAGTGTCCTTTTTTGCTGGTTTATTTAGACCAGGATCTGTTCACAGGCCACATATTATATTTGATTGTTATATCTGGAAGGAAACGTAAAAGGAAAGATGAAGTTGAAGGAGCCATCTTGGGATTTTAGTGAAAAAGGACAGCATAGATTCCTGTAGAGATTGAGGGGCTGGAAGAAGGATTTGGAGTTTTAAGAGAGTAGAAAATATAAGGACTAAATATAGTTAGAGATGGATAAATAGATGCTAGGTGGCTTTGATGGATTTGAAAGCCCAGCAACAGAAGCATAGGAAGTTAACAGTGGACATGGCCCTAATCAAATGATCAAACTCAGCATTGTCAATATTAGACAAACTGACAAAATGGGGAGATGCCCAGGAAAAGCACAATAGACCAGGGTAAGGTTTGTTATGCAGATTTAAGATTGTACGTTCTCTGGTGGTAAGAGTTTCTAGTGATTTGGAGACGCTTTTCTCTTCCTGGTATCCTTACAAATGAAGATTTCCATTAGAGATGTAAATTTCTCTTACAAAAGGATAATTTATACTCTTGTTTTCAGAGCTGTTTCTCGCAGTTACCAGTTCAAAATAATCCTTATGCCAGAGATGCGTATTTTGGGGTGTCATATTCTGGTCTCCTACAGTCATATTTTGGGGTGACATTTTGATTTCTTGTAAATATAAGAAGTCTGGAGTTTAGAAAAGCTCAAGATTTGGGAGTTGTCATGATAACCATGATAGTGTTGTTAAAAATGTGTTGTTCAAAAAAAGAGACAAATCGTGACTATGCTAGAGCTACAGAAATAAAGACATGCTAACGAATTGAGGCATCCAAGCAGATATAACCTGTTCAAAGGAAAACACAAATTTTTTTTTTTTTTTTTTTTTTGAGACGGAGTTTCACTCAT
>NW_016107338.1:11659001-11668733 GCF_001604975.1 Cebus imitator | reverse complement strand
TCTCTACTAAAAATACAAAAAATTAGCTGGGCATGGTGGCACGTGCCTATAATCCCAGCGACTCAGGAGGCTGGGGCAGGAGAATTGCCTGAACCCAGGAGGCGGAGGTTGCGGTGAGCCGAGATCGTGCCATTGCACTCCAGCCTGGGTAACAAGAGCGAAACAAACAAACAAACAAAAAAAGGTACTATGTGACAGGACAGAATTTACATATCTATCGGTTATCTGTCTACAAATTGCAGGCCAGCTCTGTGGTTCATGCTTGTAATCCCAGCACTTTGGGAGGCCAAGGTGATAGGATGCTTGAGCTCAGGAGTTCAGGACCAGCTTGGGTGACATGGTGAAACACCATCTCTACAAAAATTACAAAAATTAACTGATCATGGTGACACATGCCTTATAGTTACAGCTACTTGAGAGGCTGAGGCAACAGGATTGCTTGAACCCAGAAGGTTGAGGCTGCAGTGAGCTGTAATCATGTCACTGTACTCCAATCTGGGTGACAGTGAGACTGTATTTCAAAAAACCTACTTTAGTTTAAAAATAATTTTTTAAAATTAAAAACATTGCAAATAATTGCTAAATAGCTAAAAACAAAAAAAAACAAAAAAACCATAAACAGGACTAGAATCTAATAACGTGGAAATATGTGCTATAATCAGCAGTCCCCAACTTTTTGGCATCAGGGACTGGTTTTGCGGAAGATAATTTTTCCCTGGACCTGGGGGCAAGGGGATGGTTTTGGGATGATCCAAGTGCATTATTTTTATTGTGTACTTTATTTCTGTTATTATTACATTGTAATATATAATGAAATAATCATACAACTCAATCATAGCGTAGAATCAGTGGGATCCCTGAGCTTGTTTTCCTGCAACTGGATGGTCCCATCTAGGGATGATGGGAGACAGTAACAGATCATCAGATTCTCATAAGGATCGCGCAACCTAGATCCTTCACATGCTCAAGTTCACGATATGGTTTGCCCTATCAGTGCTGCCACTGACAGGAGGAGGAGCTTGGACAATAATAGGAGCTATGGGGAACAGCTATACTTTTTTGTTTGTTTTTGAGATGGAGTCTTGCTCTTGTTATCCACCCTGTAGTGCAATGGCAAGATCATGGCTCATTGCAGCCTCTACCTCCTGGGCTCAAGCAATTCTACCTCAGTCTCCGGAGTTGCTGGGATTACAGGCACCTGCCACCATGCCTGCCTAATTTTTTTTTTTTTTTTTTTAGACAAAGTCTTCCTCTATGGCCCAGGCTGGAGTGCAGTGGTGCAATCTTGGCTCACTGCAACCTCTGCCTCCTGGGTTCAAGCAATTCTCCTGCCTTAGCCTCCTGTGTACCTGGGACTACAGGCACGTGCTACCATGCCCAGCTAGTTTTTGTATTTTTAGCAGAGACAGGGTTTCACCATATTGGCCAGGCTGGTTTCAAACTCCTGACCTTGTGATCCGCCCGCCTAAGCCTCCCAAAGTGCTGGGATTACAGGCGTGAGCTACCACACCTGGCCAATTTTTATATTTTTAGTAGAGACGGTGTTTCATCATGTTGACTAGGCTGGTCTCGAACTCCTGACCTCAAGTGATCTACCTGCCTAAGTCTCCCAAAGTGCTGGAATTACAGGCATGAGCCACTGCACCTGGCAGGAGCAGCTATAAATACAGATGAAGCTGCTTTTGCATGTCCACCACTCACCTCCTGCTGTGTAGCCCAGTTCCTGACAGGCCACAAACCTGTTACCAGTACAGTACTAGTCTGTGTTCCGGGGGTTGGGGACCCCTGCTGTAGAGGATACATACGATATTTTGTGTTTATTTAATCTGTTATTTCCATATAGGTAATGACAAAACTAAGGCTTGGAATAGATAAAAGACTTGCCACAGACCTTTCTTAACAAGTGGAAAGAGTTGGTACTTAAACACGGGTTATTTTGACTCCTTAATCTTGTCTTAGTTACTCATACAGATATAAGAAAGTTACTGTGTAGATAAAGACAAGGAAATAATTAACTTACTGAGCTGAGTTCTAAAGGAGTTGAAAATGTGGAAGTTGTAGAGGATATACCAGCCAGAGGAAGCAGCATAAGCCCAGGCATTGAGATGTGGAAGCTCATGGGAGGCCAGGTGCTATGGCTCATACCTGTAATTTCAGCACTTTGGGAGGCCAAAGTGGGCAGATTGCTTGAGCTTAGGAATTCGAGACCAGCCTGGGCAATGTGGCAAGAACCCTGTCTCTACTAAAAATACAAAAAACGTAGCTGGACATGGTGGTGCATGCCTGTAGTCCCAGCTACTCAGGAGGCTGAAGTGGTAGGATTGCTTGAGCCTGGGGGCTAGAGGGAGCAGTGAGCTGAGATTGAACCACTGTACTCCAGCCTGGGTGACAGAGTGAGACCCTGTCTCAAAAAAGATTATGAGATATTTGGGAAACATTGAGTAAAAAGGAATGTCAGAAGCCCCCATCTGCCCACTTATAAGAATACATTCTGTTGATGACTGAACATGGAGTTTGGAGGCCACCTAACACCATTCTGATGAGTTTGTGACTTTTAGGAAGCAGTTTGTTATTTGGAAAATAATAGGTTTTAGGAGGCAAGAAGGACTTTAGTTAAAAATCCTAGTACTAGCCCAGCATGGTGGCTCATGCCTGTAATCCCAGCACTTTGGGAGGCCGAGGCAGGTGGATCACCTGAGGTCAGGAGTGCGAGACCAGCCTGGCCAATGTGGTGAAACCCCATCACTACTAAAAATACAAAAATTAACTAGGCAGGGACCTGTAATCACAGCTACTCAGGAGGCTGAGGCAGGAGAATCACTTGAACCTGGGGGGTGGAGGTTGCAGTGAGTTGAAATTGTGTCATTGCACTCCAGCCTGAGTGACAGAGCAAGACTCCATCTGGAAAAAAAAAAAAATCTTAGTATTACAGTTTACTAAGGGTGAGTTGCTTAATCTTTCTGAGCGTTAGTTTCTCCCTGTATAGAATAAGAAGAATGATTTTGAATTTAGCTAGAATTAGTAATGTATCTAATCTATATGAAAATATATGTAGCTGGACACTGTGGCTCATACCTGTTACCCCAGCACTTTGGGAGGCCAAGGCAGGCAGATCACTTGAGCCCAGGAGTTTGAGACCAGCCTGGGCAACATGGGCCAAATGCCATCTCTACAAAAAATACAAAAATTAACTGGGCATGGTGGCACACGCCTGTAGTCCTAGCTACTTAGGTGGTTTAGGTGGAAGGATTGCTTCAACCTGGGAACCTGGTAGCTTGAGGTTGCAGTGAGCTGTGATTGTGCCACTGCCCTCTAGCCTGGGTGACAGAGTGAGACTCTGTCTCCCCAGGAAAAAACAAAAACAAACAAAATGTAAAACTCCTCAATAGTGCTTGGCATATAATTTGTATTTAGTAATTGTTAGTGTTGAGCTAAAATAAGAAGCTGAGGCAGAATTAATACAGAGAGTTTATTTGGCCAAGCTTGAGTATTGCAACCAGGAGCATAGATTTAAATTGCTGTGAATATACACTCCAATTAGCAGCAGTTAAAAGTGGGTTTTTCAAGGGAAACAAAGGGGGATAGGAAGTGGGCCAATTCAGAGTTGTCTGTCAGAAATTCTAATTGGTTTATGGAAATAACATTGATTAGTGATTGTCCGTACATTGTTAAGCTATAGGGTGAGGGTTATATTGAAGGTATGTATGGCATTATTAGGTTAATTTATAGCTACTTGTGGCAATAGCAAGCAGTTTCAAGAGATGGATACATAGCTCAAGGGGGAAGTAAGACATGCTTGCTGTTTCATTTTAATGCCTCTCTGGGCCTCATAATTTAAAAGGACTCACATTTCTCAAAGTTCTTTTCTCAGTATTACTATTTTAAAATCCTGCTATGTGGTAAAGTGTTAGTTACATTATTCTTTCAGGAACATTATTTACATTAGGGATATGTATTTGGATTCACTGACAGAATGTATTACAAGAGTTCTGGACAGCTTAAAGGTGATGCCAATTGTAGAGTTAGTGTTTTTTAAATTAAACATATTGATTTGTGTAAGTAATGTAGAAGTAAGACTGTTCCCTTTATAAGGTTAGATTTTAGTTATTTGTCTTTGGGAGCCATAACCAGCTGCAGTGGCATATACTTTCAGACACAGTAATGATAATCTGTCAAAAGACAAAATTACAACTAATTTAGAGGGCTTAAGAAAAATAGAATCTTGGAACCCCAAACTCACTGTACAAAAGGGAAAGTTAAACTTGGGATCTGAGTCATCAATACAATTTTCCTTTTGTTGTCAAATTGATAGCTATAATATCACAACCCCATGTCATACCCTCATTTCTTCTACTCTCTTTTCATGTTTATCTTATGTAAAATGTAGATTTTTCTGAGGCTAATTGGAGCTTCACAAGAATGTAACCATCTGCCTCATTGCCTGCCTGTTCTTCCTTTTATTTCCCCCCATCCTGCTTCCTCTTTCCTCTTTAAATACCAAAGTTCACAAAACCTTCTTTGGGAAAAGCATAGGTCACAGATGCTCCTGTGGTTTGTTTTTACCCTGGGCACATCCTCAGCCTTGGCTAAATAAACCTCTGATCTATTGAGACCTGCCTCCATCACTTTTTGCTTATCAGTCTCTGTGTATTTGTAATTCTAGAATTGGGCAACACTTCATTCCATAAAATAGAATAAATGTTTCCATGAGTTGAGCAGAGGGAGTAGATTTTATAGGCAGAAAGGGCTGAATAAAGTAGAAACAAAGAATAAAAAGCAGATTGGTCATTTCAAAAAGTTACTTTCCTTGTAAGGCACGGATGAGGAGATAGAACAATAGAAAAATAACTGACTGACATTAGGTTACTTCAGGCTGTAAGTATTGTGTAGGGATTGAAGCAAAGGGAACTTCATTCTCATGCTACTTGAAGACTGAAACTGGCCTGTTGGAGAAATTGGCTGTTATAGCTCTGTTCTCATTCCTTGGAAGGTCAGATAACAACATAGTTTTAGTTGTGGTGATGTGAACTTTAGCATGGGTGACTCCATTTTGATTTTTAGTGTTGTCTGTTGGGACCTAGTGCAGTAGCTTAGTCCAAAACTGTGGCCTTCTGTAGTTTTTTCTTAAAGACCAGTGTGATAGTAACCTTTTGTGATTTTTAATTAACAAAACCTATAAGAAGCTAAGTAATATAAAGCAAGGAGCTATTTATTTATTTACTTATTTTGAGATAGTTTCCTTCTGTTGCCCAGGCTGGAGTGCCGTGGTACGATCTTGGCTCACTATAACCTCCGCCTCCTGGGTTTGCAATTCTCATGCCTCAGTCATCTGAGTAGCTAGGATTACAGGTGTGTGCCACCATGCCTGGCTAATTTTTGTATTTTTAGTAGAGACAGGGTTTCACTGATCACAAACTCCTGGACTCAAGTGATCCACCCGCCTCAGCCTCCTAAAGTGCTGGGATTACAGGTGTGAACCACCGTGCCTGGCCCAGGAAGCTATTTAATATCTATTTTCAGTATCCTAAAGAGCTAAGCATGCATTTTTTAGTTTTGGAAAAGGAATTTGTTACATATTTTAAGGAATTTTAAGGAATACGACCTTTATAGGATCCAGGACACACTACCCCAAAATGTTGTACCTTGACATATTTTTTTATTTTTAAGGCCAGTCAAGTGAAGCAGTGGGAATGGAGAAGGAACAAATAAATTTGTAAATGGTTGTGATAAGCTATAAGCCAGCCTTGGATATTTTTTAAGCTGAAGGCATTTGAGAAAGTAGCAAAAGCAGGGAAATCTCTCCTACCTTCCACTGCCTACTCCCGTGAAGCAGGTCATAAAAACCTTGGAAGGATTTTCTGACCTCCAGAAGGAGGTCCCAAGATCCTCATCTGAGATGTCAATCTTAAAAAAAGGATAGTAGAGAAAACTGTGTCTGTACATGTTGGGTTTACTTAGGTGTAGAAATAACAATTATAACCTGGAATGCATGGAATGGCAAGCCACCAGTGCATTCCATGAGGGAAGGGTAAGGGAAGCTTTTATTAGCAAAAGAGATTTACATAAGCTGCTTAGGAACAGAGTTCATTGGTTCCAGAGGTTCAAAGCCAGAGTTGTTATCAGTTCATTGGTGGAGATGCCCTTACTGGGCAAGTGTTCTTCTGAAAACATTTTATCTGAATTACATGTCCGAGATAAGAACTGTTTCCAGTTCATTAATTATTTGAATTACTGCAGTCCTAAAGAATGTCTAGTGATAAACCTTATCAAAGCAGGAGATGTGTGAAGGACACAGAACGACTTTTAGAAAGTCCTTGGAAACTGTTCTTGTCTTACAAGCATGGGCCTCCTCCTCTTTGGGTGTTCCCGGCTCTATTTTGTCTGGGTCTAGCAAAAGTTAATTTCATCTTGCTATCTGCAACTTTCACAGAGAGGTGCCCTTCTTATACCTGGAAGAAAGGAACATCTCTACCTCTGAAGACAAATAGACGCCAAGAAGTCTCAGCAAATAGGCCTAGATAAATTTCCCCTAGTTTATTACCATTGGACCATATTCTTTTTGCCCTGTCATATTTCTCCACAACTTTCCTTTCTTCATCAAACCTAGCAAAAAAATATTCTGGTTTAGCTGTTTCTTCACATCTACATTCCTTATTTTATTACTATTTTTTCTTTCTTTTTAGATCTACATTCCTTATGAAAGCTCCTGTGTCATATAAAATTTATATTTGTAAGTCCAGATGCACTGGCTCACACCTGTAATCCTAGCACTTTGGGCGCCCAAGGCAGGAGGATCACTTGAGCCCAGGAGTTCAAGACTAGCCTGAGCAACATAATGAGACCTGGTCTTTACAAAAAATTAGTTGGATATGGTGGTGCGTGTCTATAGTCTCAACTTCTCTGGAGGCTAAGATGGGAGGATCACTTGAGCCTGGGAGGTCAAGGCTGTAGTGAGCTAGTGAGCTGTGATTACACCACTGAACTCCAGCTTGGGTGACAGACTGAGACCCTGTCTCAAAAAAAAAAATTGTATGCTTTTCTTTTGTTCACCTGTTTTTTATCATAAGAGACTCAGCTGTAACCCTAAGATAGGGGGAGGGAAAGATACTTTTCTTCCCAACAGCCTTTTCTGTATAATTATGCCCAGATGTTATGAAAAGTCCAGGTGACTGCTGTTGAGGTTTAGGGAAAACAAATTCTCTGAGAGGGGGAAGCCAGCCAACTGCCAGGATAGTCTGTCTTTGGATGGCAGAACTTGTAAAGTGACCAGGATTCTGCTGATAAACCTCTTTTGCCCTGGCATCCAGAATTGATTAGTCTCTAAGAGAATGATCCAAAGAGACTACTAAGACCGGGTATGGTGGCTCATGCCTGTAATACCAGCGCTTTGGGAGGCCGAGGCAGGCGGATCACAAGGTTAGTAGTTCGAGACTAGCCTGGGCAACATGGTGAAACCCCATCTCTACTAAAAATACGAAAATTAGCTGGGTGTGGTGGCATATGTCTCCTGAGTAATCCCAGCTACTCAGGAGGCTGAGCCAGGAGAATTTCTTGAACCCAGGAGGTGGAGGTTGTAGTGAGCCAAGGTAACGCTGCTGCACTCTAGCCTGGATAACAGAGCAAGACTCTGTCTTGGAAAAAAATAAAAAAAAATGAAAAATAAAAAAAACAGGAGGCTTCCAAGAGACTATTGGATAAACTAGACGGTTGTTGTTATTCTTTTTTTTTTTTTTTTCATGTTGTTTGAGCTCACCTATCCATTCATCAGAATTGTTTGTATTCATTATTTAAGATAACTTTTTAAAATATTAAGTCACCTGGAATTCTAAGAAAATAGTTGGAAGGTTGCTTGATAGGCATGGAATGGAAGCATGAGGCAGTGTGTGTCTTAGGAGTTCTTGGGGGAACAAACAAGTTTCCGACATGATAAGTGTTACGTTAATTAGGTTCACACTGCCTAGTTATGCTAACTCAGACTGAAGCTGTGAGATTTCTGAGTGACTCAGACAGTTATATATGTTCAAACTCATGGCTTATTGTGCCATGGTTCCAGGCTTAAGGGTAGGGTTTAGCTCAGAGCCCAGCCCTTCTGTATCAATGTGGGGGTGAGCCATGATGGTACCGGTGACTTTATAAGAACAGAAAGAGAGACCTAAGCTGCCATGCTTTTGACCACTTCCCATGTGTGATACTCTGCCATGATATTACATAGTAAGAAGGGCCTTACCAGGTACAGCCCCTCAACCTTGGACTTTGCAGCTTTGAAAACTATGAGCCAAATACCCAGTCTTGAGTATTTAGTTTTAGTAAAAGAAAGTGAACAAAAACAACAAGCAACTTTTGTTTTTCTTTTTTGCTATAATCTAAAATACCTAAATCCAGTTTAAGCATCAACAACTATACATGTTTAAATACAAAATGAATTTGAGATAGGAGTGTGTGTCAGTGGGTTGTGGGGGACTGTGAGGGGTAGTACAGAATGAAAAGTTCTAGTTATTAGTATCTCTTGAGTGGGACAGTTGGGACAACTGTCCTGGAAGGGCCATGGGGGTGGCTTTTTTATAAAGAATGAACCATGGGATGTCCACAGTAAATGAGTTTTACCTCAGGCTTGAGGGAAAATGAATTTAGAGCTTTGAATGTTCCTCTGGGGTATCAAAATGTAGGAAGAAACTTGAAGTAAAACTTGTTTTTGTCTTTTAAAAGGCTTAATGAGTGGCCCTGCATGGTGGCTCCTACCTGTAATCCCAGCACTTGGGGAGACAAAAGCGGGAAGATCACTTGATCCTGGAGTGATCCAGGAGTTTGAGACCAGCCTGGGCAATGTAGGGAGACCCTGCCTCAAAAAAAATTTTTTTTATGAAGGCTTAACAAGTTCAAGTTATGGAATGAAAATTTCAATTAATTGAATGGTAGGCTGTCATGAAAACAAAAAAGAGAATTTCAATTAAACAAAGGGATGTGAAATTGAGGGGTAAACAAAAAGGAAAGGGGGCTAGTTAGTACAGCAGTCACTGGTTTGTCTGAAGAGAGGGAAAGCTGTTTTTCTCTCAAACCTCATTAGTTCTTTTCTTTTTTCTTTAAATTGAGACAGGGTCTTACTATGTTGTCCAGGCTAGGCTCAAGCAGTCTTCCTGCCTTGGCCTCCTGAAGTGCTGAGATTACAGGCATGAGCTACTGTACCTGGCCACCTCATAAATTCTTAATTGGAATAGACTCCTGTAACGACAGATTAACAAGAGAAAAACAAGGTTATTTCCTGGAGCAGACCATGGAAGATGTGGGTGTTCAGTGAACTTCGTGCATGGCCAAAATGGTTGTATTAATAAGTTCTTTTAGTTTATATCAGGTCATCCAGCTTGTAGGGCTTTAGGACAAGAGAAACTAGAGTCTCAATAAGGATCCAGGCAGTCAGGTTTTAGTTCTTAGTGACTTCAAGTCAGGAGGGTGGGAGAAAAATGGGAAGCATTAATTACTGACAAGATATGCAAGACAGCAGGCTGTAGTTTACGGAGTGGTGAAAGATAGCTCAGAGACAAATAACAGAACTATGGTCTGATAACCCAGTAGCGTAGATGATAATTTTCTATTGAAATGTAAAATTTCTGGCCAGGTGTAGTGGCTAATGCCTGTAATTCCAGCACTTTGGGAGGCTTAGGCTGGTGGATCACTTGAAGTCAGGAGTTGAAGACCAGCCTGGCCAACATGGTGAAACCCCATCTCTACAAAAAT
>NW_016107338.1:11657221-11658661 GCF_001604975.1 Cebus imitator | reverse complement strand
ACAGAGTCTCACTCTGTTGCCCAGGCTAGAGTGTAGTGAAGTGATCTCAGCTTACTACAGCCTCCTTCTCCTGCGTTCAAGTGATTCTCCTGCCTCAGCCACCTGAGTAGCTGGGATTACAGGCATGTGCTACCATGCCCAGCTAATTTTTTGTGTTTTAGTAGAGATAGGGTTTCACCATATTGCCCAGGCTGGTCTCAAACCCCTGAGCTCAGGGGGATCTGCCCACCCTGGCCTCCCAAAGTGCTGAGCCACTGCGCTCAGCAGCCCAGTTTTTTTTTGTTTTTTTTTTTTTAATTTTCATTCCCGTTTTACAGATGAGGGTTATCAGTTTCCCTAGTAGAATTTTGGACATTTTCACTTAGTCCAACCGTTTGATTTCAGTTATTTAAGCAATGCCATGAGGAACCTATACCTCAGAGTACCTGTATAATTCTTTCCTTGGATCTCTGAGGCAGTCATTTATGTTGAATATGAAGCATTCCAGCTTGTAGCTGATTGTGAGCTTTCAGGGAAGCATTTGAATACAAGAGTAATTATATGTGAATGACAAAAGACCTAAAATGGCCATGGTTAAAGATTTTATTCGAGTTCATTATCAAAATAATGGAGTTGACAGGAAATTTAGTTGTTTCTGTGCCGTACAACATTTTAAAATAATAATTGGAATTATGATTGATAACATTATATCAGAATATATATGGACAATGAGTACATTGACAAACTTCATACAGGTGTTTTTTTTTTTTTTTTTTTGAGATGGAGTCTTGCTTTATCACCAGGCTGGAGTGCAGGGGCATGATCTCAGCTCACTGCAATCTCTGCCTCCCGTGTTCAAGTGATTCTTCTGCCTCAGTCTCCTGAGTAGCTGGGATTATAGGCACACACCACCACACCCAGCTAATTTTTGTATTTTTAGCAGAGATGGGATTTCACCTATTGGCCAGGATGGTCTTGATCTCCTGACCTTAGGTGATCCATTCACCTGGGCCTCCCAAAGTGCTGGGATTACAGGTGTGAGCCACCATACCTGGCCCATATAGTTTTTTTAAAAAAGGAGACAAGGTCTTATCTTATTGCCCAGGATGATCTCAAACTCCTGGGCAAAAGTGATCCTCCTGCCTTGGCCTCCCAAAGTGCTGGGGTTATAGGCATCAGCCACCACACTTGGCCTTTTATACAGTTTTTGGAGTACTTACATTGATAACATTTTCTCATACAGACATGAACCCAAAATATGAGACAGGGTCTCAGTCAATTTAGAAGGTTTATTTTGCCAGGATTAAGGACGTGCCCATGACATAGCCTCAGGAGGTCCTGATGACGTGTGCCCAGGGTAGTCAGGGTACAGCCTGCTTTTATACAATTTAGGGAGACATAATACATCAGTCAATACATGTAAGATTTACATTGGTTGCATCTGGAAGGGTGGGATAACCC
>NW_016107338.1:11653586-11657086 GCF_001604975.1 Cebus imitator | reverse complement strand
TTTTTGAGATGGAGCCTCACTCTTGCCAGGTTAGAGTGCAGTGGCATGTTCTCAGCTTACTGCAATCTCTGCCTCCTGGGTTCAAGCGATTCTCCTGCCTCAGTCTCCTGAGTAGCTGGGATTACAGGCATGTGTCACCATGCCTAGCGAATTTTTGTATTTTTAGTTGAGATAGGGTTTCGCCATGTTGGCCTCCCAAAGTGTTGGGATTACAGGCATGAGTCACTGTGCCTGGCTGACACCAAGGTTTTATCCTGCAGATGAAGCCTCCAGGTAGCAGACTTTAGAGAAAATATATTGTAAATGTTTCTTATCAGACTGAAGGTCTGCATTAATGTTAATGCTGGAGGGGTATGATGATTACCCCCCCACTTCCCTTCATGGCCTTAACTAGTCTTTCTGGTTAAATTATAGAGTGCCCTGGCCAAGGAGAGAGTGCATTCAAATGGTTGTGGGAGCCTTTGAATTTTCTCCCTTCTGGCCAAGATTTGCCAAAGGTAACATTTTAATTTCGCTCCATAGTGTTGCTGAGGTGGCCTGACTGCCTGCCCCTGGTTTATCCTGTCCTTGAGTGGGACTCTGTATGGCCGAGGGACTTAGAGTAAACAAGACTTAGAGTCAATTAATTATTCTAAGCCAGATAGGAATAGACATGGACAGGCATTCATTACCCCTTAAGATTATTATTAATTTTGTTTTTTAAGTAGAATGTGAACAAACAAAAAGCCAAAGGGTTTTTTTAAATGTTAATTTTCATTGAAATTATGAAAAAAACTGACTTATTTTTAACTTCTGTGTTATGCATTGAGCTATGTAATTTTTGTTTTAGTTACAGACTTTAGCAATTAGCTATACAGAACATAAACGTTGTTCTGAAAAAAAATAAAATATATATATATATCTGCACAACTCATAACTGGGAGTATTATACCCAGGAGGCTTCGTCACAAGGTATCATCATCCTCTCTGTAATTATTTTCTTCTTTTACCAGCTGTCCAGGCATCTTTGTACCCATCCTTGACTTGGAGGGTCTGACCTTGATCTAATTGTATCCCGTAAAACTCGCCCTTACACACCCAGGCGACCGTCCCTGGGCCTAGAGGGAGGGTGCTTGTATAGTCTTAGCAGCAAGGCATTTGCAGTGAAAAAAAGATTGGGCCCAATGGGATTGCTACAGGTAGTTAGTTAGGCATGAGCTGGGCAGGAGAGGGCTCTTCCCTACTCACTAGAATGTCAGGTGATGGTTCAGCAATTATTACATTGCCTGTCTAAAAATGATAATTCGGCAGCACGAAGGAGAGGCCATTTCCTAATGGTCCATACCTGTTAACATCAAAATATTAACTGAATGCAGGCCCCACGGAGGTACAACTTCCTGGGCATGCATGTTAAGAGACAAAAAAGAAAAGAAAAGAAAATGGTGAAGTATGATCTTCTGGGGGCACACTCCACTGGAAAAGGGAAGTAAGCCTCAGATGGCCATGTTTATAACTCCCTAAACACATTGCGTGTGTTCAGTTCCAAAGGATAGGAAAGCACTGGGCATGTGGAAAGCCCACCCTAAAAGAAGAAACATGGGAAAGAGATGAGCTTATAAAAATGCTAGGGACATGGTTAAACAGAGCACTTGACCTTTTCTCTTCAACCTTCACATGCCTGCTTGGGTCTCTTCCAAGCACATGTTCCTTGCTTTCCTGTTCTAAGGCCTTTTCAAATAAACTTCCATTCCTGCTCTGGAACTTGCCTTGGTCTCTTTTTTGCTTTATGCCTCTCAAATTCTTTCCGAAGAGGCAAGAACTGAAGTTGCTGAGGACCTGTATAGATTCGCCGCCGGTAACTCAGATCTCTTCTACCGGTTAGCAGGATGCCAAATAACAGAGATTGGCATCTCTGGTTTTGAGAATACCATAATTTTGGTTTCCTTGTAAGTAAGGAGAAATAACGTTAATATTTTTACAATAGAAAGAATATTTGTATGTCAGAACAGAAAAGAGAACCTCTTCCATTAGGGCACCAACTAAAGATATAAAGAAAAATTATAATCTAGTATTCTCTAGAGGATTATTGTAGCCAAGAAATAATTCATAATTCAGCCTACTCTCAAACAGAATTTAGTATCAAGTGTTATACTTTTCCTTTGAAACAATTTCTCTCTCTGAATTTCCTTTTCTATTGAAGAGAAATTATAGTAAGATCAATTTGTGTGCAAATTAAATTTTAGATTTATTATACTTTGATTATTCACATAAAGTGCAGCAAGAATTGATTGGCTACATAGGCCCCTTTCAAGTTGATTTTGCTGGAACTTTACCTAAAAATATACAATTTTAGTCAAAGTCTTGGTAAAATAACCTGTCTCCAATTATTTTGTTCTAAAAGACTCTTACTGAATTTATGCAAATAACCATATTGTCATAAAATCACAATTTGAATTTTGGATAACTCAGAGAGAGAGGTAAGTTTGCTTACAAATCATACTTCACCCAAATGCTCTAAACTATAAATAACTATAAAAAAAGGTTTTTTGGACCGTTCTTTAAACAGAGCAGCAGCCTTCCAAGCAAGATGTTTGTTCGCCTTGGAACTGCCATTCACAAGCCAAACAGCTCATGAGAGCAATTAGGCACTGTAAAATCTAGCAGCTCCTCAAATAGTTAGAATCAGTCCTAGGGGAAAAAGACGGTTCTTGCTTATGAGTATCTCCTTCTTGTATTCCCAGATAGCAAGATCCTATGCAAACCATTTTAATTTTATCATGGAACTCTTTTGAACACCTTTATTTCCATTAGCACAGGGGTAGCTTCAGCTAACATTCCATAGCAAGGCAGTAAATGCCCCTCCAGTAGAAATTCACTAGTCCAGTAGTTGTTATTTGGAAGTACTCACAGTTTTTTGCCCTAAGTCCCAATAAATGTTCCACAAAAGGCTACAAAGTAGAGGATTTGTCCCAACTAGCACTCCAGCTTCTCCCTGATATTTTGTGGGCTCAGGAAATCTTTCTAGCTCCCATTTAGTAAGTCCAGTTAACATTTCTGAAAGAGCAGATTTACCTGCTTTCAGTTGTGTAGTACTAGATAGGGGAAACATCCCCCAGTCAGATACAGTACCCATTTTCATAAGACATTTAGGTGAAGAGTCACAACTACCTTACATAATGTCTGTTTAAACATCTCAGATTTTACAATTCTATTAGCCTGTATGTTTTTATGTTCTTGTCCCAGGAACTTTTCTACCCCAAGACCATTTTACCTTTTCTGGTAAAAAAAGGGTTTGGGTTCCCAGCAGGGAGTGGAGTCAAGGGACTCAAGCCTTTTTGTCAAATTTTTTATCTTAATTTGCCTCAGCATTGCCCCAGACAATGTCAGCTTTCTCATGATAACCCTTGCCTTCTGATTTTTTTTTTTTTTAAATTTCCAATCTAGGGCAAATAACGAATAACCGTCTAAAAATTTCTGACACTCTTTTGGGGTGAATTCTTTGACTCTCTTTTTCTTTTCCC
>NW_016107338.1:11647098-11652226 GCF_001604975.1 Cebus imitator | reverse complement strand
AAAAAAAAAAAAAGATTTAGCTGTTTTATTAAACCAACAATAATAATGTCTTATTTTATTAAAAATTACATAAGCAAAGATCATTCTTTTTGGGGCTTGGTTTATAGTTTAATAACCCTTTTGCCAAATTTTGATACCTTATAGTATTTTGGCCAGGATAAGCATGGAATCCTTTGATCAATAAATGCAAACAAAAATGTGTGCTAACAATTCTTAAGACATTTCTAATATTACTTTACCAATAATTTTTAAGCTTGCTTATTAAAGATTTTACTTAAGTCACATGAATTTGAAAACTCTTTAGCCTTATTTAATTTATGAGTACTCTTTTTTTTTTTGATATGAAGTCTCGCTCTGTTGTGTAGGCTGGAGGGCAGTGGCATGATCTTGGCTCATTGCAGTCTCCGCCTCCCAGGTTCAAGTGATTCTCATGCCTCAGCCTCCCAAGTAGCTGGGATTATAGGCACACACCATCACACATGGCTAACTTTTGTATTTTTAGTACAGGCAGGGTTTTACCACGTTGGCCAGGCTGGTCTTGAACTTCTGACCTCAAGTGATCTGCCCGCCTTGGCCTCCCAAAGTGCTGGGATTACAGGCAGGAGCCACTGTGTCCAGCTATTAATATATGAGTACTCTTTACCTTTAAGCCAGTCTGGGACCTTGTGGCCAAAAACACAAAACAAAATATGTGTACATATACGTAAACACACATGTATACACTCATACAAAGTTCCTATAGTTTATGCTTCAGAACTCTAGCCATGAGGTATTAATACAGACTTACCACTTTGCAAAAATATCAAAAATAAATGTTTGGATGCAAACAGTGGATTTTATCTCAGTAGAAAAGTAACAACAGCCTAAAGCAGGCTGAAAAGAAAGCAGAGAGATAGAGAACTTAGGAATTTTATAGTTGCAGGTTCACCTTTGGGCTCTTAATTTTTCTTGATGTAATTTGCCCATCAGTTTAAAATGTGCACAAGAACAGACCTCTAATGAGTAACCAGCTGCAGTATTAGAAAACCTGGCATGCCCTTCCATTATACAACCACTTGCAAGTAGAGGGGTCATAAAAGCAAACAGGGTGCCTGAGAGAGGTCATTATCCTTGTGTTTTTTCATTCCTAGATTATTTGTTTTCCACATTTTTTTCTTAAGAGGAGGAACTGAGCTGTGCCTTAAGGTTTAGTGGAGTGGGTAAAAGTGTGCTGGTTGTGAGTGGGACTCCATAGTGTGTCACCACTGAGTCATTTCTGCCCTTTTAAGTGTCTCAGTTTCTCTTTGTGGAGGTCCAGCACCATTGGGAGGGCTCAAAGTAAGGAATGAGGCTGGGTGCAGTGGCTCATGCCTGTAATCCCAACACTTCGGGAGGCCCAGGCAGATGGATCACTTGAGGTCAGGAGTTCGAGACCAGCCTGGCCAATATGGTGAAACCCCATCTCTACTGAAAACACAAAAATTAGAGGGGCATGGTGGCATGCACCTGTAATCCCAGCTACTTGGGAGGCTGGGACAGGAGAATGGTTTGAACTCTGAAGGTGGAGCTTGCAGTGGGCCAGGATCATGTTATTGTACTCCAGATTGAGCATCTCAGTGAGACTCCCAAAAAAAAAAAAAAAAAAAGAGGAATGACCGGTTCCTATATGTGCTTCATGGGCAAGAATTTTTTTAAACTAATTTTCTTGGGAGTTCCCTGTAGGGCTGCTGCACGTTGCAGGAGGTCAACCCCCAGACACTTCCACTTGGCCCTGAGTCACCCAGGGCACATTTTGGTTGGAAAGAGCAAAATGCTGTTTGGAGCTGAGGAAACTCGGTCTCTCATTTATCTTTGAAAATGACAGTTCAGTTCCTTACACAAATGTGCACACAAGCCAATCGAGATTAATTTCAGGAGGAAAGGCAATGGAGAAGACTCTTTAGAATGCACCTCTGGGCCAGGTGGTGGCTCATGCCTGTAATCCTAGCACTTTGGGAGGCTGGGGCAGTTGGATCACTTGAGCTCAGGAGTTCAAGACCAGCTGGCCAACATAGCAAGACCCTGTCTCTACAAAAAGTACAAAAATTAGCTGAGTGTGGTGGCACACATCTGTAGTCCCAGCTACTCTGGAGGCTGAAGAGGAGGATCTCTGGAGCCTGGGAAGTTGAGGCTGCAGTGAGTAATGATGGCACCACAGGACTCCAGCTTGGGCAACAGAGCAAGATTTTGTTTTGAAAGAAAACAAAAAAAAGAATGCACTGCTGCACTAGAATTGGGATCCTAGACAACAACTTCCTAGGAGCTCAGCTAAACCAGCTAAGACTACTTTCTGTAAACTGTTCTCAGCCACTCCTGACTTTGTAACTCTGATCTGCCATTACACATGCCAAGGCCAAGTCCTCTTATGGTACAAGGTAATTTCTGGTACCTCCAAAAGTCAAAGAGGTCAGGGAGTGCAATACAGGAAGGCAGAGCTGTAGACCAAAAGAATCTGCCCATTTCTCTTGAAACTCCGTAAGAAAACAGGACATCCCAAAAAGGGGCAAGTGGTGCCTTTGTTTTGAGTTCTTTAAGGGGTTCGAGTCATTAGAAGGCTTCTTTAGATTTTTTTTTTCTTTTTGGTAGTGAAGATGGTGAAGGGGAAGGAGGAGTAGGGTGGAAGACAAGACAGGAAGCAAACACAGAAACCACACACATGGTTTTGTTTTGTTTTTCCTTTTTGCAGTTGCAAGGAATTTTATCGCAAGGCAATTCAGAGGCCTTGTTTCCCATAATTTGGAATTCTCATTTGGATTTGGCCAAGTCAAGTAGAGTTGGAGTTGGTCAAACCCAATGGGAGAAAGACCAGAACAACAACAGCAACAGCAACAACAATAAAAACCCTGCAGTATGATTACCGAGTGCTCTTATGGTAACGAGAAATTAAGACCAGCTGATTGTTACTTGTAACTTTTGTCAAATGAAAGCCCAATTCAGCTACTTACCTAGGAATGGGTCTCAGGTTGAAGACTGTACTGTCCTAGAAGCAGGAAAAAACTCAAAACTCACCTTCCCTGTTGTAAGTGAGCTCAAACTCCAGAAAGGAGTTACCTGCCTTCCATCATCACGGAAGCAGGAAAACTTGCCTTTCTTGTTGGAGCAAGTAAAACTTCAGAAAAAGGAGATGTACAACAAAATAAACTTTAGATCTTGACCAAGTTCTGGGAGATCAGTGGTTCTCTGGTGTGGGGCTTCCCAGGCCTCAGCCAATTATCCTGTTGTTTTGAGCAATAAAGATAGCACAAGTTGGTACCAAGCACCAGTAGGTGATTTGTCAAAAGTCAGGGGCACTTCCACTCAGAAGCCCTTTCAGGTTGCCAATTGTGAACCCAAAATATCTGAGACAAGGTCTCAGTCAATTTAGAAGGTTTATTTTGCTAGGGTTAAGGATGACCCATAACATAGCCTCAGGAGGTCCTGATGACATGTGCCCAGGGTAGTCAGGGTACAGCCTGCTTTTATACCATTTAGGGAGACATAACACATCAGTCAATACATGTAAGATTTACATTGGATTCATGTGGAAGGGTGTGACAACTTGAAGTGAGGACTTTCAGGTCATAGGCACATTTAAACACATTCTCATTGGCAGTTGGTTCAAACAGTTATTGTCAGTAGAAAGGAATGCCTGGGCTAAGATAAGGGGTTGTGGAGAGCAAGGTTTTATCCTGCAGATGAAGCCTCCCTGTAGCAGGTTTTAGAGAAAATGGATTGTAAATGTTTCTTATCAGTCTGCATTAATGTTAATGCTGGAGAGGTATGATGAGGCATGTCCTATCCCCGCTTCCCTTCATGGCCTGAATCAGTAGTCTTCCTGGTTAATTTTGAGTGCCCTGGCCAAGGAAGCAGCATATTCAAATGGCTGTGGGAGTCTTCAAATTTTGTTTTTGATTTACACAGATGTAACTTAGAAGGTTAAGCATCACTTCTACAATGTTTCCCATGCAATTTAACATATCAAATAAACCTAATTTGAAAAATTTAATCAGAGGCAAGTTCAGGAAACCTAGTTATTTTTAATAACTCTCTTTTTAAAAGATGAAAAAACAAACCCTTTGAGATTTTCCAGGGACCCTCTGGAAAATTCTCAGTTTGAGATCAAGATTCTATTTAGGATTTGATTTTGAGAAGGCAAAATGTCGAAAGGTTTGAATATTTGATTAAATAGGATCCCAGGCCACTTTTCTAAAAGAAGACTTGGTTCTCTTAAATAAGAATATTATAAAGCACTGGAAATTACTCCAATAAGACACAGAATCTTTGTTTCCTAGGCAGATTACCTGAAAAGTAAAGAAAAATCTTTTATACAGTCTCTCATAAACAGCAGACTAGTAGTCCAAGAAATTTTGTCCCTTGAGAGAGAAAACTGAAGTCTAGTTTTACATCAGTATACTATTGATTTTAAAACCTCATAAATAAACCCATTCAGTCTTAGCCAGCTTGACCATATAAAATATGGGTTTTTTTTCTCTTTTTTTCCAAAACTTCACATTTCGTTTATAACTTCATATATTCCTTCAGGTTTTTGTCCTTTCCTCTTTCTCATTCTGGAACAAACTTTCAACAACCTCTTAATCAACTACAAAAACGTATTTTGCATTCCTTGAATACTTTTCATGCAGAGTTGTTTCCCTTCACACTTGTTGCTTATAGTAGTTTTGTTAACATATATAAATTATTTTTAACAATAATCTTTATTTTACAGGGAAATCTAGGAAGTAGACAGTTGTGAATTGCCTGTCACATACCAGCATTTTTTTTTTAGCAGATTAGTAAATTTTATGAATATAGCATCTCACATGTTCTAGAAATATAAGCTTCTTCATAATAAAACTTCTTAATGTGGTAAAAGTAGATGTTTACTAAGATACCCAAATATCTTTTAGTTTCTCTGTAAAAATAAGTAGCAAAAATTTTATGTAATTTAAACTTATGTTTAGTAATTGTTTCAGTATTTTATTTTACTTAGATATTCAATGAATACCTGTCACTTAGTATAACGTAAGGTTTCAAATTACCAAACAGATTTTGAAAATGACTTTTTTTTTAAACACCCTTTGAGCAAATAATTTTTTATTTTAAAAAAATTTGTACTTTTTTTTTTTTTTTT
>NW_016107338.1:11631813-11646689 GCF_001604975.1 Cebus imitator | reverse complement strand
TTTCTTTCTTTTTCTTGAGACAGAGGCTCATTCTGTTGCCAGGCTGGAGTGCAGGGGCGCATCTCGGCTCACTTCAACTTCCGTCTCCAGATTCAAGCGATTTCCTGCCTCGGCCTTCCGAGTAGCTGGGACTACAGGTGCGTGCCACCACGCCCAGCTAATTTTTGTACTTTTAGTAGAGATAGGGGTTCACCATGTTGGTCAGGTTGGTCTCAATTTTCTTGACTTCGTGATCCGCCCACCTCAGCCTCTCAAAGTGCTGGGATTACAGGCGTGAGTCACTGCCCCAGGCTCAGGGCCCGTCTTTTACTTTTAAGACTTACGAAACACAATTATTGTTGAAATATTTTTGTCAGAACAGAGACTCAATTTGATTAAAATCACACCTGTAAATTTATGATCTTAAACATCTAATAAATATATTAGCTTATTTTATTAGTAAGCCCAATATATAAATAAATACATATACAAATATAAAGTATACATATAAAAATAAAATGTATGTCTGCATTATACTTAATGCAGAAAGCTCTGAAGACATTAGAGACATATCTGTTTTAATAAATCAACAATATTTTTTTTGTTGTTTTTTTGTCACCCAGGCTGGATTGCAGTGGTGCAGTCACTGCTTACTGTGGCTTTGACCTCCTAGGTGCAAGCAATCCTCCCAACTTTGCCTCCCAAGTAACTGGGACTACAAGTGTGTGCATAATGGCTGGCTAATAAATCAAATATATATATGTATAGATATATATTTATATTTGAGATGGAGTCTCGCTCTGTAGCCCAGGCTGAAGTGCAGTGATGTGATCTTGGCTCATTGCAACCTCTGCCTCCTGGGTCCTGGTTCAAGCAGTTCGCCTACCTCAGCCTCCCAAGTAGCTTGGATTACAGGCATGAGCCACCATGCCCAGCTAATTTTTGTAATTTTTAGTAGAGACGGCGTTTCACCATGTTGGCCAGCCTGGCCTTGAACTCCCAACCTCGTGATCCACCTGCCTTGGCCTCCCAAAGTGCTGGGATTACAGGCGTGAGCCACTGTGCCTGGCCCAATCAACAATATTAAACTAGTTTTTTTTTTCCTTCTTCTTTTTCCTGTATCCTTCAGGCATTAGCTGTAAAAACATATGAATTTGAAAAATATTTGGGTTCATTTCCTGTATTTTTTAGAGTTTGGGGAATACTTAATTTATATAAACACTTATTTTTCTCTAAGCTGATTATTTAGAATGGAGCTCTTTAAGTAATTGGGTAATACCATCTGGAGATAGGAAAATATCACATATACATAATATGTATACACATATACAGACAGAAGTAGAGATTATTATGACTTTCACTCTAAAAATTTATCTTGAGCCAGGCATAAATACAGTGATACAAAATTCACTAGATTATAAATGTAAGAGATTGTTCTTGTCTTTGCTTCATTTTTTTTTTTCATTTAAATTATGTTTCCGGTAAATAGAACAAATTGTTCACTATGAGGGCTGAAGCTTTTTACCAATATTTTTGGAGGAGACTTTTAAGACTGTTTTGTCTTGTATTTATGGAGTATGTAGACTAAATTCTGTTCCCATTTATCCTTTTTAGCCCCAGGTAGTTGCTTTCAAGGTCCTTGAGTCCCTTTCAAGAGCTCCCAAAGGAAGGAGAGGGATGCCTAAAATTCCAGTGACTATAGGGACATGAGGAGGTAGAGTGGGAAGGGATGGGTCTCAGAGGAGCCAGCTTGGGATATGTTTAAATTTTCTCAAAGAAACCATTGAAGTGCTAGACACAGTGTCTTTGCACCTATAATCCCAGTTACTGAGGAGGTAGAGGCAGGAGGATCACTTGAGTCCAAACCCAGAAGTTCAAAACCAACCTGGCCAGCATAGTGAGACCTGTCTCTTAAAGCAAAATTTTAAAAATGAGCCATTGAAGTTCTAAATTGTGCTTTGTAAAGTTATGCCAACAAGAAAGGAAGGGAAAGAGCTAAAGCTGCAGTGACAGAGCATATAGTCAGCAGAGTTTTGAGAAAGAGGGGTTTCAGTTGACTGAGAAGTTCCCATGAGAAGAGCAGGATCAAGTGTAGAGAACAGAGAAGCCTTGAAACAAAGAGCCAGGGAGAACTTCTAGCCTAAGAGGAGTACGGAAAGGCCTCAAAACCAAAGCTGGGAAGAAGAGCTCTAGCCCAACAAGTTCCTTCCAAACAAAGAAGCCTTAGATTCTAACCCAGCTTCAGAGAGCACAGTCATTCAAAATGTGACTGAAATTATGTCTTTTTATGGCTTACTGATGGATGCAATAGGTGTTCCCCAAAAATATGCAGAAGATGGAGCCTCTGATCCAAAGTCACTCTCAAAGATATCCAAAGAGAGAAGCAAAAATCTTTTTTGCCGCAGGCAATAAGAATATTGTTTGTCAATCCCAGATCAAGGCAGATTCAGTTAAAAGAAAAAAAAAAATGATGTTTGTGAACACTTGTGTTTGTGACCTCCAATAAAAGTGACATACTTTCGACACTGGGTAGGTGATGCTGAAATGGGATTTCTCAGTACTAGCAAGGCAGCAAGGAAAGAGATGACACAGACCCTATGGACTGAGATCTTTTATTTAGACAGACTCACTTGAGAGCTGGCATGGTCCAGTATCGCAGGCCGCCAGGCTGCTGGCTGCCTACCTGCAGACATAGACCCACTGGCAGGTAGAAAACCAGTAACAGTCATTCTGTTATTGGATCCAAGCCAAGGTTTCAGGACACAAAATGAAACAAAACAAGACACTATGGCTATCCCTGAGAAAGAAAGGATAAGAGTACTTGAACCAGGAGTCACAATACCCAAAGAAACTAGTTCCTAAAGTGTTTTTCTCCTATAAATCTAAATTTTGGAAAAGGAAAGCAGAGGTTCTTAACATCCTTGCTCAGCTGGACCCCAAGATCCAGGGTCTGACGGGTAAAACGTTTATTTTCGCTTGCTGGGTCATAGGTCCTGGGATCTCAGTTGCAGTTTCCAGAACAAGCAGGAAATCCTAACCATTCCAACCTCATTGACAAATCTGTTGGGAGGGAAACGTTCCCTCCCCCAACTTGGGTTTAGTTGTTGGGGACCTGCACGTTATCTGATAATAGGCAGGTTAATAGGAGAAAAGACAGGGTTTATTTATGTGTGTCTTGGGAATGCTCAGTGATGAGTAATTCATTCAATAGCCAGAGATAAAAGGTTTATACAGTAGTTCCCCCTTGTCCACAGGGGATGTGTTCCAAGACCCCAGTGGATGACTAAAACCGTTGACAGTACTGAACCCTGACCAAGGAATGCCAAGGTCACTTTTTCACTTAAAGGAAGCACTTTATGACTTCTCTTTGGCATATCCGAGTTGGATATGGGCTTTGGGACCATTATTAAGTAAAACAAAGGTTACTTTAACACAGGCACTACAACGCTGAAATAATTGATCTGATAATGGAGAAGGCTACTAAGTGACCTTGGGTAGCATATACAGTATGGCTACCCAGACCAAAGGAATGATTCATATCCAGTTCAGGAAGGAGTGGGAGGGCATGAGACTTCACACTGCTCAGATTGGCACTCATTTTAAAACTTGTGAATTATTTCTGGAATATTCCAATTAATATTTTAATGTTTTCAATTTTTCATTGATCATGGGAAACTGAAATCAGGGAAAGCAAAACTGCAGATAAGTTTACCAACTTCAAATGAAGGAGAGGGATTTAGGGCTTCAATTAGAAGGTGTAGATGGTTCTGTTGGCCTTTTTGCTGCCAGTGGCAATGGGCAGACTGTCTCTATTACAGCCAAATTCACTGGAAACTCCTGTGGAGAAAGGGTTAATGACAGCTGGGTGTTCCAGAGGGAAGTTGGATTAGGGAAGTTCAGGTAATGTTTCTTTCTGTGACCGAGCACAGTGGCTCACACCTGTAATCCCAGTACTTTGGTAGTTGGAGGCGGGTGGACACTTGAGGCCAGGAGTTCGAGACCAGCCTGGCCAACATGGTGAAATGCTGTCTTGACTAAAAATACAAAAATTAGATAGGCGTGGTGGCGCATGCCTGTAGTCCCAGCTACTTGGGAGGCTGAGGTACAAGAATCACTTGAACCTGCAAGGTAGAGATTGTGGTGAGCCAACAACACGCCACTGCACTCCAGCCTGGGTGACACAACCAGACTCTGTTTAAAAAAAAAATTCTTTCTGCATCTTCAGTTCAAATTGCTTTTGTTTTAAAATAATCTTTATACCAACTCTGTGAGTCCAAGTAAATTCCCTCAATATTGAAATCTTTCTAAAATATATTAAAACTTTTACCTGGGACTTCATTATTTTAACAGTTTTGTTGGTGTATAATTGGCGTATTGTAAATTGTACATATTTAAAGCATACAGTTTGATAAAGGGACATATGAATGTACCCATGAAACTGTCAACATGATAGCGAACATGTCTATCACTCTCAGAAGTTTCTCCATTGTCCCTTAACAAATTTCTTCTGTTTCTCCCCAAACCCTCCCTCTCAGGAAACGAGTGATCTTTTTGTCACTATAGATTCATTTACATATTCTAGAGTTTTATATAAATGGAATCATAAAATAGTCTTTCTTGGTCTAGCTACCTTCACTCAGCATAATTATTCTTGAGATTCATTCATGTTGCTTGTATCAATAGTTTTTATTGCTGAGCTTGTTGTATGCTATAATAAGGCTGATATGACTATTTGTTTATGTCTTTGTGAAACTGCCTTGGCAAAATTGAAACAGTAAAATAAGTTTGACATGGTTGACTCTTAGCATACTTCTAACCTCGAAGCTATCTTTGCTCATTCCTGGGCGTAGGGTCAAGCTAACCATGCTCAGGGACTGAAAACCACCTTTGTAAGACTAATGAAAGACCACAAGATTAGGATTATGGGAAGGATCTGAATTCTGCTAAAATATAGGCATAGTTTTTTTTTTTTTTTTCTGAATAGCAAATAGTTTATTGGTAAGTACACGGTTTCAATGGGAGTAATAAATTCACATGAACAGGAGACAGTAATCAAGTCAAAGGAATAAATTCTTACTAATCATCAGAAAATCTGTGCCATTAGGGCTGGCATGTAAAAATCCAAAATCACCCAGAGGCCAAATCTTAAAGAAGATTCATCCTCTTTAGGTCCATAGTACCTGGAATCTGTAGAATCCTGTAGATTATCACCTTCTAACCAAACATGACCCATTGGCACTGTAGGTCTGCCCTATAATTCATTCAATTTTTAGGGAATTTGCAGGGCTTCCAGAAAAAAAAAAAAACATGTCTCAAAACATATATGGGCGATCCCTGATTTCAGGAATCCCAAAGTACCCTGAAGACCCTCGGCATAGTTTTTATAATCGTTTATTGCTCAAGAGTCCTGTGGCCAGAGGCGACAGGATTTGTGACTTTCCCAAGTGCTCCTGTAGATAATATCACTAATGTAGAACCTAATATATTGGTCTTTTAAGATTTTTTCAAACTTTCTGGCCACTGACTTTCCCCCATGCAATATCACCCTGACCTCCAAGGATGACAAGGGAGACTGGATGGAGATTGAGTTAAATCATGTGACCAGTTATTCATTCATTCATACCTACGTAATGAAACCCCAATAAGATCTCTGGACACTGAAGTCTGGGTGAATTTCCCTGGTGAACAGTACTCTGTGTATGTTGTTACTGCATCTGTGTGCCCGGTGGGTGATTTGTCCTGACTCCACAGGAAAGACCACAGAAGCTTCATATTTGGGCTGCTCCCAGACCTTGCCCTAGGTGTTCTCTTATTTTGACTAGTCTTGATGTGTGTCCTTTTTGCTATAATAAAACTATAATTGGGCCAGGCATGGTGGCTCATGCCTGTAATCCCAGCATTTTGGGAGGCCAAGGCATGTGGATCACTGGGTCAGGAGCTTGAGACCATCCTGGCCAACATGGTGAAACCCCATCTTTACTACAAATACAAAATTAGCTGGGGGTGGTGGCACGAGCCTGTAATCCAGCTACTTGGGAAGCTGAGGCAGGAGAATCACTTGAACTTGGGAGGTGGAGGTTGCGGTGAGCCGAGATCACACCACTGTACTCTAGCCTGGGTGACAGAGTGAGACCGTCTCAAACACACACACACACAC
Organism: Cebus imitator; assembly: GCF_001604975.1. Lineage (NCBI taxonomy): Eukaryota > Metazoa > Chordata > Mammalia > Primates > Cebidae > Cebus > Cebus imitator. The sequence continues at coordinate 11,640,553 of NW_016107338.1, read as the reverse complement.
ACACACACACACACACACACACACACACACACAGCACTTTCCTGAGTTCTATGAGTTGTTCCACCAAATTATTGAAACTGAGGGGCTAGTGGGAATCCCTGAATTTATAGCCAGTTGTTTTGAGATGGAGTGTCGCTCTGCTGTCTGGATTGGAGAGCAATAGCGTGATCTTGGCTCACGGCAACCTCTGCCGCCTGGGTTCAAGCAATTCTTGAGCATGCCAGCATGCCCAGTTAGTCTTCGTATTTTTAGTAAAGACTTGGTTTCACCATATTGGTCAGGTTCCTGACCTCATGTGATCTGCCCTCCTTGGCCTCCCAAAGTGCTAGGATTACAGGTATGAGCCTCCGTGCCTGGCCTAGCCAGTTGTTTAGAAGTNTCAGCCTCCTCAGTAGCTGGGACTACAGGTGCACACCGCCACATCTAGCTCTGATATGTAGGTTTGTTTTTGTTTTTTCAAAGAAAATGGAAGAGCTTTATAAAATACTTACTTACCTAACCTGTTTTGGGAAAACAGTTTCACTTGCTTTAGATCATTGTATAATTTTTATTCTATAGGCTATAGAAATACAACTAAGTTTTTTTGACCTGGCATTTGATCTTTAATTGTATAAATTTATATTTTTCAAGGAAAAAATTCTGATGGAATAAATCAGGATTTAAGACTCATTATTAACAACTTAATAGTCACCAGAGGCAAATTGCTTTTACTTTATCAGTGTCTTAATTGTGCTCTCAACTTGGCAGTGTTGTATATTTTATAGGCTCCACTAAAGAACACATCTGCACATTATGACATAGCTCATTCTTGGAACCTTGTCTTGTTGACAAGTACAGATTTGTTTTTGGTTACTATGAGTATTTTCTGTGGTAGTTGAACTGTTGTTAATTCTTGGTAGCTTTATATGGTTGTCGGTCTGTTTTCTTCATAAGTGATGAATAATTTAAATCTGTGTGATGTGTATCAGTTCACTTACTTGATGGAAATTGGAGAAGTGTATAACTTTCTGATATTCTTAATTACTGGTTCCCATTAAGTGACCGGAAAAGCAAATATTTATGTCTCATGTATTATCTTACTGAGTTTCCAGTCATTCTTCCTCGCAGTAAGTTAGTCACTGAAGAAATACCTATCCTTTATTTAAACAACTCCCTTGGTACAATCTAGCAATATGTTTCTTCCTTGCAGTATTAAAAACCTGACATGTAAGTGGAAGAAGTTATTTCCAAGCAGAATGAGAATAATGATAATGCTGGGCATGGTGGCTCACGCCTGTAATACCTGGTCAGCACTCCTCAAAACTGTCATGAATTAAGTGCTTATCAATCTCATGCATAATTTTGCATATTTGTTACATATGTGTTTATAGTATTTTTCATCTTATAAAATTTCTTTTTTTTTTTTGTTGTTGTTTGTTTGTTTGTTTTAGTAGAGACTGGGTTTCACCATGTTGGCCAGGCTGGTCTCAAACTCCTGACCTCATGTGATCTGCCCTCCTTGGCCTCCCAAAGTGCTAGGATTACAGGTATGAGCCTCCGTGCCTGGCCTAGCCAGTTGTTTAGAAGTGAAGGTGGCTTGGGAACTCTCAAGCTTATGATTAGTGTTAGAAATGGCATCCTCTTTTTGGAGGATTATACCCTTAACTTGTAAAGTTTGGCCTAAGTTTGGGTAGTTTGTATCAGAATTGCATTGCAGAGTCAGAAGGGCACCCTGTCATCAGCATGTAGAATTGCACTTTACCTACCAGTTTTCAAAATGAATCTCTTTCCCCCAGTTGTGCCTAAGATCCTTGAGACCAGAGCCCTCTGCTTCACTTTCCAGAATGGAAAACTACATTCTTCCACCAGGGCTGGTGATGGGATGGTGGCTGGGCCAGTAAGCTGATTTTCAACCTCTTCTTCAGTTTCCAGTTCTAGCCTGTTTTCCAAAATCCAACAGATTTTTGACCTGTTTCCCTACTTTCAGTCAGATGTAGCTAGCGTTTCCCATTTCTTATTTCTCTGGAGTTACCCAGTGGGAATTACTTGCCTTTCAGCTGAACCATAGCAATTGTCTCACTTAAAAGTTGCAACAGTTTGTTACTGTTTTCTATTCTTTCTCTCATTTCTTTCTTTATATTTTTCTATTGATTTTTTCTTTTTGAGGCAGGGTTTTGCTCTGTTGCCCCTGTTGTGTAGGCTGTAGTACAGTGGTGTGATCATGGCTCACTGCAGCCTTGACCTCTTGGGCGCTAGCAATCTTCCCATCTCATCCTCCCTAGTAACTGGGACTACAGGCATGCAACCACCATGTCTAGCTAATTTTTTGTAGAGATGGGGTTTCGCCATGTTGCCCAGGCTAGTCTCAAATGCCAAGGCTTAAGCAGTCCACCACTCTTGGCCTCCCAAAGTGCTGGGCCACTACACCTGGTCTTATATTTTTCATTTTTGTGTTTGTGATAAAGAATTGAGAGATTGAGCAGTTTTTCTGTACCCTTTATTACTGACTTTTATGTTTTTAGCTAGTTGACTTTAGATTTTTAATTATAACTCATGCTATTCATGAGTTATAATTAAAAAATTTGAAATTACTGTGATCAGGTTTTTATTTATATGGAAGCATAAACATAAAAATAAACTTTTATGTGAAATATTTTGAAATATTTTTTAATTTTGTAATTTCAAGATGGCAATTTCTGATAAAATATGTTATTTATTAGAGGAGACTGTTTAGATTAACAGTGTGATCTGTCTGCTAGGCCTAGATACCAAATAGGACTTTCACAAAAACCAGAGCTAAAACTACTTCAACGGAGAAAGTCATAGATGTCATCTGTAGGTCTTCCTCTAGACTGTAAGCACAGTGAGAGTGGGTATCTCAGCATGGTATAGGGCTTTGTGGATGCTTGGTAAAAATTTGATGATCATGACCAACTCTTTCTAATCTGTATGAAACCTTGTACATGATCAAGAGAAACGTTAAGCAGTCAGAGTTAGGGATAAAGGTTTAAAATGTACCAGAGTGGTTACCAAATGCTGCAAGGGCTGGAGTTAACAAAGGCAAGATAAATCTCAGGGGTAGGATTTGGAGCCTTGAAGTCTAGCTACCCTTCTCACATGGAGATTCTCCCTCAGTTGCCTTTTTTTAAGTTAGTATTTTGTTAAGTTTTTGCTTTTAAGAAAAAAAACATTTTTAAGGATTTTCAGACATACATAAAAGTATTACTGATAGTATCAAGGCTTGATTTCATTAATGATGTAAGTAGGTTCTATAAAGCTGTGTTGAATATGCTGGGAAGTTGGCTAGGTTTATAGCTAAACATACCTGCTAGTACATATGATTCAAATTTATATCTGAGTAGAATGGTCATTTGCTGTACATCAGAGCTGTTCTCAATTGCTTGAGACTGTTTTGAAATTGTGAATATTCAATCTTCAGTTGTCGTAGATGTTCTTTTACATGCTGTGGATATATTTAACCAGAGACTACACCAAATCTAATACACTGTGTATTCATTTTTTCCCATTCCCACCTATTGCCAGATTTTGGGCTTGGTTTACTATTAAACTGTCTGGCCTTATAGGCCATTACAGCATCCAGAAAACTGTAAAGTTCCTTGCATGATGATTATTACATAGTAGGTGCACATGAAGTCATTGAGCTTTGGAAGCCATCTGGAGGTGTTCTGGGTGAGTCTGTCCTTGGCCAGATTTTACTTATGAAACCAAATAAGTTTCTTATTTTTTTAATGTGCAAATTTGTTAAATTAGCATGCAGAGTATGGCAGTAATGCCCATTGAAACACCAGTTGGTTGTGTATTAAATCTAATAATAGGAAATATGAATTTGCCTTTTAAATTTATTTCACTTCTATTTTTAGTGTGAAATGATACAAATGAAACAAAATTGGACTTCATGTATAAAGGCTCCAGTAATGTCCCAGGTCACCAGATAAGTAGAAGCTTTATTATTTTATCACAGAGGGCAAAAACAGGACTCACTACACAGATTTGTGAGAAATGAAGTTGCCTATCTACTCCGTAGCTCTTCTTTTGGCTACAGTTTCCTTCTTTTGGAATTTTCAAATTGTTAAATTATGTAAATTAGAAAATTTAAAAGATTAGATCATTTTTTTGTTTCCATCTAAGAAGACCAGGCATACACAACAGTGGTTTTAAAAAATTTACTGTCAACTTGCAGCATTTTCCTTTCTCTTCCATGAAGGGCAGTAACATTTTTTCTCTTTTCTTATTTTTAGTAAGTTTTATCTTCCTGACTTCCATAGCTAGCATCTTCTTGGTGTCCTTTTTCTCTTATTCAAATGTAACCAGGATTTTTATTCTAGTGGAAATGGGGCCAGTTGATGAAGTCTAATATGAAATGAGCGTTTTAACTTTCAAATGCAGAAGACCTAAATTGCAAAGATAGCAGAACCTTCCAGACTGTCTACCCTCATAACATTGCTTCTTACATTTAAGAAGCAGTCTGTTGAGGACCAGTTTTGTTTTTTTAAAAAAATGTTAAATTTCTTACCAAAAATACATAAAAACATACATTCTGATTATTTTATTAGGTTAATTGACATAAAAGTAGTCACTTTGCCACAAAAGTTTCTAAATGTTTACTCTCAGTTTCTGTAATTACCTCATGGTGGACTGGTAGTGAAGTCTGTGGTCTGGCACTGATATGTAGACCATACTTTGAGTAGCATTGCTCTAGATTTTCTAGCAAATCAGGAAAGCCAAGGGTGTTGAGCTCTTGGTTACATAACCAGATTGAAAGCTCTTCAAAGGCAGGTCCATATGCTGTTCATCTTATTTGAGGGATTGGGACAGGGCCTGATACATAGGCAGGTGGTGAAAACTATAACTTAGGCCACAGACTATAAGCTGAATGGACTAGTACAAGTTCTGCAAATATTCCAAAGTATGGATCGTGAAATAGTAATAGTAATTGAGGAGGGTTTCCATATCAGAGTATCATCTTTTTTTTTTTTTTGCTTTAAAAAATTTCTAATAAAGTACGTTCAATCCTGAATGTCAGTTGAGAACTGGCTCTCATCACTGGCTTTCATAATGATGTTAAAGATTTTGCTCTATGTATCACTGACTTTCATAATAATGTTAAGCATTTTGCTCTATTTTAAGAAAATAGGCTGGGTGCGGTGGCTCACGCCTATAATCCTAGCACTTTGAAAGGCTGAGGCAGGCAGATCATCTGAGGTCATGAGTTCAAGAGCAGCCTGGCCAGCATGGGCTGGCCCATCTCTACTAAAAATACAGAAATTAGCTGGGCATGGTGGCATGCTCCTATAATCCCAGCTACTTGGAAGGCGGAGACAGGAGAATTGCTTGAACCCGGAGGCAGAGGTGCAGTGAGCCAAGATTGTGCCACTGCACTCCAGCTGGGCGACATAGTGAGACTCCATCTTAAAAAAAAAAAAAAAAAAAGAAAGAAAAAGAAAACAAAAAGCTGAGTGATGCCAAAGATAGTCTATAGGGGAAAATAAAATTGAGGAGATTTAGTATGATTGAACCATTTGGAATTACCATACTCATAAGTCCAAAACAGTTGAATACTTTCATATTTATGTGGCTTAACCTATAGATAGAGCAACATGGAATGTAATTACTTGGGAGCACATACAGCTCATATAGCAAATTCCTTTTGCTTAATTTTGGTGTAATTGAAGCCCAGCAAAATACATTTGAAATAGTGAAACCATATTATAACTATTTGTACAGTAAATCACATTTCACTAATTTACTGAAGTTGAAAACAAAGGACAAAATCAGTTTGTTTTTCTTTTTGGACTATATCTACTCATAGTTTTGGACCATTTTCCTTTTTTTGGGTGGGGGGAGGGAGGGTATCACTGTTGCTGGACTGGAGTGCAGTGGCATAATCTTGGCTCACTGTAGACTCGGCTTCTGGGTTCAAGTGATCCACCTCAGCATTTCCAATAGCTGTGACCACAGGTGCCTACCACTACCTGCCTAATTTTTTGTATTTTTTTTTTTTTGTACAGTTGAGGTTTCTCCATGTTGCCCAGGCTAGTTTCAAATTCCTGAGCTCAAGCAATCCGCCTGCCACTGCCTCCAAAAATGCTGGAATTACAGGTGTGAGCCACCATGCCTGGTCTCAGTTTTTACTTAAAATAATGGCATAAGCAATTTGAGATTCGATTCTCAGTAAGGTAACCAATTTCAAGGGAAATCTTTAGTCTTTTTCTTTTTTAAAGACAGGATCTTGCTGTGTCATCCAAGGTAGATCGCAGTAGGTATTCATAGGCACAGTCGTGGCACACTGTGGCCTTGAACTCCTGGGCTCAAGTGATTCTCCTGCCTCAGCCTCCTCAGTAGCTGGGACTACAGGTGCACACCGCCACATCTAGCTCTGATATGTAGGTTTGTTTTTGTTTTTTCAAAGAAAATGGAAGAGCTTTATAAAATACTTACTTACCTAACCTGTTTTGGGAAAACAGTTTCACTTGCTTTAGATCATTGTATAATTTTTATTCTATAGGCTATAGAAATACAACTAAGTTTTTTTGACCTGGCATTTGATCTTTAATTGTATAAATTTATATTTTTCAAGGAAAAAATTCTGATGGAATAAATCAGGATTTAAGACTCATTATTAACAACTTAATAGTCACCAGAGGCAAATTGCTTTTACTTTATCAGTGTCTTAATTGTGCTCTCAACTTGGCAGTGTTGTATATTTTATAGGCTCCACTAAAGAACACATCTGCACATTATGACATAGCTCATTCTTGGAACCTTGTCTTGTTGACAAGTACAGATTTGTTTTTGGTTACTATGAGTATTTTCTGTGGTAGTTGAACTGTTGTTAATTCTTGGTAGCTTTATATGGTTGTCGGTCTGTTTTCTTCATAAGTGATGAATAATTTAAATCTGTGTGATGTGTATCAGTTCACTTACTTGATGGAAATTGGAGAAGTGTATAACTTTCTGATATTCTTAATTACTGGTTCCCATTAAGTGACCGGAAAAGCAAATATTTATGTCTCATGTATTATCTTACTGAGTTTCCAGTCATTCTTCCTCGCAGTAAGTTAGTCACTGAAGAAATACCTATCCTTTATTTAAACAACTCCCTTGGTACAATCTAGCAATATGTTTCTTCCTTGCAGTATTAAAAACCTGACATGTAAGTGGAAGAAGTTATTTCCAAGCAGAATGAGAATAATGATAATGCTGGGCATGGTGGCTCACGCCTGTAATACCTGGTCAGCACTCCTCAAAACTGTCATGAATTAAGTGCTTATCAATCTCATGCATAATTTTGCATATTTGTTACATATGTGTTTATAGTATTTTTCATCTTATAAAATTTCTTTTTTGTTGTTGTTGTTGTTTGTTTGTTTGTTTTAGTAGAGACTGGGTTTCACCATGTTGGCCAGGCTGGTCTCAAACTCCTGACCCCAAGTGATATGGACACCTTGGCCTCCCAAAGTGTCAAGATTCTATGTGTGAGCCACCACGACTGGCCCTTATGCAATTTCATATAAGTAGCATACTACTATGTATTTGTCTGCAGTTTGCTTTTTTTGTTATTATTCAACTTTGATGTTTATGCTTTATCCATGCTGATAGGTACAGTTCTGATTCTAGTCCATTGTTTGGCTGTCACTAATCAATTTTTTGTTTTGGTCATTTGGGTTGATTCTAATTTGCTGCTGTTACCAACATTGCTTCAATAACCATTTTGTATAGGAACTCCAGTCCCTAAATACAAGAGTTCCTCTAAGGTTTTTATGTTGCAGAGGAGTCATTCTGTTTTAAAATATATAAATCTTAACTTTTTATAGATAATGCCAAAATTTGGTAGATAATCTCCAAAATGTTACATTTCCAACAACAGTATTTGAGGGATGCTGATGAGGATGTGGAGAAACAGTATTTACTACTGTGGAGCATTTTATTTTTGCCAGTATAATGGAGGGGAAATTGTATTAATTGTCATTCTCTTGATTATTAGTTAGGTTGAACTAATAAATATTTTCACTTATTTATCATTTAGGTTTCCTCCTCTTTGAATTGTCTGTTCATGTTTTTGGTCAGGTTTTTATGTTGTTGTTTTCAGTTTGAAGGGGTTCCTTATATATTTTTCATGCTGCTATTTTGTTAGTAGTATGCTTTGTAGTATGCTTTGTATGTCAGTAGTATGTCAGTATGTAGTAGTATGCAATATGTCAGTAGTATGTATTTTACTTTGCAAAATCTGAGCCTTTGATCTGAATTTAAAGAATGGTATTTTTTATGTAAGAGGTTATTTTTATTTTTTGCTATTAAAAAAATCAAGTGTCATTTGTATATGATAGTATTTAAGTCTTCCATTTGAATTTTAAAATGTGTATATCTGTATAATCCACACACCTGTCATCCCGTCATCCTATCAACACCCCAGAAAATTCCCTTGTGTCCCTTCCCAGTCAGCCCCCACCACTGTCTCTAAATAAGTACTGTTCTGATTTCTGTTCTCCTTGGTTAGTTTTATTCACTCTAGAACTTCATATAATGAGGCTGGGCACGGTGGCTCATGCCTATAGTCCCAGCACTTGGGAGGCTAAAAGGTGGGCAGATCACTTGAGGTCAGGAGTTCAAGACCAGCTTGGCCAACATGGTGAAACCCTGTCTCTACTAAAAAGGCAAAAATTAGCCAGGCGTGGTGGCATTTGACTGTAATCCCAGCTCAGTTACTCAGAAGTCTGAGGCACGAGAATTGCTTGAACCC
>NW_016107338.1:11621277-11631188 GCF_001604975.1 Cebus imitator | reverse complement strand
ATTTAACTCTTAATTTTCCTCCTTGGGAGCTCTTAGACAAGCTCATTTCTTTTTAGTACTAAATAATATTTCTTTGTCTGGATATACTTCAGTTTTATTTATCTTTTCACCCACTGGAGGACATTTTGGTTTCTAACTTTTGGCAATTATGAATAAAACTACTATAAAAAACCATATACATGTTTTTGTGTGGATGTAATTTTTTAACTCGTTTGGGGAGGTACCAAGTAGAGCAATTGCTAGATTGTATGCACATGATAAGAGTATATTTGATTTCTTAAGAAACTGCCAAAGTTTTATCCAAAGTGGCTATTCCATTTTCCACTCCCACCAGCAATGGATGAGAGTTACGGTTGTTCCACATCTTTGTCAGCATTTGGTGTTGCTTTTTCTGCATCTATTGATACAATTACATGATTTTTCTTATATATCATCTTTCTATAAATTTCTTTATACGCACTGCTTTTGATGCACTTTATAATTTAAATAGGTTGTATTTTCATTTTATTTAGTTCAAAATATTTAAAAATTTCTCTATACTTCTTTGACCTGTATATTATTTTTAAATGTGTTGTTTAATCTCCAAGTATTGTGGGGTTTTTCAGTCATCTTTCTGTTATTGATTTCTAGTTTAATTTCATTGAGGTCTAAGAGCATACTTTGTATGATTTCTGTTCTTTCACAATTGTGTTTTATGGCCCCAAATGTGATCTGTCTTGGTCATTGTTCCATGTAAGGTTGAGAAGAATGCATCTTCTGCTACTGTTGGATGAAGTATTCTGTAGATATGAATTAGATCCAGGTGATTAGTAGTGATGTTCATTTCAGCTGTGTTCTGCCTACTGGATCTGTCAATTACTGATAGAGGAATGTGGAACTCTCCAACTATAAAAGTGGATTTGTGTATTTTTCTTTGCATTTCTATTGGTTTTTGCATCTCATATGTTTTATACCAGTTAAAATGCCTACTAGTGTAGCTTAAAAAAAAAGGAAAATAAGTCAATTAATAGAGTAACTAAAAAAATGCATAATGTTAGAGTGAATGAAAAGACAAATGCCTAACTATATGTTTTCTATAAAAAACCCATTTTAAATATAAAGAACATAAATATAAAAAAGATAAAGATATACCATGCTGACACTAATCAAGTGAAAGTGGGAGTAGGTATATTAATTTCAGACTGAACAGACTTCAGAGCAAGAAAAGTTATTAGGGATAAAGAAGAGTATTACACAATGATAAAGAGGTCAGTCCTCCAATAAAACATGTCTTTCATGTGTACTTAACAACGACCATCAGAATATCTTAGGCAAAAATAGATAGAGCTGCAAGGAGAAATAGGTGAATCCTCTATTGATAATTGAAGTCTTCAGCACTCCTATCAGTAATGGACAAATCCAGCAGGAAAAAGTCACCAAGGATATATAGCTGAACTGAACAGGATGATTAATCAACTAAATCTAAGTAACATTTATGTACTACTATGGTGGGAGAAAAATGGAGAGATGAAGACGTGGAACACAGGATTTTTAGTAGTAAACCATAATATAAATTATAGGCTTTGGTAGATAGTGATGTGTCAGTATTGGTTCATCGATTATAACAAATGTACCACAGTGATGTGGAATATTAATGGCAGGGTAAGCTGTGTTTGCGTTTGTTTGGGAGGGTCTTTTGGAACTCTGTAGTTTTGGGCTCAGTTTTGTTATGAACCTAAAACTGCTATAAAAAATAAAGTCTGCTAATTTTTAAAAATGCATTTGGAACCCAGCTGTTTCTAAAGGTATTCTATAGTTTCTTTTTTGTAGAGGTATTTCGTCTGTATTATTGATGTATTACTACTAGGAAAAAATATAGAATTATTTTGCCCTGATATTAAAGTTGACATTGGGCCCGGTGTGGTGGCTCATGCCTGTAATCCCAACACTTTGGGAGGCTGAGGCAGGCAGATCACTTGAGGCCCAGAGTTTGAGACCAGCCTGGCCCATGTAGTGAAACCCCCATCTCTACTAAAAATACAAAAATTAGCCGGGCATGGTGGTATGCGCCTGTAATCCCAGCTACTCAGGAGGCTGAGGCTCAAAAATCGCTTGAACCTGAGAGGCAGAGCTTGCAGTCAGCCAGATAGTGCCATTGCACTCCAGCCTGGGCAACAGAGGGAGACTCTGTCTCAAAAAAAAAAAAAAAAAAAAAAAATGCTGACATTGGGCCAGGCATGGTGGATCATTCCACATAATCCCAGCACTCTTTAAGAGGCTAAGGCAGGAGGATCACTTGAGGCCAGGAGTTTGAGACCAGCCTGTGAAACATAGTGAAACCCTGCTTCTAAAAAAATAAAGTTGAGATTGTATGAAAGTATGTTTATTGCGAAATGTCATTTATCCATGTATGTTTGTTGTAATCACCAAGCCCTCATTTTGAAATACCACTGTAATAAACTAAAAGCTTAGTGCAAAAAGCTATGTTTTACCTACCAAAGAGTATCAGGAACTGACTTTCTGTGGTTTATTTTTAGTACCAACTTTAAATATTGTTCTTTTCAAGCAGCAAGAATAAATTATTGGTTGTATAAATATGAAATTTTAGGGGACTTATTTAGGACTAAAAGACAAGCTTTGGGGTTGATTAATATCAAGGATTTTTTTCTTCAAATATTAAGTTCCCAATTTTGGTTACTTAATTAGCAATTTACTAAAAAATGGTATAATATTGAGTTTTGTTCTATTTACTTATTTTAAAACAACAGTCATTTACCTCTTGAATCTGAACTTTAGGCAGAGCTAAGAGGAAAAGTTCCTTTCCCTAAGGTGTGTACTTGACTGGGGGCTGAAGGATCTACTTCCAACATGTCTCATTCATCTGACTGGCAATTTGATGCTTGCTATTGGCTGGGAGCTCAGCTAAGACTGAGGGGTGAAGGCCAGAGTTCTTTTGACATGACTCTCCATAAGCTGTTTTCGGCATAGTGCCTAGGTTCTAAGAGAGACAAAGGCGAAGTTGTCAGTTTCTTAAGACTTGAGCCAGAAAATTGGCATAGCATCACTTTTGCTATAATTTTTTAAAAAGTGAATGCATATTTTGATACAGGCATACCATGTGTAATAATCATATCAGGGGAAATGGGGTGTCCATCACCTCAAGTATTTAGACTTTGTGTTACAAACAGTTATACTCTTTTAGTTACTGTGAAATACACAATTAAATTATTACTGACTATAGCCACCCTGTCATGCTATCAAATACTAGGTCTTATTCATTTTTTCTATATTTTTGTACCCATTAATGATCCCTACTTTCCCCGCCCCCACCTCCCACTATCCTTCCCAGCCTCTGGTAACCATCTGTCTACTCTGTATCTCCCTGAGTTTAATTGTTTTAATTTCCAGCTCCCACAAATAAGTGAAAATGGGCCAGGCATGTAATCCCAGCACTTTGTGAGTCGAGGTGAGTGGACCAGTTGAGCTCAGAGTTTGAGACCAGCCTGGGAAACTTAGTAAGACCTCATCTCAAGTAATAATAATAATCAGCTGGGCATGGTGGTATGTACCTGTAGTCCCAGCTACTCAGGAGGCTGAGGTGAGAGGATTGTTTGAGCCCAGGAGGCAGAGATTGCAGTGAGCCAAGATCATGCCACTACATTCCAGTCTGGGCAACAGTGCAACCCTGTCTCTGGGAAAAAAAAAAAAAAAAAAAGAGAGAGAGAGAGAACACATGAAGTTTGTCTTTCTGTGCCTAGCTTATTTCACTTAACATAATGACCTCCAGTTTCATTGATGTTGTTGCAAATATCTGGAGCGCATTTCTTTCTTTTTTTTTTTTGAGATGGAGTTTTGCTCTTGTCCCCCAGGCTGGAGTGCAGTGGCACCATCTTGGCTCACTGCAACCTCTGCTTCCTGGGTTCAAGTGATTCTCCTGGGATTTTCCCTCTGGAGTCCCCTTCTGTGAACACTCCCTTCATGGAAGCCTGTCTTCCCCTCCTAAACTCCATCTCTCTCTATTCCCTTCCAGTCAATGTGGAAGCTGCTTTCTTCTCCTGGATTCCATCTTTCTGGATTATCTCACTCAGTGTGAGAGTTAGCTGTTTCTTTCTCTTTCCTTCTCCTGTTTCTCTTTCTCTCTCTCTGAAAAAAAAAAAAAAAAAAAAAGAAAGTGATTCTCCCAAGGAGCTGGGATTACAGGACCCCACCACCATGGCCGGCCAATTTTTTGTATTTTTAATAGAGATCGTGTTTCACTATGTTGGCCAGGCTGGTCTTGAACTCCTAACCTCAGGCGATACATCCACCTGGGCCTCACAAAGTGGTGGGATTACAGGTGTGAGCCACCACGCCCAGCCCCCAAGCTCATTCTTTTTTATAGCTGAATAGCACTCTGTTGTGTATAAGCTCCATGTTTTCTATATCCATTTGTCTGTTGATGGACGCTTAGATTGCTTCCAGATCCTGGCTGTTGTGATGAGTGCTGCAATAAACATGGAAGTGCAGGTATCTCTTTGATATCTTGATTTTCTTTCTTTTGGGTATATACCTAGCAGTGGGATTGCTGGACTATATGCTAGCTCTATTTTTAGTTTTTTGAGGAACTTCCAAACTGTTTTCTATAGTAGCTGTACTAATTTACCTTCCCACCAACAGTGTAGAAGGGTTCTCTTTTCTCTGTATCTTCACCAGAATTTGTTATTGCCTGGCTTTTGGATATGAGACATTTTAACTGGGGTAAGATGATACCTCACTGTAGTTTCGATTTGCATTTCTCTGATGATCAATGATGTTGAACATCTTTTCATATATCTGTTTGCCTTTCATATTTCTTTTGAGAAATGTCTATTCAGATCTTTTGCCCTTTTTTAAATTGGATTATTAGATTTTTCCTGTAGAGTTGTTTGAACCCCTTTATATCCTGGTTATTAATCTCTTGTCAGATGGATAGTTTACAAATATTTTCTCTCATTTTGTGGATTGTCTGTTCCTTTTGTTGATTGTTTCCTTTGCTGTGCAGAAGCCTTTTAACTTAAGGCGATCCCATTTGTCCACGTTTGCTTTGGTTACCTGTGCTTGTGTGGTATTTACTCAGGGAATCTTCACCCAGTCCAATGGCCTGGAGAGTTTCCCCAATGTTTTCTTGTAGTAGTTTCATAGTTTGAGGTCTTAGATGTAAATCTCCAATCCATTTTGATTTGATTTTTATATATGGTGAGAGATAGGGGTCTAGTTTCAGATCTTCTGCATTATTGATATCCGGCTTGCCTAGCACTACTTATTGAAGAGACTAGTCTTTTCTCCATTTTGGCACTTTTGTCGAAAATGAGTTCACCGTGCATGTATGGATTTATTTCTGGGTCCTCTGTTCTGTTCCACTAATTGGTGTATCAGTTTTTATGCCAGTACCATGCTGTTTTGGTTACTGTATTAGTCTCTTTTCACACTGCTGATAAAGACTGGGAAGAAAAAGAGGTTTTAATGGACTTAACAGTTCCACATGACTGGGACGCCTTACAATCATGGCGGAAAGTGAAAAGCACATCTCACTTGATGGCAGACAAAAGAAGAATGAGAGCTTGTGCAGGGAAACTCCCCTTTACAAAACCATCGGCTCTTATGAGACTTATTCACTATTATGAGAACAGCATGGGAAAAACCTGCATCCATAATTCATTTACCTCCCATTGAGTCCCTCCCATAACACATGGGAATTCAAGATGAGATTTGGGTGGGGACACAGCCAAACCATATCAGCTCTGTAGTATAATTTGAAGCCAGGTAATGTGATTCTACCAGTTTTGTTCTTTTTGCTCAGGATAGCTTTGGCAATTCTGCATCTTTTGTGCCTCCTTACAAATTTTAGGATTTTTTTTTTTTTTCTATTTCTGTGAAGAGAATGTCATTGGTATTTTGATAGGGATTGCATTTAATCTTTAGATTGCTTTGGGTAGTATGGACATTTCAACAGTATTGATTCTTCCAATCCATGAACATGGAATATTTTTCATTTTTTTAGTGTTGTCTTCAATTTCTTTCACAGTTGTTTTAAAACAGTTTTCATTATAGAGAGCTTTTACTTCTTTGGTTAAGATAATTCCTAGGTTCTTAATTTTATTTGTAGCTGTTGTAAATGGGATTACTTTCTTGATTTATTTTTCAGATTGTTCACTCTTGGCATATAGAAATACTACTGATTTTTGGCCTGGCACGTGACTTATGCCTGTAATCCCAGCGCTTTGGGAGGCTGAGGTGGGTGGATCACAAGGTCAGGAGATCGAGACCATCCTGGCCAACATGGTGAAACCCCATCTCTACTAAAAATACAAAAAAATTAGCTGGGCGTGGTGGCACATGCCTGTAGTCCCAGCTACTTGGGAGACTGAGGCAGGAGAATTGCTTGAACACAGGAGGTGGAGATTGCAGTGAGCCAAGATTGCGCCACTGTAGTCTGGGTGACAGTGCAAGACTCCATCTCGAAAAAAAAAAAAAGTTTTTTTTTTTTTTTTTTTTTTTTTTTTTTTTTTTTGGTAGAGAAGGTTTTTCCAAATACAAGATCATATCATCTGCAAACAAGGACGGTGTGACTTCTTCCTTTCCAGTTTGAATGCTCTTTTTTTCTTTCTTTGTCTGATTGCTTTAGCCAAGACTTTCAGTATTATGTTGAATAATTGTGGTGAAAATGAGCATATTTGTGGTATTCCACATCTTAGAGGAAAGTCTTTTAGTTTGCCTCCATTCAGTATGATACTAGCTATGGGTCTGTCAAATATGGCTTTTATTATATTAAGATATGTTCTTTCTATCCTTTTTTTTCCAGTTAGCACTAGCTATCTAATCCCCAGTTTTTTGACAGTTTTCATTCATGAAGGAATGTTGAATTTTATCAAATGCTTTTTCAGCATCAGTTGAAATGATCATATGTTTTTCATCCTTCATTATTTTGATGTGATGTTTCACACTGATTGATTTGTGTATTTTTAACCATCCTACCATTCCTGGGATAAATCCCACTTGGTCATGATGAATGATCTTAAGGTATTATTGAATTTGGCTTACTAGTATTTTGTTGAGGATTTTTGCATCAATGTTCATCAGAGATACTGGCATGCAGGTTTCTTTTTTAAATTTTTTAGTGTATCTTTGGTTTTGGTATCAGGGTAATACTGGCCTCGTAGAATAAATTTGGAAGTATTTTCACTTCCTCTATTTTTTGGAATAGTTTGAGTAGGATTGGTATTAGTTCTTCTTTAACAGTTTGGTAAAAGTCAGCAGCAAAGCCCTCAGGTCCTGGGCTCTTTGCTGGGAGACTTTTTATCATGGCTTTTAATGTATGTTGATCTTGTTACTTGTTATCAGTCTGTTCAGGTTTTGGATTTCTTCATTGTTGAGTCTTGTTTGGTTGTATGTATCAAGGAATTTATCCATTTCTTCTAGATTGTCCAATTTATTGTTCATAGTAGCCTCAAATGATCCTTCAGTATCTTTGGTGTCAGCTGTAATGTTTCTTTTTTCATCTCTGATTTTTTTTATTTTTATTTATTTATTTATTTATTTATATTTATTTATTTTTTTTTTTTTTTTGAGACGGAGTCAGGCTGGTGTGCATTTTTTTTTTTTTTGTGCACTTCCACCTCCACCTCCCGGGCTCAAGTGATTCCCCTGCCTCAGCCTCCTGAGTAGTTGGGATTACAGGTGCGTGCCACCACGCCCAGCTAATTTTTGTATTTTTAGTAGAGACGGGGTTTCACCATGTTGACCAGGATGGTCTCGATCTCTTGACCTCATGATCCACCCGCCTCGGCCTCCCAAAGTGCTGGGATTACAGGCTTGAGCCACCGCGCCCGGCCTCTGATTTTATTTATTTGAATCTTCCGTTTTCTTAAGTTGGCTAAAGGCTTGTCAATACTGTTAATCTTTTCAAACAAACTGCATTTTGTTGATCTTTGGTATAGTTTTCTTCATTTCAATTTCATTTATTTTTGCTCTGATCTTTATTATTCTTTTGCTTCTACTGACTTTGGGTTTGGTTTGCTCTTGCTTTTCTAATTCTTTAAGATGCATCATTAGTTGTTTATTTGAAGTTTTTCCACTTTTTGACATGGGCACTTACAGCTATAAACTTCCTCCTTAGTACTGCTTTCACTGTAGCCCATAGGTTTTGGTTTGTTGTTGTTGTCGTTGTTTCTTGAGACGGAGTCTTGCTGTTTCGCCCAGGCTGGAGTGCAGTGGTGCGATCTTGGCTCACTATAACCTCCACCTCCCAGGTTCAAGCGATTCACCCACCTCAGCCTCCTGAGTGGCTGGAATTACAGGCCTGTGCCACCATACCTGGCTAAGTTTTGTACTTGTAGTAGAGATGGGGTTTCACCACGTTGGCCAGGTTGGTCTCGAACTCCTGACCTCAGGTGATCCACCCAGTTTAGCTTCCTCAAAGTGCTGGGATTACAGGTGTGAGCCCCCACACTCAGCCTGTTGTTTTTCCATCATTTGTTTCAAGAAATTTTTAAAATTTCTTCTTAATCTCTCTCTCTTGATCCAGTGGTCATTCAGCAGCATATTGTTTTCCATATGTCTGTATAGTTTCCAAAATTCCTCTTGTTACTGATTTCTAGTTTTATTCCATTGTGGTTTAAGAAGATACTTGATATTATTTCAGTTTCTGAATGTTTTTTAGACTTAGCTTGTAGCCTAACATATGATCTGTCCTGGAGAATGATTCATGTGCTGAGGAAAAGAGTATATATTCTGTAACTATTGGATGAAATGTTCTGTAAAATCTATTAGGTCCATTTGGTCTGTAGTGCAGATGAAGTCAAATGTTTCTTTGTTGAATTTTAGCTAGATGATCTGTCTAATGCTGCAACTGGGATGTTGAAGTTTCCAGCTAAGGGGATATTGTATTGGGATATGTCTCTTTAGCTCTAATAATATTTGCTTTATATATCTGGGTGCTCCGGTGTCAGGTGCATATTTAAAATTGTTTTATGGTTTTGCTGAATTGGCTTTTTTATCATATAAAGACCTTTTTTGTCTCTTTTGTAGTTTTATCTTGAAATCTATTTTGTTTAAGTATAGCTACTTCTGCCCATTTTGGTTTCTATTTGCCTAGAATATCTTTTCCTATTCCTTTATTTTCAGCCTATGTTTGTCTTTATAGGTGAAGTGTGTTTCTTTTAGGCTATAGATCATTGGATCTTGTTTTTTCATCCATTCAGCCACCCTGTGTCTTTTGATTTGAGAGTTTAGTTCATTACATTCAATGTTACTATTGATAAATAAGAACTTACTTCTGTCATTTTGTTATTTGTTTTCTGGTTTTGTGGTCTTCTCTCCCTTCTTTTCTTCTTTCTCTTCTTTTTAGTGAAAGTGATTTTCTTTGGTGGTAAGTTTTAATATCTTTTTTTTGTGTGTATTTCTTATGTCACAGTTTTTAGATTTGAGGTTACCATGAGCTTGCAAATAATATCTTATATCCCAATGTTTTAAACTGATGACAACTTAACGTTTATAGCATACATAAACAAGCAAAAAGAAAACTAATAAAAACTCTATACTTTGTCTCCCTGCTTTTTAACTGTTTTTTTGTTTCTATTTTCTATTTTATTGTTCTGTCTTAAAAAGTTGTTGTAGTTACTGTTTTTGATCAGTTCATCTTTTAGTCTTTCTACTCAAAATGTGAGTAATTTACATACGCCAATACAGTATTATAATATTCTGTGTTTTTTCATATACCTACTATTACCAGTCAATTTTATACCTTCAGATGATTTCTTTCTCATTAACATCCTTTCCTTTCAGATTGAAGAACTCCCTTTAGCATTTCTTATATGACAGCTCTGGTGTTGATGAAATCCCACAGGTTTTGTTCATTTTGGAAAATCTATTTTCTCTTCATGTTTGGTGGATATTTTCTCCAGATAAACTATTCT
>NW_016107338.1:11612107-11620654 GCF_001604975.1 Cebus imitator | reverse complement strand
TGCCACCATGCCTGGCTAATTTTTTGTATTTTTAGTAGAGATGAGGTTTCACCATGTTGCCCAGGCTGGTTTTGAACTCCAGAGCTCAGGCAATCCGCCCGCCTTGGCCTCCCAAAGTACTAGGATTATAGGCAAGAGCTACCGTGCTCAGCCTCCTTTTCTTTTCTCTTTTGTTTCCTTTGACTGTGTATTTTCAAATAGCCTGTCTTCAGGCTCACTAATTCTTTCTTTTGCTTGATCAAGTCTTTTAAGATTCTTTGATCCATTTTTCATTATGTCAATTGCATTTTTAAGCTCCAGAATTTCCTTTTGATTCTTTTTATTTCCATTTTGTTGTTAAATTTATCTGAAAGAATTTTGAATTACTTCTCTATGTTCTCTTGAATTTCTTCAGGTTTCCTCAAAACAGCTGTTTTGAATTTTCTGTCTTAAGGATCACATATCTCTATCTCTCTGTGATTGGCCCACGGTGCTTTATTTAGTTCATTTTGGGAGGTCATGTTTTACTCTATGGTCTTGATGCTTATGGATACTTGTTAGTGTCTAGGCATTAAAGAAGTAGGTATTTATTATAGTCTTCACCATCTGGTACATATTTTTACTTGTCTTCTTTGAGAAGGCTTTCTAGGTATTTAAAAGGACAGGGGTGTTATGATATAAGTTGTATTTGCATTAAGGGACACCCCAGGTCCAACATCATTGAAGTTCTTGCAGACTTGTAGAGGTACCACCTTCGTGGTCTTAGATAAGATCTGGAAGAATTCTCTGTGTTGCCAGGCAGAAACTCGTGTTCTTTCCTCTTTTTCCCAAACAGAGTCTCTTTCTCTGTGCTGGACTGCCTGCAGTTAAGGGATGGGTGACACAAGGACCCCTTTGGCCACTACCACTGGCACTGTGCTGGGTCAGAACTGAAGTCAGCATGGCAGTGGGTCTTTTCTAAGGCTCACTGTAATCACTACCTGGCTACTGCTGAAGGCCTTGGGCTCTACAATCAGCAGGTGGTGAAGCCAGACAGGCTTGTGTCCTTCCATTCAGGGAGGTGAGTTCTGAGCCCTGGTAGGTTCCAGAGATACTGTCAGGGAGCCAGGGCCCGGAGTTGTAACCCTAGGAATCTACCTGGTGCTCTGTTTTGCTGCAGCTAAGCTGGCACCAAAACCACAAGACAAAGTCTTTCCCACTCTTTCCTCCTCTTTTCCCAGGCAGAAGAGCCTCTCCCTGTGAGGGCCACCACTATAGGCCCATAGGAAGTACTGCCAGTGTTCACTTAAGGCCCAGTGGCTTTTCATTCAGTTTGTGGTGAATGCTTCCAGACCTGTGACTCACCCTTCCAGGCAGCGGGCTCCTTTCTGGCCCAGGATAGGTCCAGAAACGCCATTTAAGAGCCAAGACCTGAAATTGAGGACCCTGGGTCTGCTTGGTGCTCTTCCCCACTGTGGTACAGCTGGTACCTAAGCCGGAAGATAAAGTCCCCTTTATTTCTTCCCACCACTTTTCTCAAGCAGGAGTCTCTCCTCATAGCCATGATAGCTGGGAATATGATAGGTCACACCTGAAGCCAGCATGTTTCATGGTCTTACTCAAGGCCCACAACATGTTCTGCCTGGTTACCACTGCTGATTATTCAGGACTGAAAGGCCCTTAGTCAGCAGGTGATGAATGCTGCCAGGAGTGGATCCTTCCCTTCATGGCAGCCAGTTCCCGTCTGGCCCAGTGTTTGTCTAAAAATGTCCAGGAGCTAGTGCTTGGAGTGGGGGCTTCACAACTCTTACTTAGTGTACTGTCCTACTTTGGCTGAGCTGGTGTCCAGGTTGCAAACAAAGTCTTTACTCACTTCTCTCCTCTCCTCAAGTGGAAGGAAGGAGTCTCTTTTGGAGCTGTGAGCTGTGCTGCCTGGGGTTGGCAGAGGGATGATGCAGACACTCCCTTAGCTACCCCAGCTGGTGTCTCACTAGGTCATGTGTCCCCTGAATCCGCAGGCTCTGATCCCAGCACAGCTTTTCGAGTTTCGTATAAGTTTCAGTCCTTGTGGCTTTGAGTGCCTTTTGTTTATTGAGGACTCCAGAGCTCTTTAGCCTTCTGTGGTGAGGCTTTCTGAACTAAAGTTCTGACTTCTGCGATGGGCAGTCCCACTCTGGCTAGAGCCGATCTAAATGCACCCTCTGTGGACATTGGCTAAGTTCTGCCTGGTGTTGGCAGTACCGAGTTCCATGTAAAGTTCCGCAAATGCTGCACTGTCCCTCCCACAGATGCACAGATTCTCTCAACTGCTGCTGGCAAATAGGGGAAGAATGGTGTCAGAAATAGAAGGGCCTTTCCTACCCACTTCAGTTTGTTGTTCTGCCATGTGAAGTTAAAGCCAGGTATTATGATCACTCACCTGATTTTTGGTTCTTTTGAAGGTGCTTTTTAAATGTAGTTAGTTGTCATATTTGCTGTTGTGACAGGCAGGACAATTGGTGGAGGCTTCTGTTTGGCCATCTTGCTCGGCCTCCCAGGGCTTACACTGGTACATTTGTTAAACAGTGGATGAACCAAGATTGGCACATGATTACTACTCAAAGTCTGTAATTTATCTTAGGGTTCATGCTTGATATTGTAACTTCTATAATGACATGCATCTGCCAAATACAGCATCTGCCATGTAGTATCATACAGAGTGGTTTCACTGTCCAAAAATCTCTGGGATCTACCTGTTCATCCCTCCATTTACCTGCCCCCAAACCCTGGTAACTATTGATTTTTTTGTTGTTTTTTCGAGATAGAGCCTCACTCTGTTACCCAGGCTGGAGTGCAGTGGCACGATTTTGGCTCACTGTAATCTCTACCTTCTGGGTTCAACTGATTCTCCTGCCTCAGCCTCCTGTGTAGCTGGGATTACAGGTGTATGCCACCATGCCCGGCTAATTTTTTGTAGTGTTTTCTTTTTGATAGAGATTAGGTTTCACCATGTTAACCAGGCTGGTCTCGAATTCCTGACCTCAAGTGATTCACCCACCTCAACATCCTGAAGTGCTGGGATTACAGGTATGAGCCACCACATGCAGGCAATTGATCTTTTCACTCTCTTCCATAGTTTTGCTGTCCCTTCAACATGTATTTATAGAACACCTACTATGTGCTAGTCAGTTTTGGAGACCTAGGGGATTAAATATTAAATAGGAGGACAATGACCTTTGGAGCAAGTTATAGGCCTGGCAGTTACCCTGCATTGTAATAAATACCACTAGTTTACTAGGCAGTCTAGAAAGAAGCTCCTGACCAGATTTGGGAGTTAAGGAAATACTTCATGTAAAAAGTGAAATCTGTGTCAAAGCCTGAAGAAAGAGGTGGTGTCAACAAGGTAAGGGTTAAAGGAATAGCAACTAAGATTTTCTTTTTTTTTTTTTTTTATTATGTAAATGCCTTTATTTGAACTACTACATTGCTATCAGATTACATCACTTTTCAGAGTTAGAGTAACATAATACCTTGGAAAATATAGCAAACAGCTTGACAAAGCAAGAGTACATTAAGTCCTACATATATGCTTTTATTTTTAGTGACCACATTTCTCTGTTTTAGGTGTAAAATTTAAAAATATATTGTACACTTAGCATACTTGGCCTACCAAATCCTAAATTCTGAGCATACTCTCTCCTCAAAAGTATCATATTCAACGGCATTTTTAATTTAAAGGGAGAGTTTGATGCTACAGGTTTTAAAACAAATAAGCATGTATTGAACCAAGTGACAAAATATTTCAATTGTTTACAGCTTAGGTATGGGAGGGAAAGATGCAAATTGAAGGTACATTTTTCTTCTAGCTATAATGTATGTTTTACTTACTTGGATGCCCCTTAAAAAAAGTAGCAAAATCAGCAGTCTTGTTTAATGTAATCAAAATATTCTTAAATGTACAAAAAAGGATCATGTAGAAAGAATACTGTAAAAAGATACTAAGATTTTCTAGGCAGAGAGAGCAGCATAAGCAAAGGCTAAGAGGAAAGAGATAGAATGCACACTTAGGAGCTAAAAGGAATTCAATAGAGATGGTAGGAAGAACAAATGATTGGAAGATTGTAAGAGGTAGGGGGATATGAAGAGAAATGAAACTAGAGATGGGGAGAATGTGCCTGACTGTGATTCGCCTTATAAACAATATTGAAGAATTAGAATTTAAATCTAGAGGTCAGAGAAGTTCTTATGTATTTTTTTTTCCTTAAATTAAGCCTTTATTTAGAGATAATGATAGTTTGACATGGAGTTGCAAAAAATAATACAGAGACTGGGCACACTGCCTCACGTCTGTAATCCCAGCATTTGGGGAGGCTGAGGTAGAAGGATTGCTTAGTCCAGAAGTTCAAGACCAGCCTGGGCAACATAGTGAACCCCTATGTATTAGTCAGTTTTCATGCTGCTGATAAAGACATACCCGAGACTGGGCAATTTACAAAAGAAGGAGGTTTATTGAACTTACAGTTCCAAGTAGCTGGGGAGGTCTCACAATGATGGCAGAAGGTGAAAAGCATGTCTTAGATGGCGGCAGACAAGAGAAGAGTTCATGTAGGGAAACTCCCATTTTTAAAACCATCAAATCTTGGGAGACTTGTTCACTATCATGAGAACAGCAGAAGAAAGACCCGCCCCCATGAATCAGTTATCACCCACTAGGTTCCTCCCACAACACAGGGGGATAACGAGAGCTATAAGATGAGATTTGGGTGAGGACACAGAGCCAAACCATATCACTCTGTCTTTACAGGAAAAAAAAAAGATTAGCTAGGCATGGTGGTACATGCCTGTAGTCCCAGCTACTTGGAAGACTGAGGTGGGAGGATTGCTTGAGCCCAGGAGGGCAAGGCTGTAGTGAGCCGTGATCATGCCACTGCACTCCAGCCTGGGTGAGAGAGTAAGATCCTATCTCAAAAGAAAAAAAAAGCGATAAAATACATTTTTAGTTTTCATTCACATTCTTCTTTTTCTTTAGTATCCTAGCCTAATTTTTTGGGGGGAGGGGCTCTGAGCTTCTTGCTAATTTGCTAGGCTAAATTCGGCAAACAGAAATCAGCACCCTGAATTATATTCTACTCTTATCTGAATGAAGTTTATGGTTTGTGAATGTATGTGAGAGAATTTTGTAAAGCAAGAAGTTGGGAGCTTTAAATAATTCTGGACTTAATGTTGATCTGCAATACTTAGAATTTTTTATTTAAAAAGTTATTGTTGGCCGGGTGCGGTGGCTCACGCCTGTAATCCCAGCACTTTGGGAGGCTGAGGTGGGTGGATCACGAGGTCAAGAGATCGAGACCATCTTGGTCAACATGGTGAAACCCCATCTCTACTAAAAATACAAAAAATTAGCTGGGCATTGTGGTGCGTGCCTGTAATCCCAGCTACTCAGGAGGCTGAGGCAGGAGAATTGCCTGAACCCAGGAGGCGGAGGTTGCGGTAAGCCAAGATTGCGCCATTGCACTACAGCCTGGGTAACAAGGGCGAAACTCCGGCTCAAAAAAAAAAAAAAAGTTATTGTTACAGTATGAATGCTTGTTGGAATATGAATTCTACTTCAACATGTTAGATGCTGTATTTGCAGAGATACACAGACCCTGCCCTCAAAGTTTAGACTGTGTTGGGTCAAATAGACTTTTTAACATAATTTCATTTCATTGAGGTAAGTGCAGGGATAGAGATATTAGGGCATTTTTTGAAGAGAAAGGGGCACTTAATAGGAGAGAAGGAGTATTGGGGAAGACATACTTGAACTGAGTCTTGAATGGTAAACAGAAATTAATCGGGTGAAGGTGATCATAGGACATTTCAGAACATTTTGAATAGCACCAACAGAGGCACATAGAAGCAGCATATTGAGACTGTTAGTTGGGGAAGTACAAACAGGTTAGCGCTGTTTGAGTGTCTAAGTGCAGGAGGCAGGAGGTTGTAAAATAGACACTAAAAGATAAGCCAGGACCTGTTGTGTTGACTTTGAACTTGATGGTCAGTAGTTCTCAAACATATCTAACCCAGTGTTTCTTTTTTATAGTAAATGTTTTCTAATTATAATTAACACATAATTTCTAATATGTCATAAATGTAATACAAAGGAAAAGTATAAGAAATCTAAAAAACATAATTCGAAATATATATTTTAAAATATAAATGGTTAAGCATTATATTCATTAGAATATGTAATGAATTTATAAGATGCCTGTACCTCTACATAGAATTACTGTGAATACACAGCAACAAATGCAGGTTTATAAAATGTGTTATATTGGTAGCTAAGATATTTTAAATGGTATTGTCACTGGTAATGAGATTTTTTTCTTTTTCTTTTTCTTTTTTTTTTCTTTTTTTGTGAGATGGAGTTTCACTCTTGTTGTCTAGCCTGGAGTGCAATGGTATGATCTTGGCTTATCGCAACCTCTGCCTCCCGGCTTCAAGCTATTCTCCTGTTTCAGTCTCCTGAGTGGCAGGGATTACAGGCATGCGCCACCATGCCTGGCTAATTTTTATATTTTTAGTAGAGATGGGGTTTCTCCATGTTGGTCAGGCTGGTCTTGAACTCCCAACCTCAGGTGATCTGCCCACTTTGGCCTCCCAAAGTGCTGGGATTACAGGCATGAGCCACCACGCCTGGCCTGAGATCTATCTATCTTTCTTTCTTTCTTTCTCTCTCTCTCTCTCTCTTTTTTTTTTTTTTTTTTTTTTTTTTTTTTTTTTTTTTTTTTTTTTTTTTGTTTCATGTAACAAGAACCTAGTTTTAGTTGAGAGATTTTTCAAAATACTTAACATCCTGTTTGTAAAGTTCTGACCAAGTGAAAGTACAAGTTGTATTAATTGCATTCCTGGACAATTTGGTGTTTATTAAAACCATGAACAAAATACTTTTTTGTGTAAAACAAAATAATTTCTAGGCTCAAGTAGTTATAAACACAATGTCAGATGGGACATTGCAAAGTCACATGAGAGACAGGTCTGTTTGTCCTGTGGGATGTTCTTGGTCAGGGGTCTGCAAACTTCAGGCCACGGTTCACACTGCCTGTTTTTATATAGCCGTGAGCTAAGAATAGTTTTTATATTTTTAAACAGTTGTACACAAAAGGGAAGAATATGCAACAGATGGTTACACCTTTTACAGAAAGCTTGCCAACTCCTGTTTCTTGGGCATTGTAGGATGCCGAGCATCCCTAGCTCCTGCTCATTAGATGCCAGCAGCACTCCCTCCATCTAATCACCGTGAAACCAAATGTAGCCTCCACTATTTCTCAGGTGCCTTTGGGAGGGCAATACTACCTGGTTGAGAACCGCTGTTCTGGTTTATCAGTTTTCAATTTTTTATTCCTCTGCGACACATTTAACAGAGTCATACATGCATGATATATTTCCATGCAGAGTTCCTGTGTTTGTATTTTTCTTTTTTTCTTCCATTCAAGCAAACAATTAAAATGAGGGAGGTAATTGTTTAACATAAGGATACCTTGAAAACGCTCTGATTTATGCTTGTAAAAATTTTTACAAACTTCAATACATATACTACTACTACTGCTAACTATGTTATGTACTACTTATCTCATACCTCATAGGAGGGTGCTTCATACCATCCTGTCTGACCACCACTGAAGCAAGTAATAGCCAGCCATGGGTTAACTTTAAACAAGCAAGTGCCAGCATCCTATATGGATGTTTTAGATAGAAAACTTTGATGGTAGTATAGAAGATAGACTTGAGGGAGTCCATGTTTAGTTTAGGTACAAGATAGTGAGGGCTTGTACCAGTTAGTAGGGACAGACCAGAGGGAACATATTATTAGAGAATTATTTCAGATATAACAATCAGTAGAACTTGACAATTGAAAGTTACAGGCATTTGTTTTTCTTTACTTTCTTTCTTTTTTTTTTTTTTTTTTTTTTTTTTTATTTTTTTTTTTTTTTTTTTTTTTTTTTTGAGACAGAGTCTTGCTCTGTCACCCAGGTGTGAATGCAGGGGTGCGATCTCAGCCCACTCCAACCTCTGCCTCCTGGGTTCAAGCGATTCTCATGTCTCAGCCTTCTGAGTAGCTGAGAATACAGGTGTGTGCCATCATGCCCTGCTAATTTTTTATATGTTTAGTAGAGATGGAGTTTCACCGTGTTAGCTGGGATGGTCTTGATCTCTTGACCTTGTGATCTGCCTGTCTCGGTCTCCCAAAGTGCTGGGATTACAAATGTGAGCCACTGTGCCTGGCCTCTTTTTTTTCTTTTTCTTTTTCTTTTTTGAACTCATTTTACTGCCAGAGGCATTTGTTTTTAACACTTTGTTGCCTGCTAGAAATACTTTTAAACAATATCAATGCCTAGGCTTCACTCTATAATTCCTAGAAATCAGAATTCTGGCATAATATTTGGGCACTGCTATTTAAAATTGTACTTCAGGATTCTAATGTGCAGCCAGTGTTGAAAATCACTGATTCAAGATGTGAAAGAGAGAGAATAATAAAGGATGAGTACCAGGCTGTCAGCTTAGGCTGCCAGTAGATGGAAGTGGCGTGCTGTGAACCATATCTGTTTTATGGTAGCTATTCAAATATTT
>NW_016107338.1:11605220-11611432 GCF_001604975.1 Cebus imitator | reverse complement strand
TTTTTTTATGGAGTCTCACTCTGTTGCCCAGGCTGAAGTGCAATGGTGTAATCTCGGCTTACTGCAAACTTTGCCTCCTGGGTTCAAGAGATTCTCCTGCCTCAGCCTCCCCAGTAGCTGGGATTACAGGTGCTCACCACCACACTTGGCTAATTTTTGTATTGTTAGTAGAGATGGGGTTTTTCCATGTTGACCAGACTGGTCTTGAACTCCTGACCACAGGTGATCTGCTCGCCTTAGTCTCCCAAAGTGCTGGATTATAGGTGTGAGCCACCATGGCTAGCCTGTATTTATATGGACTGACATAGCCAGAAGTTTGGGGTCCTGCTTTCTGGTAAACAGGCAAATATTAAGTAAATGTTTATTGAGTTGTAATGTGAAATATCTTTAATGTACCAGCAAGTTGTAATATTTACCATACAATTTTTTATATTAATGAAGAAAGACAGCTTGTTTTTCTTGCACCTCCAGTCTCACTTACTCCACCTGTATTCTACCTTACGTTGTCTACCTTTACAACCTTCTGTTCCCACTACTACTACACTCTTTTAGTCAGGACTCTTGCAAATAGGAATACAGCTTAAACTATCTTGAAAAGTTGATGGAATTTTGGGTTGTCTCTAGGTGGGAAGGATGCTGAGATAGCATTATAGAATTGCAGGAAGGCCTGCAGGAACCAGGACCTTAGGTACTACAAAACAGGATATAACCCCATTAGAATCCACTCTTATCTCTCTTTGGCTTCATTCTATTTTCTTGCAGCCAGGCTTTTGCCAAAAGGTCCAAGAAAATGCTGTCTGTAACCCTAGCCTCATGTCCTTAGTATACTATGACCCAAAAAGATAAGACCATTTTTCCTGCCCTAAATTGGGAAATTGATTGAGACCAGTCAGTGTGCCCGGAGAAAGGAGGATATTGTGATCTGTCTGGTTTAGAGCTTATGCCAGTCCCCATGGCCAATAGCAGATACAGGCAAAGCAAAGAAGAAGCAAGGGGAAGCTTACCATGGGGACTAAGTTATTAACTGCTGCTGTCCTTTCCTAGGCTCTATTGCCCTAGCCCTCTGATAATTTCCCACTTCAATCCAACTACTTACTTAATGTTATCAGATTCAGCTAAAAAAATTTTTTTTAAGTAAAATAATTGTTTTAAAAAGATACAGAATTCTGCTGTGTTTTCAATGCTGGTCTCAACCTCCAGGGCCTGCACAATCCTGCCTCAGCCTCCGGAGAAGCTGGGACCACAGGCAAGTGACACCACACCTGGCCAGATTTAGCATTCTAAACCACATCTTGCATCATGATTTCCCAGTTACCTAGCCTTTAGTGGCTACTCATTGCCTATAGGTAACAATGTCTAAACTTAATACATTCTAATCTGACTCTAGACTGCCTTGTCAGTCTTATTTCTCAGTTTTTCTATTCAATGTTGAACTGAACTAGTTGACCCTCTAATTTCTGATAACACTTACTTATTCCTCACTCAGTCATCTAAACCTTAAGTAAAAAATTTGTGGTTCCACTCTTCAAATCATTGTTTGATGTCTCAGGAGCTCTGAAGGCTACTCGTTAGGTATTGGCATCTCTGTATCATTGTTGGCAGAATGTACCAGTTTACATTTTTTTTTTAGTGGTAGTGATACCGAATCTATTTCTCTATGTAGTCACTTGTGACAACTAATCAGAGGGAAACCTGGCTTAACAGTTGAGGTTTGTGCCTGCACTTATCTCACAGACCTTTCAGAAAAATCACTTGGCTGCTTGAAGCTTCAGTCTCCTTTTCTATACATTGAGAATAAAGAGAACTATAATACTATTATAGTTCACTGCCTTTGAAAATTGATTATGAGGGTCAAGTGAAGTAATACAGACATACCTTGGAAATACATGTGTTTGGTTCCAGGCAGCCACAATTAAGTGAATGATGCAATTAAGCAAGTCACATGAATTTTTTGGTTTCCTAGTACATTAAAGTTGTGTTTATACCATACCATACCGTGTCATACTACACTATATTGTGTGTAATAGCACTGTGTCTTTAAAAGCAATGTAGATGCCTTAATTAAGAGATACTTTATTACTATTCAAGAGACTGAAGTGAGAGGATCACTTGAGCCCAGGAGTTTGAGGCTGCAGTGAGCTATGATTGCCACAGCACTCCAGCCTGGGTAACAGAGTGAGACCCCATCCCCCACCCACCAAAAAAACTCAAAAATTTTATTTCTAAAAAATGCTAGTGATCGTCTGAGCCTTCAGCAAGTCGTATTCTTTTTGCTGGTGGCGGGTCTTTTCTTGATGTTTTGTTTTTTAAATACGTGTGTGTGTGTGTGTGTGTGTGTGTGTGTGTGTGTGTGTCAGAAGTGGGATTTGAATTGCCTTGATGTCAATGGCTGCTTACTGATCAGAGTGGTGATTGCTGAAAGTTGGGGTGGCTGTGGCAATTTCTTAAGACAACAAGGAGGTTGTTGCATCCATGGGCCCTCCCTTTCGTGAAAGTTTCTCTGTAGCATGCCATGCTGTTTGATAGCATTTTACCCACAATAGAACCTCTTTAAAAACTGAAGCTAGTTCTCTCCAACCCTACTGCTGCTTTATCAACTAAGTTTCTGTAATGTTCTAAGTCCTTTGTTGTCACTTCAGCAATGCTCACAGCATCTTTACTAGGATTATATACCATCTCGAAAAAAAAATTACTTTTCTTACTCATTCATAAGGAGTAACTTTTTTTTTTTTTTTCTGAGACAAAGTCTCACCTTGTCACCTAGGCTGGAGTGCAATGGTGCAATCTTGGCTCACTGCAATCTCTGCCTCCAAGTTCAAGCAGTTTTCCTGCCTCAGCCTCTGAGTAGCTGGGATTACAGGTGTGCGCCACCATGCCCGGCTAATTTTTTGTATCTTTAGTAGAGACGGGGTTTCACCATGCTGGCCAGGCTGGTCTTGAACTCCTGACATCGTGATCTGCCCGCCTTGGCCTCCCAAAGTGCTGGTATTACAGGTGTGAGCCACTGTGCCCAGCCAGAAATAACATCTTATCCATTCAATTTTGATCATAAGATTGCAGCAATTCAATCACATCTTCAGATTTCACTTCTAATTCTGGTTCTCTTACTATTTTCACCACATAGGCATCTACTTCCTCCACTGAAGTCTTGGACCTCTCAAAGTCATCCATGAGGGAATGGAATCAACTTCTTCCAAACCCCCGTTAATGTTGATATTTTGACATTCTTCTATGAATCATGAATGTTCTTAATGGCATCTAGAATGGTGAATCCTTTCCTGAAGATTTTCGGTTTATTCTTCCTGGATCTATTAATCACTGCCTGTGGCACCTGTAGCCTTACAAAATGTATGTTGTTCTTTCTTTTTTTTTTTTCTTTTTAGACAGGGTCTTGCTGTGTCACCCAGGCAGGAGTGCAGTGGTGCCATATTGGCTTATTCAGCCTTAATCCCCTGTGCTCAAAGTGATCTTTCTACCTCAGCCTCCTAAGTAGCTGGGACCACAGATGTGTACCACCCTGCCTGGCTAACTTTTTTGTATTTTTTTATAAAGATGTAGTCTCACCACGTTGCCCAGAATGGTCTTGAACTCCCAGGCTCAAGCAGTCTGCCCACCTTGACTTCCCAAAGTGCTAAGATCATAGGTGTGAGCCATTACACCTGGTCACAAAATGTATTTTAAAAAAAAAAAAAAAAACTGAAAAACTTGATGGTCAAAATTACTTCTTGATCCATGGACTGCAGAATGGATGCTGTGTTAGCAGTCATGAAAATAACATCTCCTTGTACATCTCCATCAGAGCTCTTAAGTGACTAGGTGCATTGTCAGTGAGCAGTAATTTGAAAGGAATCTTTTTTCTGAGCAGTAGATTTCCACAGTGGTCTTAAAACCATGGTGTAAACAGACGTGCTATCATCTAGGCTTTGTTGTTCCATTTATAGAGCATGGGCAGAATAGGTTTTAACAACATTTTTAAGGGCCCTAGGGTTTTCTGAATGGTAAATTAACATTGGCTTCAACTTCAAGTCACCAGATGCATTAGCCCCTAACAAGAGAGTCAGCCTGTCTGTTGAAGCTAGGCATTAACTTCTCTATAGCTGTGAAAGTCCTATTTTGTGAGAGCTCACACATAAAAAAAGAGAAAGTTCTAGATCATATCTTTTCCCAGTATATGGTTATTTCATCTATATTGAAAATTTTTTGTTTAGTGTAACCACCTTCATCAAATAGCTAGATCTTCTGGATAACTTGCTGCAGTTTCTACATCAGCACCTGCTGCCTTATTTTGTGTTAATGGAGACAACTTCTTTCCTTAAACCTCATGAACTAACCTTGCTTCAAACTTTTCTTCTGTAAGCTCTCTTACCTCTCTCAACCTAGATATAATTAAAGAGAGTTAGGACCTTGCCCTTGATTAGGTTTTGGCTAATGGGAATGTTGTGGCTGGTTTGATCTTCTGTCCAAACCCAAAACCTTCTCCATATCAGCAATAAGGCTGTTATGCTTCCTCTCCCCTCCTCTCCTTTCCCCTCCCCTCCTTTCCCCTCCCCTCCCTTCCCCTCCTCTCTTTTTGAGATGGAGTCAAAAAGCCCCCAGTCTGAGGCTGCAGTGCAGTTGTATGATCTTGGCGCACTGCAACCTCCGCCTCCTGGGTTCATGCAATTCTACTGCCTCAGCCTCCCAAGTAGCTGGGATTACAGGCATGTGCCACCATGCCCAGCTAATTTTTGTATTTTCAGTAGAGACAGGGTTTCACCATGTTGGCCAGGCTGGTCTTGAACTCCTGACCTCAAGTGATCTGCCCACCTTGGCCTCCCAAAGTGCTGGGATTACAGGTGTGAACCATTGCACCCGGCTCTGTTTTGCTTTCTTGTCATTTGTGTGTGCAGTGGAGTAGCACTTTTTCTTTAAAGAACTTATCCTTGGCATTCACAACTTGGCTATCTGGCACAGGAGGCCTAGCTTTCAGCCTATCTTGGCTTCCTCACTAAGCTTAAACATTTCTAGCTTTTGATTTAAAATGAGTTATATGTTACTCTCACTTGAATACTTAGAGGCCATTATAGGGTTATTAATTGGCCTACTGTCAATATTGTTGTGTCTCATAGGGAGGCCTGCAGAGAGGGAAAGAGATGGAATGGCCAGTGGTTAGAGAAGTCAGAATACAAACATTTATCATTTAGTTTCTCTGTCTTCTATGGGCATGGTTCATGGCACCCTGAAAGAATTCCAATAGTAATATTGAAGGTCTCTGATCATAGATCACCATAACAGATATAAACAATAGTGAAAAAGTTTGAAATATGAGAATTCTATGGGACACAGAGACACAAGGTGAACATATGCTGTTGGAAAAATGGCACCAGTAGACTTGCTTAGTATAGGGTTGCCACAGACCTTCAATTTGTAAAAAATGCAGTATTTGTAAAGCGTAATAAAGTAATGCACAATAAAATGAAGTATGCCTGTAGATGTGAAAATGCTATGGTATGCTAAAGAGTACTGTGCAAATTTAAGGCGTGTTACTACGATTGAGCTTATATTTAGTTACTGTGTCTTCTTGGATGCTAGAATAGAGTACCCAGATTCAATGGCAATTAAATTTTGAAACTTTATGGGAAAGTATAAAGTAGTATATAATTTCACAGTAGTATTACTGTGAATGAGCTGTTTGACTGAAGATGGGCTTCAAAGCTAAGATAATATGTTCACTTAACAAAATTTACTTAGTGCTGCATATGGATACGGCATTATACAGATGAAATATATCAAACCAAGCCTGGCTCTAAGTCACTGTGAAACTATGTAAGATTTTATCAGACAACCAGTTAATTTTATTCTTTTGTTTTATTGTTACTGTTATTATTTTAGAGACAGGGTCTTGCTATATTGCCCAGGTTAGACTTGAACTCCTGGGCTCCAGCTGTCCTCCTGCCTCAGCTTCCCAAGTAGTTGGGACTACAGGCACGCACCACCATACCTGACTTGTTTTATTACTTCAAAAATTTTTTCATTTTATCTCCCTGCCATAGAACTGGATATGTAAAAATTATATTCTTGTTACTGATACAAAATTGAGTGACACAGAATGTTTAACAGTAGCTTTTCTGATACTTGATGTTCCCAAAGGGAGCATTTTTTACTTATAAAGAGCTTATTCTTATTACTGTCCGCCCCCTCCCCATACCTCCCCCCGCCTTTTTTTTTTTTTT
>NW_016107338.1:11596731-11604950 GCF_001604975.1 Cebus imitator | reverse complement strand
TTTTTGAGACAGGGTCTCTGTCACCTGGGCTAGAATGCAGTGGCACAATCTTGGCTCACTGCAACCTCTGCCTCCTAGTTCAAGTGATTCTCATGCCTCAGTCTCCTGAGTAGCTGGGATTATGGGCATGTACCACCATGCCTGGCTAATTTTTGTATTTTTAGTAAAGATGGGGTTTTACCATGTTGGCCAGGCTGGTCTTGAACTCCTGACTTAAGTGATCTCATCTTGACCTCTCAAAGTGCTGAGTTTACAGGTGTGAACCACTGTGCCTTGCCTGTTTCAGTGATTAAAGAGAATTCAAAATATGATCTTTAGTTAAGAAGCTATCTCTTTCTAGTTACCTACTAAATCCAAATTTGTTGCCTTTTCTGTCATCTTTACAGTCTATTGCATCTGCAGACATGGATTTCAACCAGCTGGAGGCATACTTGACTGCTCAAACCAAAAAGCAAGGTGGGATCACATCTGACCAAGCTGCTGTCATTTCTAAATTCTGGAAGAGCCACAAGACAAAAATCCGTGAAAGCCTCATGAACCAGAGCCGCTGGAATAGCGGGCTTCGGGGCCTGAGCTGGAGAGTTGATGGCAAGTCTCAGTCAAGGCACTCAGCTCAAATACACATGCCTGTTGCCATTATAGAGCTGGAATTAGGCAAATATGGACAGGTAAGTTCAACTTAATTTTCCTTTGTAAACTATATTTTTCATTACATGTTAGCTTGTACATTCAGACTGATTTTATATAAAACAGCAACAGGAAAAGACACTGTTTCTTAGAATCTTTTTTCAGAGGTAGAATCTGAAAATTTGGATACCCTCACTTGTGGACAGAGTCTAGAAACTAGCCTCAGGGTCCTGGCAGCTGTCTCAGAAGAACAGAATGGGCCAATAATGTGATTGCGCAGAAGCTGGCCACTGCCGCCTTTGGTTAGATCTCAATATCCTTGGCATTTGGTCAGAATTTCCAAGACAATAATAGAGATAATAAATAAAGACCAAGAATTCAGATTAAACAACAGTCTCATCCAGTCATCTTTAATAATCAATCATGTATAGGAGGCAATGTATCTTAATTTACATTAATACATGGTTCCTAAAGATCCCTAAATGTGCAATCTCTGTACTTGAGCTCACAAATAATTCTCAATTTAATCTTATGTACAGAGCAGTGCTTCTTTTCCCAACAGTTTCAGCAGTCATTATAGCAGATAATTTCTGTGTTTATATGGTTTTTCTTGAAGTCATTCAGTTTGTGTTCCAGAGACTGCCAGCTCAGACTTTTAATGATCTGGCTTGTGTCTTTTGGGGGAAGAAAAGAAACTGATAATTAGGAAGAGAAAACCCAGGTCACTAAATTAGCTAATCACATTTATTTTCAGATAAATAATCAAATAAGTGCTTCTATTATATCCTACAATAGAAATTTATTTCTTCTTAATCATGAGAGTATTTTGAGCTGTCAGATTTTCTTACACTTTTTTTTTTAGTTTCGTTAGATTTTTCAGTGTTTGCATTTCTGTACTGACTTTAATTTTAATTTAAAAGATAATTCGGCCAGGCGCGGTGGCTCAAGCCTGTAATCCCAGCACTTCGGGAGGCCGAGGCGGGTGGATCACGAGGTCAAGAGATCGAGACCATCCTGGTCAACATGGTGAAACCCCATCTCTACTAAAAATACAAAACATTAGCTGAGCATGGTGGCGCGTGCCTGTAATCCCAGCTACTCAGGAGGTTGAGGCAGGAGAATTGCCTGAACCCAGGAGCCGGAGGTTGCGGTGAGCCGAGATCGTGCCATTGCACTCCAGCCTGGGTAACAAGAGTGAAACTGCGTCTCAAAAAAAAAAACCAAAAAACATAATTCAGGCTGGGTGTGGTGGCTCATGCCTGTAATCCCAGCACTTTGGGAGGCCAAGGTGGGTGGATCACCTGAGGTCAGAAGTTTGAGACCAGCCAACATGCTGAAACCCCATCTCTACTAAAAATACAAAAATTAGTCAGGTGTGGTGGCACGTGCCTATAATCCCAGCTACTCGGAAGGCTGAGGCAGGAAAATCACTTGAACCCGGGAGGCAGACATTGCAGTGAGCCGAGATTGAGCCACTGTACTCCAGTCTGGGAGACAAGAGTGAGACTCCATCTCAAAAAAAAAAAAAGAAAAAAGATAATTCATTAAAACCTTCTGTTCTTTGGCTGGGCATGGTGGTTCATGTCTGTAATCCCAGCACTTTGGGAGGCCAAGGGAGGTGGATCATTTGAGGTCAGGAGTTCAAGACCAGCCTGGCCAACATGGTAATACCCCATCTCTTCTACTAAAAATACAAAAAAAAAAAAAAAAAAAAAAATTGATGGGCATGGTGTCAGGCACTTATATTCCCAATTACTCAGGAGGCTGAGGCAGGAGAATCGCTTGAACCTGGGAAGTGGAGGTTGCAGTGAGCAGGGATCACGCCACTGCACTCCAGCCCAGGCGGGAGACTCTGTCTCAAAAACAAATAAATAAATAAAATTTGGGGCACCTTTTATTCAGTATTGTAAAATACTGCTACTTGTACTTGTTGAGTAGTTTGTCTGATCCTAAAGTCAGTTCTTGTCGACATGGTGGCTCACATCTGTAATCATCTGTAATCCCAGCACTTTGGGAGGCTGAGGCAGGTAGATCACCTGAGGTCAGGAGTTCAAGACCAGCCTGGCTAACATGGGGAAGCCCCATCTCTACTAAAAATATAAAAATTAGCTGGCTGTGGTGGTGGACACCTACTCAGGAGGCCGAGGTAGGAGAATCGCTTGACCCCAGGAGACAGAAGTTGCTGTGAGTCGAGATGGCACTATCGCACTCCAGCCTGGGCAACAGTGAGACTCTTTCTCAAAAAAAAAAACAACCCAAAAAACTCAAGTCTGTTCTCTTAACCATTATGTTATATAACAGATATTTTTATACACACACACCCCCAACAGATTAGAAAAGTGTAGTAAGTATACTTGCATATCTAGGTTTTACCAGCCATTTATGTCAGCTATTGATTTTTTATCCTGCCAGTAGTGCTTATTTCATTTTGTCTATATTTAACATATGGGCAGGAATATGAAAACATATGTGTCTATTTCAAGACTCCTAGAAAGCTATGATACTATTTTGTTAATACTATCATAGTTTTCTAGGTTACAAGTTGCTGTGATCCCAGCACTTTGGGAGGCTGATGAGCTGAGCATGGTGGTGCATGCCTGTAGTTCCAGCTACCCAGGAGTCTGAGGCACAAGAATCACTTGAGCCCGGAAGGCGGAGGTTGCAGTGAGAACAGATCCCTGCACTTTAGCCTGGGTGACAGAGTGAGACTCTTTATCGAAAAAAAAAAAAGTGTAAAAGCATGGCAATGATTTCATGGATGTGTACACTTTATTATGTGCAGTTTATTGTACATCACATACTTCACCGCAGTAAAGAAATGGTAAATAGTAGTAAAGTATTAAAGAAATGGTCACAATGAAAATGATTTATATTGCACTTTAATCCATAAAATCCTTTTTAATACAAATATATGAAGTCAAGAAAAGTTGTAAAGAATAAAGTAAACAATAATAGAACCTAGACCAGCAGTAAAACATATAGCCCACATCCTACAGGAAATGGAGAATTGGATCCTTGGCTAGTACTTATGCCAGCTTCTAGGTCAGTGTTATTTATGAAATACTTTACTAAATCAGGTTCCCAATTTTTAGAACACCTATGGCACCCACATCAAGTTATGCACTGATTATACTTTACAGAATCAAAATAGATTGGGCTCTGTATTAAAAACCCAGCAATTTTGTCTGAAACATAGATAAACCCCTAATCTCAAGGGAAGTTATTAATTTATTTTTAATTTCTAAAATTCCTTTTGAAGGAAACTAAATATAATCATGTACTGCATAATGACATTTCAGTCACTGATGGATCACATATAGGATAGTGGTCCCATAAGATGATAATATTGTATTTTAAAGGTACCTTTTCTATATTTATATGTGTTTAGTTAAACAAATATAATACTTATCATTGTGTTGCAGTTGCTTACAGTGTTCAGTACAGTAACACATTGTACAGGTTTATAGCCTAGAACCAATAGGCTATACCATACAGCCTAGGTATATAAGCAGGCTACACCATCTAGGTTTGTGTAAGTATACTCTATCATGTTCACACAATGAATAGCCTAATGGCACATTTCTCAGAATGTATTCCCCTCATTAAGCTATGCATAACTATGCACTGATCTCCTTTTGTGATTCTAGCTAGTTAAGGTGTAATAATCTGCTAAAATCTATAATTAATAATTCGTTTATGACTGGGCACAGTGGCTCACACCTGTAATGCCAGCACTTTGAGAGGTTGAGGGAGGCAGATTACTTGAGCCCCAGGCGTTTAAGACCAGCTTGGTTAACATGGTGAGACCCCTCTCTACAAAAAATATGAAAATCAGCCAGACGTGGTACTGCATGCCTGTAATCCAAGCTACTTGTGAGGGTAAGGATCCCTGTGTCCAGGAGATTGAAGCTGCAGTGAGCTGTGATTGCGCCACTACTCTCCAGCCTGAGTGACAGAGTGAGATTGAGACCCTGTCTATAAATAAATAAATAAATAAATAAATAAATAAAATCAATTTATATTGAACTTCGTCATGTACCATTGTAGCTTCACAAGGCTGAGGAATATCACCACTGCTATCTGCTTTGTGTCGTAAGGGAAGCAGAAAAGCTGCATGCACACACACATACACACACACACTGTCATACAAACACACACAAAAACATATATATACACCTGTGTATGTATGTAAATACATGGAGAGATGTAAAGGTTAGGAATTAAGTAAAATGCCATTTTATTTTATCAACATTCAGTCACCATTTTGAGATTATGTTGCCTTACTCCAAATAGCTACCAAAGGGAACTTAGATATCGTGTTTGGTTATATACGCTGTAATGCAAGCAATATATATTTGTTTCTGATAATTCTTATATTTAAGATTGATTTTTACTTTTAATAATGTACTAAAGGAAAGCCTCCGAAGAAATTAGTGAAACTAGTTTTCTGATAGACATTCAACCATCCTTTGTCGGTAGGGGTTGATAAAATTTAACAGCTTGAGGATACTTAAATCAGTTTAGAATACATATCTATCTATCTATCTATCTATCTATCTATCTATCTATCTATCTGGAGACAGAGTCTCCTTCTGTCACCCAGAAGTGGTGTGCTCTCAGCTCACTGCAGCCTCCACCTCCTGGGCTCAAGCGATTCTCCTGCCTCAGCCTCCCGAGTAGCTGGCACTACAGGCATGTACCACCACACCCAGCTAACTTTTGCATTTTTGGTAGAGATAGAGTTTTACCGTGTTGGCCAGGCTGGTCTCGAACTCTTGACCTTGAGTGATATGCCCACCTCGGCCTCCCAAAGTATTGGGATTACAGGTGTGAGTTACCACACTAGGCCTAGAATACTTGAAAACAAAGGAATTTCCTATTTCATATTTTATATCCGATTTAGAACATGGAATTTATTTAAACTTTAATTCTGAATGAGTCAACTCTTTTTGTAGCTCTAAGAAGTATTCTATAATAGTTTGTGTTCTAAAGTTATGGTCCTAAACTTACAGTTGAATTTAAAGGTATAATTTATAGAAGGCAATGCTTAAAACATAGAAAAAAGAAAGAATAAGACTGGGCATGATGGCTCATGCCTGTAATCCCAGTGCTTTGAGTGGCTGAGGCTGGCGGATCACCCGAGTTCAGGAGTTCGAGACCAGCCTGGCCAACTTGGTAAAACCCTGTTTGTACTAAAAGTATAAAAGTTAACTAGGCATAGTGGCACATGCCTGTAGTCCCAGCTACTTTTGGGAGGCTGAAGTAGGTGAAGCCTGCAGTGAGGCAAAATCATACCACTGTACTCCACCTTGGGCAACAGAGTGAGACTGTCTCAGAAAAAAAAAAAGGAAAGAAAGAAAGAAAAAGAAATTTTGTTTCCCTAGAAAGTCGTAATTTTTGCTTTCACACACTTGTTTAAAAAACTATGAAAATCCAAAACTTACCATTAAAATTCAAACTAACCCTGAATTAGCTATTTACAAAAATACTTTGTGGAGAAGGGGATGTTTTACCAAAAACAAAAAAAAGCTAAGAAAAACTTTTTTTTTTTTTTTTTTTTTTTTACAACATCACTAGTTATAATGAATAGTGAAAGTACTATTCTAGTGAATTCTAGTGAATGACTAGTGAAATACTTGTAGTAACTAGTGAAAGAAAATGTTAAGTTTAATGCTTTTTAGTTTTGAAAACATTAAAATCAGAAGTATTCAGTTATTAATAACTTGCCAGTTGAAAAGTAGACATTTTTGAGAATGTTTTACATAAAAATCGTAATAAGTGGTATTTAATATTTTTGAAGTATTGAAGATTAGACTAGTTTACTGTTAATAGAGTACTTATTTTTCTTAGCCAAGTCTTTTCTTAAAAATTTATATAATGTTTTTACATTTATTCTCATCTTAGTCTTGAGACGTTAGTTACTTGATCCATATTCAGAATTTTACATACTTGAATTACCTTGTCCTTGAAATATTTGTTTTCCAGAATACCACATTTGCCTGATTTTCCTGCTAGCCTTCTAGCTCTTTTTTTTTTTTTCTTTTAAAATCTCTTTTACTCCTTTCTTCTAATTCTCACAACATCTCAATGTTGGTCTACTCTTGGGCTCTGTCCTTGATCCTCTTTTTTTCCTTTTTTACAGCTCACTTCCTAGTTGATCTCATGTAGTTCCGTGCATTTAAATACCATCTATGTGATAATGGCTCCCAAGTTTACATCTCCAAACTGGATTTCTCCCCTAAATTTCAGATATATATTTATTACATACTTGAGATCTTCACTTAAATGTGTAAAAGGTATCAAAAATTGAATATGCCCAAAACTGTGTTCCTCATATGTCCCCAAAACCTGTTCATCCTGCATTTTTTCTCATCTCAGTTAGTGGCACCTCCATTCTTCCAGTTCATATCTTTCTGTTTTTTTATGCTCACATCCGTTCCACCATCAAATCTTGCTTAGTCTGTTTTAAAATATATCCAAAATTTGAACACTTCTCACTACCCCAAATACTTTGTTTAGGTCACCATCACCTCTCTCCTAGATTATAACATCCTCCTAACTGATGTCTCTGCTTCTGCTTTTCAGTCTGTTTTTAACACACAGCATCCAGGATGACTGTGTTAATGCGTAAGTCAGAAAATATATTTATGGCTTCCCAACTCACTCCAGTGGCTTTCTATGTTAGTCAGATTAATAGTTCTCTCCCTTACTTTGTCTACTCTAGCTAGACCCACTGGCCTTGTTGCTAATTTCTGGAACATGCTGGGGATCTTCAGGACCTTTATACTTGCTCTTGCCTCTCTCTCAATTTGTCTTACTCTAGATATAGCTAGCCTTTTCACTTCCTTAAAGTCTTTTTTTTTTTTTAAATTACCTTCTCATTAGGTCTTCACCAGCTACCTCTCTAAAAGGGTTCTCCACATCCTGCTTTAATGTTTATTATTTACAGTTTACAGTGTATTATATGATAAATTATTTAAAGTATACAGTTTAATTAATTTTGGCTGGTGTATATGTCTGTGAAAACACCATGACAGTCAAGAACCAGAACATGTTTCCCACCCCATAAATGGGGACTGTATTCCTTTACAGTCATCCACAATTTGTGGACAACTGCTGGTCTGCCTTTTGTTACTTTAGTTTTTTTTTCTTCTTGTCACTTATTACTACCTAACATACTATTTTACTTATTAATCTTGTCTGTGCTCCAGATTAGCATTTAAGAGGACAAAGACTTTTTTTTTATTGCTGTATCCTCAAAGTCTAGGACGCCACCCAGCACGTGGTATTCGGTTGATATTTCTGGAATGGATAAATCACAAAATTCGCTATAAAGCATCTCCTATGTGTCAGACACTACATAGGAGTTGAGGATGTATCAGTGAACAATACAGACAAGTTCCTTATCTTATGGAGCTCAAAATGAAAGAAAGTTAATTAGTGTAAGAAATTATATCTGAATGGCCGGGCGCGGTGGCTCAAGCCTGTAATCCCAGCACTTTGGGAGGCCGAGGCGGGTGGATCACGAGGTCAAGAGATCAAGACCACCCTGGTCAACATGGTGAAACCCCCTCTCTACTAAAACTACAAAA
>NW_016107338.1:11586680-11596566 GCF_001604975.1 Cebus imitator | reverse complement strand
AAAAAAAAAAAGAAATTATATCTGAGATGGAAGAGTCTTACTCAAGATGGAATGGCTGTCTTTACCCAGGAAGTTGAGGAAGGCAGTTCTTAAGAGGTGACATTTACATATGATTTTTCTGACATCATAAACTTTCTGATCCAGAGCTGAGAATCATGAAACAAGAACACCAAAAACTTGATACAGGCACAATGGATTCTCTAGAGTTTATGAACATATCTTTGCATTTAACACATAGATGTATGGCTGGGTGTGGTGGCTCACGCCTGTAATCTTGGCACTGTGGGGAGACCAAGACAGGTGGATCACTTGAGGTCAGGAGTTCGAGATCAGCCTGGCCAGTATGGTGAAACTCCATCTCTACTAAAAAATACAAAAAAATTAGCTGGATGTGGTGGCCTATGCCTGTAATCCCAGCTACTTGGGAGGCTGAGGCACGAGAATCACTTGAACCTGGGAGGCAGAGGTTGCAGTGTGCCAAAATTGTGCCATTGCACTCCAGTCTGGGTGACAGAGAAAGATCTCTCTCTCTCTCTCTCTCTCTGTCTCTGTCTCTCTCTCGCGTGCGCGCACACACACACACACACACACACACACACGCGACCTTTGGCAGTGATTTAGTACAAGTCCCTGGTGATTGTCATTTTTTTCTCACTACCTTCTACAATGTTGGTTTTCCATTTTTTCAATTCAACTCACTGGCAGTAAGAAGTAGCAAGAAGTAAATTGGCAGCAAAGCTATTATAAGCAAAAGGAAGATTCCCTTAGCTAGTGATTCAAAGCATGACTATACGTCAGACTCACCTGAGGAGCTTTAAAAAAAAAAAAAAAAGATGCTCAGACCCCTCCTCAACGTAAGGGGCTTTGTTTTGAGTAAAGGAAGATTTCTTCTCTGAGGTGAGCTGAGCTTTGAATGACAAAAAGGAGACAGCCCCAGAAGATCTGAGGCGCAAAATATAGGCAGAGGGAGCAGCCAAGGCAAGAGATTAGCCTTGTTAAGAATTTTTAGTGTAACGGGAATCTATTAGAGTGTTTTATAAAGATGTAAAGGTGAAGATGTGATGTGATCTGTGTTCTAATAGGATTACCTTAATTCACTTATGGAGAATGGATTACTGGGATCTCAGTACTGGGATACTGGGATATTGAGGGGATGGGAGAGGAGGGGATTACTCATTACTGGGATACTGAGATCCCTGGGGGAAAATATCACTAAGGTTGGAATTGCTTTTTTGCACATTAAAAGCAATTCTCTTTTGCTTCAAAACCTCTGTGTGATGGTAATTAGATGAAATGGGATTTCAAGGAAAAACAAAATACAAAACAAAGAAAAACTGTTATTCTTTATTCTCTTAATAAGATGAAGTATTCAGAAGCCAATGGAGCCAATATTAATATTTCACTCCAAAAAATAGTAGAAATGAGTTTACGTGGACTTTTCACAATCTCCGTTACACATTTCCATCTCAGTTTCTCATTTATGACAGTTCCCTTCTTTTAAAAGTTTTTTCTTTTCTTTTTTTTAATAATACATTCTAAAACTTGTTTGTCAAACCCAGGGATAACTAATAAAAATCATTTTTGTAGGGGGGAAAAAGTGAAAGCAGGAGGCAACTTATGGGGCTGTCACAGTGGTCCAGGTGAGATAACAAGAAGGAAATAGAGGTAGTTTTAACAAAGTGAAGTGAGCAGGTAAAGGGTATGTTTTGAATATGGGTGAGTTACTTTGAGTTGACTTGGAAGGGATGTAGAAAATGAGAGAAAGTGAGGAATTGTGGATAACACCTTGTTTTCTCTTGTGAGACTATGTTAGCATAATTTGGTAATTCTAGTCATTGTTAAACAGTCTTATTGCAATGTTGACTGTCTAATATACAGCTTGAGTTTTTTGATAGCTATAATTACCCCTTTCACTTGGGGAAAATATAAAAGAAATTATTTAACATTTGGCAGTTAAGAAAATGTTTTTTGTGCTGAAGTAATTTTATTTTTAAAACTCTCAACTTACAAAGAAGATGCACTTGATATTACTGAGTATAAATTTTATAAAGGCTTTAAAAGAAAATCATTCTTATGATGTCCCCTTTCTTATGTGTAATATACTCAATAAAATGATTTAAAGAGGAAGTGAGAGAAAAATGAATGTCTTTGCAAACTCATTGACCCTGTGAGAATAGGGCTTTGGCACTGCTGAAGTCCTTAGCCTCTGTCTAGTAGCTTGCCAGCACACAGCCCTGGTGTTGGACTTCTTTCAGCTGTTCAGGCTGTCTGTTTCTATTCTTGTGGACAGATGGGGTGCTTGAGAGGAAGCCAGAAAACCAAGCCTTAAGAGGACTTGGAAGCAATTTTTGGGTGTAAGTCCCTTGTCCTAAACTCAGGGTAACAGTGTATCCTGCCCAGCAATGTTGAACTGCCTGTGTTTGTCTAGTATGTGTGTACTGGCTGGTTGGCTCTGGGCTTCATTCCATGTATGCCACTTCTCTATTGCCAAGATAAATGTAGAAGGCCCCTGGCCCAAGCCCACCCATAGTACTTAAAATAAAATTGTGGTAAAATATACATAACATAGAATTTTACCATTTTAACCATTTTTAGGTGTACAGTCCAGTGGTATTAAGTACAGATGGTTTTCTTTTTTAAGAGATGGCAGTCTTGCCACCCATGCTGGAGCACAGTGGCATGATCTTAGCTTACTGTAGCCTCAAAGTCCTAGCTCAAGCAGTCCTCCTGCCTCTACCTCCCAAAGCACTGGGATTACAGATGAGCCACTGTATCTGACCTGTTCACAATGTTATGCAACCATCACCACTATCTATTTCCAGATCTCTTTTTTCTTTATCCCAAACAGAAATTTGGTACACATTAAACAGTAACTCCTAATTTCTCCCTCTCTTCAGCCCCTAGTAACCTCTTTTCTACTTTTTGTCTCTATGTCCTTGCCTATTTTATGTATGTCATATAAATAGAATCATACAATATTTGTCCTTTTGTGTCTGGCGTATTTTACTCGTAGTGTCTTCAAGTTTTATCCTTGAGTTTTATCCATAGAGTACATAGGTAGTACATATCCAGGATTTAATTCCTT
This sequence comes from Cebus imitator, assembly GCF_001604975.1. Lineage (NCBI taxonomy): Eukaryota > Metazoa > Chordata > Mammalia > Primates > Cebidae > Cebus > Cebus imitator. Next base: position 11,593,481 of record NW_016107338.1, on the reverse strand, counting down.
TTAAAGGTTGAATAATATTCCATTTTGTTTATATACTGCATTTTGTTTATCAATTTATCTTTTGATGGATAGTTGAGTTGTTTCCACCTTTTGGCTCTTATGACTAATGCTGCTATGAATGTAGATATACAAATATCTATTTCAGTCTCTGTTTTTAATTCTTTTGGGTATATACCTAGGAGTGGACTTGTTGGATCATACGGTAATTCTATCTTTTAACTTTTTAAGGAACTGCCAAACTATTTTCTACAGCCGTTGCTCAGTTTTATGGTTTTTTCCGGAAGTACATGAAGGTTCCTATTTCTATACATCCTCACTAACACTTGTTAGTTTCTGGGTTTTTTTTTTTTTTTTTTTNTTTTTTGATAGTTGTCATCCTAATGCATATAAAGTAGTGTCTCATTGTAGCTTGGAGTTGAATTCCTTAATGATTAGAGATGTTGAACATCTTTTTATGCGCTTATTGGGTTTGCGCCCTTCCCTCTGCTTTCTTTTTTAAGATAGTCTCGCTCTGTCTCCTGGTCTAGAGTATAGTAGTGTAGTCTTGGCTCACTGCAGCCTCTGCCTCCTGAGTACAAGCGATTCTCTTGCTCAGCCTCCCAAGTAGCTGGGATTATAGGTGTGCACCACCACACCTGGCTAATTTTTGTATTTACGGGGTTTCACCACTTCTGGCGAGGCTGGCCTCGAATTCCTGACCTCAGGCGATCTGCCTGCCTTGGCCTCCCAAAGTGCTGGGGTTACAGGCATGAGCCACTACACCTGGCCAGGTTTGCCCATTTTCAAAAATCTTTTTTATTTTTCTTTTGTTTTTTTCTTTTTGTCTGTCTGTCTCTTTTTTTTTTTTTCCGAGACAGGATCTTGCTGTATTGCCCAAGCTAGAGTGCAATGGCACAATCTCAGCTCACTGCACCCTCTGCCTCCCAAGCTCCAGTGCTTCTCCCACTTCAGCCACCTGAGTGGCTGGGATTACAGGTGCACACTACCATGCCTGGCTAATTTTTTGTAGAGATGGGGTTTTGCCATGTTGCCCAGGCTGATCTTGAACTCCTGGGCTGAAGCAAGCCACCACCTCAGCCTTGCAAACTACTGGGATTATGGGCATGTGCCACTGAACCCAGCCTCTTTTTATTTTTTTTCTACATCAAGCACCTGAACCCATTTTATTCACTTTTATTATTTTGTTGTTGAGTTGTAGGAGTTTTAAAAAAATATATTCAGCATATCACATGTCCGATATATGGATTTGCAAATATTTTCTCCTAGTCTGAGTTTTCACTCCCCTCCAGATCATATCTTTTGATGCATAAAAGTTTTAAATTTTGATGTGGTCTTGTTTATTTTTACTTTTGTTGCCAGTGCTTTTGGTATCCTATCCAAGAAGTCATTGCCAAATCCAATGTCATGAAACTTTTCCTCTATGTCTTCTACTAAGAGTTCTACAATTTTAGCTCTTAGGCTTACGTTCGAGTTAATTTTTTCATATGATATGAGGTCATTCTTAAAATTTTGTATGGATTTTTAGAAAATGATTTATGCAACTGGGAAAAAAATAGGACTTCTGAATTTGAGGCTGATAAGTTTGCAAGTTTATCATGTTTCTGAACTTTCTAGATAACTCTGTGCAGTTAATTAAACAGAGCTCTGTAGTATCACCCAAGAAGTTAATGAGTGATAGACTTTAGGAACCAGCTCAGATTAACTGCCAAATAAGGTAAACTTTCTTTTTATTGCCAGAGTTATTAACCTAAGTGGATTATAAGTCAATAATAGAGGAAATATATCTTAACTTTAATAAGCCATTTTATAGTCTTGTGGATACAGTACAAAGGCCTCAGCTGAATTATGATAAATCTAGTGAATGCAACAGTGTGGATCACAAAATGAGTTTGATCTTTCATCCTGTGATACTGGCCTCCCTCAACACACACACTTACTTAGTCTAGAGAAAACAGCCTAGTCTTCTAAGAGTATCATTTAAAGGCTGGGTGCAGTGGTTTATGCCTGTTACTCTAACACTTCTAGAGGCCAAGGCAGGCAGATCACTTGAGCTCAGGAGTTTGACACCAGCCTGGGCAACATGATGAAACCCTATCTCTATAAAAAATTAAAACAATTAGCAGGGCATGGTGGTGCACACCTGTAGTCCCAGCTACTTGGTAGGCTAAAGTGGAAGGGTTGCCTGGGGCCAAGAGTTTGAGGCTGCAGTGAGCTATGATCATGCCACTGCACTGTAGCCTGGGTGACAGAGTGAGATCCTGTCTCCAAAAAAAAAAAAAGGAAAAATGAAGTATCTCTTGGCCATGTGGCTCTGCTCATGTAATTCTTTAAAAAAGGTGACTTTAGTCCAGGCATGGTGGCTCATGTCTGTAATCCCAGCACTTTGGGTGGCCAAGGCAGCAGGATTGTTTGAGGCCAGGAGCTCAAGATCAGCCTGGGCAACACAGGAAGACCCCATCTCTCCAAAAAAGTTTTAAAGATTAGCTGGGCATGGTGACATGCACCTGTAGTCCCAGCTACTTGGGAGTCTGAGGTAGGAGGATTTCTGGAGCCTGGGAGATTGAGGCTGCAGTGGGCATGATTGTACCTCTGCACTCCCGACTGTGTTAGAGCTTGACCTATCTAAAAAAAAAAAAAAAAAAAAAAAAAAAGTCTGTCTTTATGTGGAGGTAAGATCATGGGTAACAGGTCCATACCCATCTTTTCAGGCACTTCTGTCTTCCCAACACATATATATTGACGAAAGGTGGATTCTTATATTCCCTGCTTAGGTCACATGGCACATGGCTACCCATGGAGAAGTCACTGTTTATTAGAATTATGATAATTTAGGGAAGGTGTAAATTGACAGCTGATACCACAGGGAATAGGTGAGGAGCAGGTCACCAAAGGAATTAGGCATTGTAGACAAATAAAACCAATATGATATAAATGTACTTTTGTCAAAATAGGGAACTAACAGCAGTACTTTGTTACTAACTCCAGATTTTATTTCTATTTTAGCAGTTTTTCCATTCATATTCTCTTTCTGTTCCAGGATCAAATCCAAGCTACCACTAAATTGCTAACTTACTAAATTGCACTTACTTATGTCTTCTCAAGGTCATGTCAGATCACTGTTACAGTTTTTCACGAACATTATTGTGTTTTCCAGCTTTATTGAGATATAATTGGCAAATTCAAATTGTATATATTTAAGGTGTAAAACTTGATGTTTTGATATATATGTACATTGTTAAATGACCTTGACAGTCTTGAAGAACACTAGTCAAGTATCCTATAGCATGTCCTCTGCTTGTCTGTTATTTTTCTCATGGTTAGACTGGTTTATAGTTGTCTTAGTGTCTTTTGTGCTGCTATAACAGAAATATATAACCTGAGCCTGGATAATTTATTGAGATAGGAATTTATTTTCCCATAGTTCTGTAGGCTGGGAGTCCAAGATTGAAGTGCCAGTAGGTTTGGTGTTTGGTGAAGGCCTGGTCTCTGCTTCCAAGAGGGTGCCTTGAATACTGCATCCTACAGAGGTGAGAAACACTGTATCCTCACATGGCAGAAGAATAGAAGAGAGCAAATCCACACCTACAAGTTCTTTTCATAATGGCATTAATCCATTCTTGAGTGGCACCCTCATGATCTAAACATCTCCCAAAGGGCCCTACTTCCCAACACTGCTGCACTGGGGTTTAAGTTTCCAACATATGAATTTTTGGGGACACATTCAGACCATAGTAATGGATTTTGGGAAGGAATATAACAGAGATGAAGTAACTTTCTTGTCACACCATGTTAGGCAATAGATACAATCCACATGTCATCACTGTTGATGTTGTCCCTTACCACTTGGTTAAGGTAGCGTTTTATCAGATTTCTCCACTGAAAAGTTACTGTTTTTCTCTCTCTCTACTCTATTCTTTGGAATTTATGTTTTTTTTATTGTTGAAACCAGTCAGTCCAGCCTGCGCTCAAGAGGAGGGAAGATTGGCTCTACCTTTTGAAGGAAATGTCAGAGAATGTATTAACATATTCTAAATCTCCATAATATACTCTTTGGCCACAGATTATTTATATTCATCCCACATGCAGAATATACTCACCTCCTCCTAATATTCTGCAGAATTCTCATTTATAGCATCAGCTTACAGTCCAGGATATTTTCATCTAAATTAGGTCCAGTTTTGGATGAGGCTCCTCAGGTGTATGCCTCCTCAGTTGCATCATCTTGGATCTTACCATCTTCACCTCCTTGAGTGCGTTACTTCTCTATGTGAAGCCCTGTGAAACTTAAGAGGCGTATTGCCCCACACATAACCAAGATTCAGTGGTTGGGCAGATCTATGATACCTAGTGTAGACATTCTTGTTCAAACAGAGGGAAATGTTGATACAAAGGTGTTGTTACTTCACACCATTTCTGAAGTTCAGCTGGGCACAGGTTGGTAATTCCTTTACTAAAATTCAGGTCTGGAAATAGTTCTTTATGGCTCTTAACTTGACCTTCTGGGTTTTGTTTCCACACTCTGAGTTTTCTTTTCTTTTCTGTGAAAAGCAGGAAAGTAGGCTTTTTTTGCAGCTGTGTAGATTCCTCTATCCACTTCCAACCTGTACATGTTTAGGAGTCCAAGGCTTTTCATTTTGTGCTGTTTCTGTCTCTTTCAGTCCAAATGAGCAGTGTTTTTGCCAATATAACTTTCTTCAAAACCTTATGGGTGCCCTGTTAATATTTGGGCTCACTTCATTAGATAGAAGTCACACATAAAAATCTCTTTGAGATAAGCCATTTCTCGTTCTTGAAATTTCACTGAGGGGCAATAGCTGTTAGCTACTTAGAACCTCTACTCTTTGGCCAGGTGTGATGGCTCACGCCTGTAATCTTAGCACTTTGGGAGGCTGAGGCACGCAGATCAAGAAATTAGAAGTTTGAGACCAGCCTGACCAACATGGTGAAACCCCGTCTCTACTAAAAATACAAAAATTAGTTAGGCACAGTGGCATGTGCCTGTAATTCCAGCTACTTGGTAGGTTGAGGCAGGAGAACCGCTTGAATCCAGGAGGCAAAGGTTGCAGTGAACCGAGATTGTGCTGTCTGTCTCCAGCCTGGGCAACAGATCGAGACTCAGTCTCAACAAACAAACAAACAAACAAAAACTCTACTCTTTGATTAAAATAATTGCAAGTCACACCATTAAAATCTTTAGGAGGCCTTTTATCTGACTGAATAGTACTCAGAGGCATCATCTTAAATCTTACCAAGGCTGAATTTTGTAGCTGTGTTCTCAGCCACATCTTTTATATCTTGTTTTCTTGACAGTGCTTGGGATTTGAATTTTGCTGGGAAGCAATTTTTTATTTTAGTGATTTTTGCATGTGAGAGACGGGAAATCTTCAAAACCAGCAAGTTCTGGCTCCTTTTTGTTGAACTGCTCTTGAGATATTTAGTAGGAATTTGGAAATTTGAGTCTGTGTTACAGTGGCGGAGACTTGGCAAAATGAGAGGTCTGGGAGTTTTGAGGATTTGTTTAGTGGAAGTTGAAGAGATTATTGAGGAGCAGAAGGAAAGCTAAGGGTAGAGCATTGAGAAATGTGTATTTGTAATAAGGAAATGAAAAAAGAGAGACGGAGTTGGAGGAGGTCAAAGACCAATTGGAGAAATGGAAAGAACAGGATCAGAGAAGTACTGGCAGTGGCTCTGCCTCCTCACTTTCTTAACGTGGTTGTTTTGGTGGAAAGTTTTCATTTCTCTTCAAAGTAAACTCTTTGAGTCAAACAAATTAATACCTTTTATATCTTAATGTTTATGTCATTAGCTTTTGTATTAAGCTGAAGAGTGAAAACACCACTACAGATGCAAAGTTGAAGGGCAAGACTGTGTAACTTTGCCCTGTATAATCATAAAGAATGCCATGGGAAAAAATGCTTAAAGTCATACATGCTTTCAAAAATTGGTTTGTCTTTTTGTTGTTGAAGTTCAGAGTGTTTTAATATACTCCTGATGTTAAACTCTCAACAGATACTTGATTTGTGTTTTCTTTTGTAGAATGTCTTTTCACTTTCTTGATAATGCTCTTTGATACACAGAAGTTTTTAATTTTTATAAACTCCAGTTTGTTCCTCTTGTTTATGCTTTGGTGTCAAATCAAAGAATCTGTTGCCAAATCTGATTCATGAAGATTTATCCCTATGTAGCTCTTATGTTTAGATTGTTGATCCACTTGGAGTCAGTTTTTGTGTAGGGAGTAAAATAGGGATTGAACAAATTTTCTTGTGTTTTACTTTATTTTATTTTATTTTATTTTTATTTATTTATTTATTTTTGAGATGGGAGTCTCACTCTTTCTCCCAGGCTGGAGTGCAGTGGCTCAATCTTGGCTCCTTGCTTCCTCTGCTCCCTGGGTTCAAGGGATTCTCCTGCTTCAGCCTTCTGAGTAGCTGGGATTACAGGTGCCTGCCACTGCACCCGGCTAATTTTTGTATTTTTAGTAGAAACAGGGTTTCACCATGTTGGCCAGGCTGGTCTCCAACTCTAGACCTTGTGATCTGCCCACCTCAACCTCCCAAAGTACTGGGATTGCAGGCATGAGCCACCATGCCCAGCCTTGTTTTATTTTATTTTTTTAAGAGTGTGGGAATCCCAACCAGTGGATAATGTCTGTTCTTATACATTGAGGACAGATAGTATACAATCCAGGTTTTAGGAGATTTTCTGTAATGTACTTTTTAACTCCTCTGTCCAAGAAAATTGTTTGACCCTAGTTCCTGGAATTTGTTTTGTTTTTGCTGCTTCTTTTTTTTTTTTTCTTTT
>NW_016107338.1:11551605-11586435 GCF_001604975.1 Cebus imitator | reverse complement strand
TTTTTTTGAGACAGAGTCTTGCACTGCCATCCAGGCTGGAGTGCAGTGGCACGATCTCAGCTCACTGCAACCTCTGCCTTCCGGGTTCAAGTGATTTTCCTGTTTCAGCCTCCTGAGTAGCTGAGATTACAGGCACCCACCACCACACTCAGCTAATTTTTTGCATTTTTAGTAGAGACGGGGTTTCACCATGTTGGTCAGGCTGGTCTCTAACTCCTGACCTTTGTGATTTGCCCACCTTGGCCTCCCACAGTGCTGGGATTACAGGCGTGAGCCACCGGGCCCAGCCTATTGTGGAATTTATGTGGTAGAAAATTAGAAATAACTGAATGCCCAATAATAGGGGAATGAAGGGGAAGGACAAGAGAATACTATACAATGGTTATATGTACCCTATAGAATACTCTACAGTCATTTTTTAAAAATCATGTTTTTACAGATCAATATTGGAAAGTGTTTATGAAATAATGTTCCGTGGAAGTAAAAGCAAGATACAGAATTGCATACATAGTATAATCTAAACTTTAAAAAATGTTAATTGTGATAAACTACATATAATACCATTAATAACATGGTATATTCACAATGTTGTTCAACCATCATAATCCAGATTTAATAAATAAATATTTTGCATAGGAAAAAATACCCCAAGAAAATACATGAAAGGTGTTCACAATGATAACTTTTTTTTGTTGTTTTCTTTTTTGCTCCTTCTGTAACTCCAGCTGGAGTGCAGTGGTGTGATCTCGGCTCACTGCAACCTCCGCCTCCCAGTTTCAAGTGATTGTCCCACCTCAGTCTGCTGAGTAGGTGGGACTACAGGCGCACACCATGACGACAGCTAATTTGTGTGTGTGTGTGTGTGTGTGTGTGTGTGTGTGTGTTTAGTAGAGACCACGTTGGCTTGACAGGTCTTGAACTCCTGACTTAAGTAATTGCCCGCTTTGGCCTCTCAAAGTGCTGGGATTACAGGCGTGACCCACTGCACTACAGAGCTGGCACGGGTCTGTAGTTTTTTCTACCCCTCAGTAGTTTCCTGATTTTCTGTAGTGAAAATGCTTTGCTTGTTTTCTTTTTCCTAAAAAGATATTCAGCCTTAAGGTGGTTCAGGGAATGATTGCATACATGAATAGTTGAAGCAAAAATGGCAAAATTTTAGTGAGTATTGAACTTAGTGGTAGGTACATGAGTGTTCATTGTCTTTTTCTCTTTTTTTTGAGACCGAGTGTCACTCTATCACCCAGGCTAGAGTGCCATGGCGCGATCTTGACTCACTGCAACGTCTGTCTCCCAGATTTAGGTGATTCTCCTGGCTCAGCCTCCCAAGTAGCTGAGACCACAGGCACATGCCACCATGCCTGGCTAATTTTTGTGTATTTTTAGTAGAGACACGGTTTCACTGTATTGGCCAGCATGGTCTGGAACTCCTGACCCTAGGTGATCTTGAGCCACCATGCCTGGCCCCCTGTATTTTTCTTCAAAGAGTTCTGTTTGCGAAAATTTTATAACAACGTTTTATTTATCATTAGCTGATTATAGTGGCAAAAAGGAAAATGTTTTAGAGCAGACACACACACACACACACACACACACACACACACACCCCCATTCCAAGCTTCAAAGTAGTAATATTTCTTCTTTCTGTTTCCTTTTCCCTGTCCCTGTCCCTTTCCCTTCCCCCTCCCCTTCTCTCTCCCTCTCTCCTTCCTTCCCTCCCCCCTCCCTCTCTCTCTCTCTTTCTTTTTTTCTCTTTCTATTTTAATCTTTTTTATATTTATTTTCCTTATATGTTTGTTTTAAAATACCAACAAAGGGCTAGAGGGCTTGAATAATTTATTTTTGGCTTGTGTCCAATAAAGTACCCTACTGAGTTAGATTAATAATAAAAATATTAAGAAATTGAATGAAGTTTGGAATTGAACTTGTTGGTAATATTTCCAGGTACTTTCTTGGTTGTTGAACAATATTCTAAAAATGACCATTTTTAAAATGATTGTTTTTAGAATATTGAAAATGGTGAGATTGCCATTTGACTCAGATTTTCAAATTTGTGAATAAATATGTATATTACTCTTTTCTGATTATAAAATGCTCTTCATATTTGTTTTATTCTATAATTGGCAATATTTAGGTGATGAAGTTGTAGAAGAAATCTGCTGTGTTTGGGCTTAAATCTGATGGAGGCACTATTTTATGATAGTTCCCCTTTATCCTAGGTAATCTGTTCCAAGACCCCCAGTGAATGCCTGAATCCACAAGTAGTACCAAACCCTATATGTACTGTTTTTTTTTCCTATGCATACATATCTATGATTAAGTTTAATTTATAAATTGGATATAGTAAAAAATTGACAGCAACAATGATGAAACAGAACAATTATAGCAATATGCTATAGTAGAAGTTATGTGAATGTGGTCTTTTTCTCTCAAAGTATTTTATTGTACTTTCGGGCCACAGTTGACTATGGGTAACCAAAACCACAGAAAGTAAAACCATGGGTAAACGGGGACTACTGTATTTTTTGTTTTCACTGTGCAAAAAGTAAAGCTAGACCTAGGATCTTCTTCACTTAAAGGAAATGCTTACCAAGATTGTTAATGTGTTAATTGCAAGCCTGGTAAATTACATTATAATATATGTGATTATACTCTATAGAGTAATATACTATATATACATCCTTTGCTGTTGATGGTTACATTCCAACAAAGTTAAACTGGAATTTTGTATTGAGTCTTTCAGGAGAAACTTTGGAGTTATTTATGAATATCTCCAAGTATCTTTTTTGGGATTTACATGAATTAACAGTTACACAAGACCTTTTCGACCTAACTGGTCTCTTAAGAGTGTTCTTTGTTTATAGGCTTCTGTAAATATGTAATGTAATGTTACCTTATGTAATTAATGTAAGCTACCTTATTTTGAAAATTCAGAATATTTGCCTTATAAGATGTTTTTTTTCCTACATAAATTTATCTGATGCCATCGGTCCTGTAATTTCTTTTTCTCTCCACTCAGTTTTTAAAATTCAAAATATTTGGTACGCATAGGTAGTTAACAAGAAGCAATCATTAATGTTGTTACAAGTTCTGTCCTGTCCTCTCTTTCTTAGCAAACTAGAATTTTCCTGTTTCCTGTGCAATCTTGATGCTTAAAATCAAAAAAAGGCCGGGTGAGGTGGCTCATGCCTGTGATCCTATCACTTTGGGAGGCTGAGGCAGGTGGATCACCTGAGGTCAGGAGTTCAAAACCATCCTGGCCAAGAACCCTGTCCCCACTAAAAATACAAAAATTAGCTGAGTATGGTGGCACACAGCTGTAATCCCAGCTACTTGGGTGGCAAAGGCAGAAGGATCACTTGAATGCAGGAGGCGGAGGTTGCAGTGAGCCGAGATTGTGCCACTGCACTCCAGCCTGGAGGACAGAACAAGACTCTGTCTCAAAACAAAAAAAAAAAAAACAAAAAAACAGGCTGGGTACGGTGGTTCACACCCCAGCACTTTGGGAGGCCTAGGCCGGAGGATTGTTTTAGGACCATCCTGGGCAACATAGCAACACCTCATCTCTACAAAAAATTTTTTAAAAGATTAGCTGAACATGGTGGTACACACCTGTAGTCCCAGCTACTTGTAAGGCTGAGGTGGGGAGATCACTTAAGCTCAGAAGTTAGAGGCTGCAGTGAACTCTTGATTGTGCCACTGCATTCTAGCCTGGGGAACAGAGCAAGACCCCATCTCTTTAAAAAACCAAACAAAAACAACCAAACTCAACCCCAAGGGCAGAAAGTAGAGAAGGGATGCTAAGTCAATAATTAAAAAAAACTAATGTCATTTGTTTTCTGACAGGTAAGTAAATGATGAATAGGGATGCACCATTTGTGTGTGTGTGTGTGTGTAATTATTTTGTTTGTTGAGTCAGAGTGTTGCTTTGTCACCCAGGCTGGAGTATAGTTACGCGATCTCAGCTCACTGCAACCTCCACCTCGTGGGTTCAAGCCACTCATCCGCCTCAGCCTCCTGAGAAGCTGGGATTACAGACAGGCACTACCATGCCTGGCCAATTTCTTTTTGCAGTTTTGTTAGAAATGGGGTTTTGCCATGTTGGCCAGCCTGGTCTTGAACTCCTGACCTCATGTGATCTGCCCGCCTTGGCCTCCCCAAGTGGTAGGATTATAGGCATGAGGTACTGTGCCTGGCTAGGATACACTGTTTTTATACCTACTTTACACTTAGAGAAATGGGCATGGAGAGGTGAATTATCATACGACTAGTGGAAGGTAGAGCCAGAATTTCGACATAGGCCTGCCTGACTCCAGTCAGACTTGATATAAAACTCAGCAACCTGTCCAGCTACCTGTTGCTGTGTATATTAGGCCGTTCTTGCTTTGCTATAAAGAAATTCCTGGGACTGGGTACTTTATAAAGAAAAGAGATTTAATTGACTTATGGTTCTGCAGGCTGTACAGGAAGTGTGGCACTAGCATTTGCTTGGCGTCGGGGGAGGCCTCGGAGTTTTTACTCATTGCGGAAGGCAGAAAAAGAGCAGGCACTTCACATGGCGAGAGCAGGAGCAAGAGTAAGAGTAAAGGGTAGGTGGTGCCACACAGTTTTAAACAACCAGATGTCTTGAGAACTCACTATGGTGAGGACAGCACCTAGTCATGGAGGATCTGCCTCCTTGACCCAAATAGCTCCCACCATGCCCCACCTCAAACATTGGAGATTACATGTTAACATGAGATTTGGATGGGGACAGATACCCAAACGCTATCACTGTGTGATCAGTAATCTCTCTCACGTTTGGCAACTCCTCTCTTGGAACTATACCTTACCCCTTGATACCAAAGCCACTGTATTCTTTAGGGAGATGACATTGTCACAAAAGGTATAGGGCAAAGATGGTAGATTCTGTATCCTAACATTCCTAGACTTAAATCCCACTCCTGATAGTAATCAACCATGTCACCACACCATTGTGATCCCCAGATTTCTCATTCCTAAGATTGTATAATAAAATATACTGTTAAAGATTGTTCTGAAAATTAAATATAATACAATGTGTATAAACATGTATATGTATATTCTTTCCAAAGCTTATCTAATATCATTGTAATTTATGATTCCTTTTTATTTTAATCATGATTCTTTTTTGGGTTTCTAATTTCATATTTTCTCTTTTGCTACTTATTTTGATATCACCTGGTTTTGTATATACTTGAATCCTTTTTTGTATTTATTTAATGATAACTGTTATCTTAGTACTATTAAGATATGTGAAATTTTTATTAACTTTTCTCAAAAAATCACCAGCCAAAAAGTATAAATTCTAATCATTGATATGGAATAGTCTGGCAGTTTCTTTCTTAATATTGTTTTTATATCTTGGCTAAGTTCTGAATTATGTGTACTATAGGTGTAGCATTCTATATTATGAGCTTGTGTTTCTCCTCTGGCTAGTATTAGAATCAAGAGCTATAAGATTTTATAAAATCATGGTTCTAATATTTACTATCTCTGTAGTAATTTGATCGAATGAGTTGACTCTGTTATAACTAATGTTTATAAGAACATAGGCAATTATTCCACCAAGAATAATTATTTTTAGTAACATACCCTGCATAGGGCTGTTTTCACTCACAATTTTTGTCACACCTGCCATGTAGGTAAAAGTTACTGACAACAGTGGCACACCTCTTTTAGAACCATATTGAATATGGGCATTGCTCTGCATATTTTGGAGACATTTAAATCTTTAGTATGATTTTGTGACAGAAAAGGACAGCAATGCCTGCAAGTCCCTATGCCTTAATTAATTAATTAATTAACTATTATTATTATTATTATTTTTTGAGGCATGGTCTTGCTCTGTCACCTAGGCTGGTGGTATGATCTTGGCTTACTGCAACTCCACCTCCCTGGCTCAAGCAATCCTCCTGCATCAGCCTCATGAGTAGCTGGGACTAACCACACTTGGCTAATTTTTGTATTTTTTTGGAGAGACAATGTCTTGCTATGTTGCCCAGACTGGTCTCAGACTCTTAGGCTCAAGTAATCTGCCCACCTTGGCCTTCCAAAGTGCTGGAAGTACGGCCATAAGCCACCGTGCCTGGCCTTCTATGCCTTACTTTAAAAATGGGTAATAATAGCAACTAAATTTAGTTCCTAATTTTTATAATCCCTGTTAGCCTCTTCAGTGCATTAAAGAAAACAGTGGAGTAGAAAGTCCTCTTCACTTCAGACTTGAGACTCAGTGACTACTGTATTTAGGAAGAATAGAGTAGCAACTAACTGCCACCATGGAGATTTCTGCTACCCAGGTGACTTTGATGATTGTGGCTTTGTGTAAGAATCTTTGCAGAGAACAGATTATCAGCATGATTACTCTGTCTGTCTTTAAACTTCTGCATAGGTTTGCAGCAAGGTCTTCTTTTTTCAATATGAAAGGAAAGTATGTTGTTTCTGAGAGAAGATAGATGACAACTTTCTCTGAACTTAACGCTGGGTAGGGGTGAATCTTGATGTAAGAATCTTTGCAGAGAACAGATTATCAGCATGATTACTCTGTCTGTCTTTAAGCTTCTGCAATAGGTTTGCAGCAAGGTCTTATTTTTTCAATATGAAAGGAAAGTATGTTGTTTCTGAGAGAAGATAGATGACAACTTTCTCTGAACTTACGCTGGGTAGGGGTGAATCTTGATGTACTTTAATATTTTCTAATAATTTAGCGAAACATTACTTTTTAAAAAATTAGTTTTTAATGCTTTATCCAAACTGTAACTATGTCTTCGTAATTCAAAAGCAGTACTGTTCTCCTTCTAACTGAAGATTTTGACAAAAACTAAACAGCTTTATCAACTAATTTAAAAAATCTGTCAGAATAATGATGCTGGCTGGGCACAGTGGCTCATGCCTATAACCCCAGCACTATAGGAGGCCAAGGTGGGTGGATCACTTGAGCCCAGTAGTTTGAGAGCAGCCTGGGCAACACAGTGGGACCCCTTCTCTACAAAAATTACAAAAATAGCTAGATGTGGTGGTGTGTGCCTGTAGTCCTAGCTACTCAGGAGGCTGAGGTGGGAGGATCACTTGAGCCTGGGAGGTCATGATCCTTGATTGTGCCACTGCACTCCAGCCTAGGTGACAGAGTGAGAAACTTTCTCCAAAAAAAGGAAAATAAAAATGATTAAAATAATGATACTGGCTGGGCGTGGTGGCTCACGCCTGTAATCCCAGCACTTTGGGAGGCTGAGGCGAGCAGATCACGAGGTCAGGAGATTGAGACTATCCTGACTAACATGGTGAAACCCTGTTTCTACTAAAAATACAAAAAATTAGCCAGGTGTGGTGGCACATGCCTGTAGTCCCAGCTACTCAAGAGGCTGTGGCAGGAGAATCGCTTGAACCCAGGATGCAGAGGTTGCAGTGAGCTGAGATCGCACCACTGCATTCCAGCCTGGCAACAAAGCAAGACTCCGTTTAAAAAAAAAAAAATGATGCTAATAAAACTATTGGATGGGGTTTTTTTTTTCCCCAAAAGTGTGTTATATTCTAGACATTGGATGGATTGTAAAATTTAATATTATTTTACAGTTGTCTTTGGCGACTATTCTTTGAATGCATTTCATTAGTGAGATATAGTCAAATTATTTTATCATAGTCACTTAAAATAATTCCTGATTTTGTTCTAAATGTATGAACACTTGCTTGATGAATACTTCATTTCAGTTATTTAAGTTCATTTTTATTGTGAGGGTACTGATGTCCTAAAAGCTGCCGGTTTTTTTTCTCCGGGCTGCTTTTATTTAATTGGTCTTTACTTTCTAGTAGCATTCTGGTTGCCAGAAGATAGAGAAAATTGGCTTCGCCATCAGTTTATGAGATAGGTAGGAAAATATGGTTCATTCTCCAAAGGCATGCTAGAATTTTCTTTAACTGCCATATTATTATTTTGTAATAATTATAAATGGTTATAGATACAAGATTCATATATATGAAATACTGCTAGATATCCACTGTACCTAAGAATAGAAATTCTAATAATAATATGAGATGTACACATTGTTTTGTAAACTAGATACCCAAATCTAATTGTTATACTCTTTGGGCACAGTTACCAATTAATATCAAGGTTACAAGCCCAGGAATACAACAGGATATGTGTATGCATAAAGTTCACAAATTTAGATGAATCTAATTCTACTTTATTAGATTCTAACTTTGTCTTGATATGTGGAGGCTTTTTTACCCCCTTTAAAATTTTTTACTATGGAAATTTAAAACAAAATAGAAAATAGCATAAAGAAAATAACGTAATATACCTGTATTCCTATTACCCAGCTTTATCAGTTGTTAGCCCATATCGCTTCTTGTTTTCATCTATATTTCTTTGCTTATTGGATTATTTTGAAACAAATTCCAAAAATCATTTAATCATTTCAAGAGAAACTTTGTCTCTTTACATAGATAACCATGATATACTAACCATTATCACATAAAACAAAGTCAAACAGTTTTCTCTGTTCTGGATTTTGCTGATTGCATTCCCATGAAGTTCTGTAGCATGTTTCTCTGACCCCTGTGTTTCCTTTAGATCTAGAAAAGGGTCTCTCAACTTCTCACTGTTGGAATTTTGTACTGGATAATTTTTTTATTGTAGAGGGCTGTCCTGTGCATTGCAGAATGTGTGGAAACCAAGTCCTTCACCCCCAGTGGTTTGCTAAAAAATTACTGACAAGAAGCAGATTGATTAATAGGAAAAAAATGGCATATACATTGCTTTAATGTGTATACACAGGAGCCTTCAAAACAGTGATCCAAAGATAGAGGGAAATTGTCCATTGTATGCTTAGGTCCAACAAAGTATGGACAACCATGTAGAAATATGATTGGACAAATAGAGTATGATCTAATGCTAATTGACTTAATGGGGAAACCCAGCAAAGCCTGTCCAGATTCTTCTTGGCTTCTCAGAGCATGCATTCCCTCCTTCTGGTTGTGGGCAGGGCCCTCTCTGGGATGGCGGTCTTATGGTCTACAGTCAAACAAGGTGGGTCAGTTCATTACTTTATGGCCAATTTTTACACAGGGTATTGTTAGGCTTCGTGGTTGGCATTTGAGGAAACGGGTTCCGGTTTCTATGACCCACCTTGGGGGAGGGGATTCTAGTTTCTGTGGCCGACCTCGGAGGGGAGAATGGGACTGAGATAGGAGGGCAGAAATCAGAGAAAAACTTAACTTCTGCAGCTGCTTCTGAAGCCTGCATTTTGGGGATTGTTTTCTGAGCTCCAGTAAATGTTTAGCAACGTCACAGCTCTCTAGCCACTAGTCAGCAGCACCCCCTCCACCAGTTATGGCAACCAGAAGTGTTCCCGACATTGCCAAATGTCTCCTGGGGGCAAAAATTGCCCCCTGTTGGGAACTCTGCTAATCTAGACGCTGGTGAGATTTCAGGTTCAGTTTCTTGGCAAGAATTCTTCATATGTTGTTGTGGTATTTTCTGCCTTTTCTAAACATCACTTTTTATCTCTTTTGTCATATACAGTCTCTTAACAGACTGTATACTTAAAATATTTGCTGAAGCTTTAGAAGCCTTAGTTTTAGCATTTATTTGAATATTTATATGATAATATCCAAAATATATTAGTTATTTTACTGTTTATTTTGAATTTTAGAAAAAACAATGTATCTTACAATTTGGTAAAAATACAATGCACTAGGTGACTGTGTAACTTCTAAAAATTTTTTCATTTGTACCCCGCAGATTTGGATTTAGGTTTATAGTTTATAGTAACAAGTGCTTCTTGTTTTAGTATTAGTTTGATAAAGTACCAATTCTTTTTAAAACGGATGATATTAGTATCATTAAATAGAATTTCAAATGATTATTAAGAGGGAGAATGCAGACAAAGTAAACCTTTGAGATTTTGTGCAGTGTCCTCTGAATTCTCCACATTCTGGCCATACTGATTATTGCCTTACTACTCTTTAATCTCTCTTGGCAATTGACCTTAGTCTCCAGCCTCTTAACATTAGTTAGCATTAGTTAGACACAACCAGCCCTGATTTTAGTGAACCAGCCTCTTCATAACAGAAGACAAAGTGTAATTAAATCCTAAATAAATGATACTCTGTTTATTGAGTACTTTTTCTTTTTAAATTAAGTTTACTTAGAAATTCAAATGCATTCAGTAGATACTGTTTTGTGTTTGATTCTTTAAGCACCCAACTGTTACTAAAGATCGTAGTTTCTATCCCATTAATTTGCTTGATTGAAGTTGTTAAGAAGCATAATATGCATTGGTAGGATATAGACTAAAAATACTGCTTGTCTCTAACTGTGCTTCACCAGTGAAAGTTGCTGGTAATTAAAATTGATTAACTTATATCTGGTTTTTCATTTCACATTAACCTGAGGAGCCAGAGTATCTGTCATCTTACATTAGGCTCATCTATTCTCTGGGGGGCCTGTTGTTTATGATAAAGTAAATTTTGTTTGATTACTTGTTTTCATGATGCTAGATTTGCATGAATTTCATTTTGAAGACCTGTACTTTGTGATTACCAGTGGCTTTTAAAATAAAAATAGTTTCACATTCTCAGGAGGGGTTGGAATTTGATCTCTAATGAATCATATAGGGAGGGCTTGTATGGTGGGATCCCAGTGATCTTTACTCAGATTATCTCTGACATCTCAGAGAACATCCACTATCACATTAACAACACTTAGTTGATTGTTGCTTCTGTGAAAACAGTCTTTCTGCTACATTGGTCTACCTTTCCTTTATATGCCTTTAGCACTTTAGCATGTATAACACAATCTAACACTTAATACAGTTTATTATTTCCCTAAATTTTTGAAAAGTTTTGAGTACAAAATTTTATGTTATATATCTTGTAATGAACATGTAGAAAAGACTCAGGATATGCTTGTGATTGATTGTCAGGAATTAAGAACTGTCCAGAATGTATGAATTTTGTAAATTTGCTCATAAGAAGAATTATTTCAAATCTGACTGTGCCAGAAACCACTGACTCATGACCAGATGTGGTGGCTTACACCTGCAATCCCAGCACTAGCTACTGAGGATGCTCAGGCAGGAGGGTCGCTTGATCCCTGAGGTTCCAGGCTGCAGTGTTATGATCATACCACTGCACTCCAACGTGGATGACAGAATGAGAACCTGTCTCTAAAAGAAAATAAAATTAAGGAAAAAAACCCTACAAACCATTGACTCATGGAAATAAAATCCTATTCTGCTATTCAAAGCTTCAGGCATGTACTTTAAAATTGATAGTTGTTTACTTTGGTGGAACTTAATACACCCCTATAGATTTGCTCCTTGCTGCTGTTTTTCTATTGGTTTAGCTTCTTTAAAACAGGACATAATTAAATGTATGTTAGCTTACATCTTACGTTTAAATTTTTGAATTATTTATGACTTAGCTGTATTTGGTTACTATTTTTTACTAGATTAGAAAAAATGACATTAATTTTACCAGACCTAATTTATTTCTCTTTTTCTTTGGAAACAGGAATATCTGGCATAAAAAGTAATATCCTACTAGATATGAATGAGGAAACCATAGTTTTAAGATGATTTCTGCTGATACAGGATATGCTTTCATTATGCGTTTACTTACCTTTCTCTTCAGTTAATGAACAAAGGCAATTCTGACATTTAAAAAAAAATAAAAATGTTGAATTAAGACAGCCTTGAGAGAGAGCAGAAAAATATCTTTTTTTTAAAGTTACTTCTTGGACACAGTGGCTCACACCTGTAATCCTAGCACTTCAGGAGGTTGAGGCAGGTGGATTGCTTGAGCCCAGGAGTTTGAGACCAGCCTGGGCAACACAGCGAGACACTTGTCTCTAAAATTAAAAAAAAAAAAAAAATTGTTACTTCTTGAAGTACCTTAGATAGAAATAATTCACATATTTGTTTGATTTGCCCTGCTGTCAAGCTACTATATTTAGTTGTTAAATTTTAATTCCAGGTTTCAGCTAGTGGATATATTAGATAGCACATTAGAGAGGGTGAAACCCATCAAATGGTGTGACTGTCCACCGTGTCCTCTACATTTATGATGAAAATTGAAGTTAAAAATGTAAGCTGGACCCAGTGACTTATGCCTGTGATTCCAGCACTTTGGGAGAACAAGGCAGGAGGATTGCTTGAGGCCAGGAATTCAAGACCAGCCTGGCCAACATAGGGAGACCCCATTTCTACAAAAAAGTGAAAATATTAGCCAGGCTGGTGGTGTGCACCTGTAGTGCCAGCTACTTGGGAGGCTGAGGTGGTAGGATCGCTGGAGCTCGGGAGGTCAAGGCTGCAGTGACCCGGCCTGGGCAACAGAGCAAGACCCTGTCTCAAAAAAATTTTTTTTAATGTATCAAAAGAGGTTATGGATTTAGAAATTCAGCCTGGTGGGGTGGAAATGTTACATAGGAGGCTGTTTTAGTTTGGGTTTTTGTTTCCATTAATAGTCACACTCAACCGGGCACGGTGGCTCACACCTGTAATCCTGCACTTTGGGAGGCCGAGGCTGGTGGATCACCTTAGGTCAGGAGTTCGAGACCAGCCTGGCCAATGTGGTGACACTCGCTTCTCTATTAAAAATAGAAAAATTAGGCCGGGCGCAGTGGCTCATGCCTGTAATCCCAGCACTTAGGGAGGCCGAGGCGGGTGGATCACGAGGTCAAGAGATCGAGACCATCCTGGTCAACAAGGTGAAACCCCGTCTCTACTAAAACTACAAAAAATTAGCTGGGCATGGTGGCGCGTGCCTGTAATCCTAGCCACTCAGGAGGCTGAGGCAGGAGAATTGCCTGAACCCAGGAGGCGGAGGTTGCGGTGAGCCGAGATCGCGCCATTGCACTCCAGCCTGGGTAACAAGAGCGAAACTCCATCTCAAAAAAAAAAAAGAAAAATTAGCCAGGCGTGGTGACAGGCGCCTGTAATCCCAGCTACTCGGGAAGCTGAGGCAGGAGAATCGCTTGAACTCGGGAGGCAGAGGTTGCAGGGAGCTGAGATCGCACCATTGCACTCAAGCCTGGGTGACAAGAGCAAAACTCCATCTCAAAAAAAAAAAGTCACACTCAATTATATCAAATAATGGAGGATAATAGTAAAAGGGTACCTGTGACCTGGAACCAAGCCTTGTTTAGTTACTCAGCTTCTCTTTGACCTTCTGTTTTCTTACCTCTGTCTATCTCTCCATCTCATCTTTTCCTTTTTTTTTTTTTTTCTCCTTTCTGCATGGGCATTTTTAGCTTCTCCTTGGACACTCACTCCACTGCCCTCTTCCTCCCTTCAAGCTTTTTTGCTTACTCCATCAAGCTGCCATATGTATAATTCTCTTGTCTTTTCAAACCCTCTTTCCCATCACAACCTTTTAGTTTAACCTCTCACTAATAACTAACAAACTCTGTTTCAGTATTTTCTAAATGTTTTCAGATGTCAAAGCTCAACTCATCGTTTTATAAATGGGCCATACCTACCTTGATTAGGAAGTTGTTATAGTATAAAATACACAGTGTAATTGCCAGTCACTGTGTATATGGATCACTGGTAAAGTTTTCTTAATGTACAAAATATCTGACATGGCCTTGCTCTTTGATCTTTAAGCAGAAACAGTGGGGGGGGAAAATACCCTGCAAACTGTGTTTCTGAATGCTAGACTGTGGGAGCTTCAGTTTAGATACATATTAAAGAAAACCAAGTGATAGGTGAGGCTGGTAGCAGCATGAGGCTCAAGTTACTTGCTTCGTCATCATCATCTTTGCTCTCATGACAGCCAAAAACTGTTATCCAATGACTATTCTGTGTAAGACATAATCATTTCACATGTTTAATTCTTACATTTCCTCCTGTGAAGCATGATTTTAGTATTTGATTTAGATAAACATCTGTGCAGGTTAGAGCTTGCAGATCCACACTACTGCAGCACAAACCTCTACAGCACAGGGCCTTGGATAGAGTAGAGTTAGACATTCACTATAAGTTTAACTGAATTGTGTTATTCTGTATACCGATACTTTTTTTTTTTTTTTTTTTTTTGAGGCAGAGTCTCGCTCTGTCACCAGGCTGGAATGTAGTGACGCAATCTTGGCTCACTGCGCAGCCTTCACCTCCCAGTTACAAGGGATTCTCCTACCTCAGCCCTCCAAGTAACTGGGACTTCAGGCATGTGCCACCATGCCCAGCTAATTTTCATATTTTTAGTAGAGACAGGGTTTCACCATGTTGGCCAGGATGGTCTTGATCTCTTGACCTCGTGATCTGCCTGCCTTGGCCTCCCAAGGTGCTAGGATTACAGGCGTGAGCCACCGTGCCCAGCCTGTATACTGATACTTAAAGAAAAAAAATGGCACCTCTCATTTAATGGTTTCTTAGAAGTTTTCACAAGATACTTATTTTCCCTTTATTTTGATACCTATTTGTTAGGCTAGAATTCAAAGCTCAACTGAAAACTGCTCAGGTGATTGAAATTAGTTGTTATTGATAGTGACCTCTGATTGGTGGGTATTCCCAGTTCTATGTGTGTTGAGAGAGAGCCTGTTTATGTATATAAGTTGTTACAATCAAGGTAGGATGGGTTGTTTTGCCAGAACTGGTGACTCGTGCCTATAATCCCAGCACTTTGGTAGGCCTAGGCAAGTGGATCACTTGAGCCCAGGAGTTCAGGACCAGCTTGGCCAACATGGTGAAACACTCTCTTCAAAAAATACAAAAGTTGGTCTTGCGCAGTGGCTCATGCCTGTAATCCCAGCACTTTGGGAGGCCAAGGCGGCAGATCACCTGAGGTCAGGAGTTCGAAACCAGCCTGCCCAACATGGCAAGACCTCATCTTTACTAAAAATACAAAAAATTAGCCGGGAATGATGGTGGGCACCTGTAATCCCAGCTACTTGGGAGTCTGAGGCAGGAGAATCGCTTGAACCCAGGAGGCGGAGGTTGCACTGGGCCAAGATTGAGCCATTGCACTCCAGCCTGGGTGACAAGAGCAAAACTCCACCTCAGAAAAAAAAAAAATTAAGCTGGGCATGGTGGCGCACACCTGCAGTTCTGACTACTTGGGAGGCCGAGGTGGGAGGATCTTTTGAGCCCAGGAGGTTATGGCTGTAGTGAGTTGTGATCATGCCACTGCACTCTAGCCTGTGTAACAGAGTAAGACTGTCTCAAAATTTTTTTTTTTTTTTGAAGGGGCCTGGCATGGTGGCTCACGCCAGTAATTGCGGCACTTTGCAGGGCTGAGGTGGAGAGATCATCTGAGCCTTAGAAATTCAAGACCAGCTTGGGCAAAATCCTAAAACCCCGTGTCTACAAAAAAATACAAAAAATTAGCTGTGTATTGTGGTGTGCCCCTGTAGTCTCAGCTACCCAGGAGGCTGACATAGGAGGATGGCTGGATCCTGGGAGGTGGAGGCTACAGTGAGTTGAGATTACTCTACTGCATTCCAGCCTGGGTGACAGAGTAAGACCCTGTCTCAAAAAAAAAAAAGGATGGAAAAAAGATGTAGCTGAGTCCAGGAGTTCAAGACCAGCTTGGCCAACATGGTGAAACCCCATCTCTACTAAAAATACAAAAATTAGACAGGCATGGTGGTGGGCGCCTGTAATCTCAGCTACTCAGAAGGCTGAGGCAGGAGAATAGCTGCACCAGGAGGTGGATGTTGCAGAGAGCTGAGACCGCACCATTGCACTCCAGCCTGGGCAACAGACTGAGACTCCATCTCAAAAAAAAGAAAAAAGGTATAGAGATTTTTCTTCTTGAGACAACAATGCTAAATTAATATGGAATCTTTTCAAGTTTAGTCAACAAAGATAAATTTTATATTTGCTATGATTGGTTGGTAAAATGAGTATCTTTCACAGTGACAAGTTACGTAATAGTACTTTAAATCGTGTTTTATGGACATTTTTTATATCCTTACAACAATACTGTGAAGTAGGTAGGGCAGCTGTTAGAAGTCCTTTTTTTAACAAATAAAAAGGCTGAGAAAAAAATTACTTGCTTTTTAGCTCACATGGGTAATGTGTAGCATATGCAACGAGAAAACAAACTTGCACTCCAGTTTGATGTTCTTTTTGAAGACCGTATAGTCTTTAAATTATTGTGTATTACAGCTGCAGGGTATAGTTTTAGGTATAACAGCTAATTTATTGGCTGGTATGTCTTTGATAGTTAGAAAGAAGTGCAGCTGATAGTGGCTTCTCCGGAGCTGATGTAAGAGGTTTTGTTTTGTTTTGTTTGTTGTTGTTTCCTGACATGTGATTTAAACTTTGACATCAGTTCTAATGTTCCTGATGCTTTGTAGCCTCTCATTGGTGGCTGTATACATAGACTTCACTGTATACATCACTTCCACTTTGGTTTTATTCTGAATTTGAGATTTATTATCAAAGATAAAGTAAGATTTACTTACTTTCCGTTTGGCCACTAGGATTAATAAACTTAACCTGCTTGTTGATTATTGCTTAAACTCTTGTGGTAGGACTCTTTAAAATAATAATTTTGTTGTTTTTATAAGCCATTTGTAGAAGAGTGGTATATAGTAGTTCATTGGGGTGACTGGGGACAGAAATTTTTTGGTTGTACTTTGCATTCAAGTATATTTACTTATGCCTATAAATCAGGTATTATTGCCTCTCCCTTTTTTTTTGAGACAGAGTCTCGCTCTGTCACCAGGCTGGAATGCAGTGGCGCGATCTTGGTTTACTGCGTCTCGACCTCCGCCTCCTGGGATCAAGCGATTCTCATGCCTCAGCCTCCCGAATAGCTGGGATTACAGGCACATGCCACCACACCCAGCTAATTTTTGTACTTTTAGTAGAGGCCGGGTTTTCCCATGTTGGCCAGGCTAGACTTGGACTTCTGACCTCGTGATCCACCCTCCTCTGTCTCCCAAAGTGCTGGAATTAGAGGTGTGAGCCACCGTACCCGGCCTTCCTCTCCTTCTTTTTCAGATGTCAGTCCATTAACAGTATGTGCTCTTGACTATTTGCATTTCAAAAACCACTTGGAAACTTGGAAATAATTCTTTATTTTTGCTAGTCATGCATCCATAATGTTCCAAGAGAGTTGGGCTGCTTTGGAGAGGCTTGTCTGGCTTTGCCTGCCCCCTGGCTCATTTAACTGTAATAGAATAGCTCACAAAATGCTCTCTGCATAAGATTTTATTTGAAGGAAGGTATCTATATTTAACTTTGGAAACAAATAGCTTAGCTAGAATTGTAAATGAGATTTTAATACTGCCAAAGAAATGGGATACACTCTGCCCAGCTCCTTCCCATTCTATCACACAGTGCATAGGAGCAGTTTGGTAATTAGTAAACTTTGTGGCCATAACCTTTGGAATGGTGCATATGGGATATAACTTTTATTTCCATTAATATATATTTATGATTATGAAAGTCTTATATATGGTAGTTGTGAGAGATATCATTTTATTCTTACTCATATTTGGATTGGAACATTATGGATTTCCTTGGGCAGTTAGGGAGATAACTTTTAATGGTTTACATTTTGCTCCTTGGAATTATGATGTTACCCAGAAGGCTCAAAGCCCATCATGGGGGAAGAAGGAGCCGGCTCGAATATACATGGCTCTAGGCCTAATAGCTACTTTCATTGGAGGAGCTCCAGTTTTATCTGTTAAATTAGTGGGGTTCTACAAAAAAATTAGTTTGAAAGAGGATTCTGGGGCTAAAATAAAGTTTGAAACCACTAGATTAGTAGATAGATCGAGGAGTTAGAAGACTTACGTTTCAGTTTTGGCTGTCCCATTAACTAGTTTTGTATTGTTAGATAAGCCACTTAACATATTTGTCTCAGTTTTTCACATATAAAATAGAACTAATTCTGTGTACCTCATAGAGTTGTCTTTGGATAGTGGTTTTAAAAACTGGTGAATCAGGCTGGGTATGGTGCCTCATACCTGTAATCCTAGCATTTTGAGAGGCTTGAGGCGGGCCGATCACCTGAAGTCAGGAGTTCGAGACCAGCCTGGCCAACATGGTGAAATCCTTCTCTACTAAAAATACAAAACTAGTCAGGCATGGTGGCGTGCACCTGTAGTCCCAGCTACTCAGGAGGCTGAGGCAGGAGACTTGTTTGAACCTGGGAGGCAGAGGTTGTATTGAGCCGAGATGGCACCATTACACCCCAGCTTGGGTGACAGAATGGGACTCTCAAAAACCACCACCATCAACAACAAATAAACCGATGAATCAAATGTATTAAGTAATAAAGGTGTTTTTAATAATGGCAGCAATACCCCAATAACTGAGAAATCGAAGATGACTTTGAAATTTGTTATGGAATTTATCATAATAACGTGGCTTTCTTTTTTCCTATTTTCTGCTATCTAGGCATGATTGTTTTCTTTTTATATTTTTATATTTTTTGTTATTTTATTTTTTATCTTTTATTTATTTGAGACAGAATGTTGCTCTGTTGCCCAGGCCGGAGTGCAGTGGCACAATCTTGGCTCATTGCAACTTCAGCCTCCTGGGTTCAAGCAAATTCTTGTGCCTCAGCTTTCTGAGTAGCTGGGATTACAGGTGTGCATCAGCATGCCAGGCTAATTTTTCTATTGTTAGTAGAGACAGGGTTTCACTATTTTGCCCAGCCTGGTCTCGAATTCCTGACTTCAAGTGATTTGCCTGCCTTAGCTTCCCAAAGTGCTAGGATTACAGGCATGAGCCATCACTCCCAGCCTGTTTTCCTTTTTTTTTTTTTTTTTTTTTTGAGATGGAGTTTCACTCATGTTACCCAGGCTGGAGTGCAATGGCGTGATCTCGGCTCACCGCAACCTCCGCCTCCTGGGTTCAGGCAATTCTCCTGCCTCAGCCTCCTGAGTAGCTGGGATTACAGACACGCGCCACCATGCCCAGCTCGTTTTTTGTATTTTTAGTAGAGACGGGGTTTCACCATGTTGACCAGGATGGTCTCGATCTCTTGACCTCGTGATCCACCCGCCTCGGCCTCCCAAAGTGCTGGGATTACAGGCTTGAGCCACTGCGCCCGGCCCTGTTTTCCTTTTTTTTGAGACAAAGTCTCGCTCTGTCACCTAGGCTGGGATGCAGTGGTGCGATCTCGGGTCACTGCAACCTCTGCCTCCTGGGTTCAAGCTGATTCTTCTGCTTTAGCCTCCTGAGCATCTGGGACTACAGGTGTGCACCAATATGCCTGGCTAATGTTTTGTATTTTTTTAAATTAAGAGATGGGGTTTCACCATATTGGCCAGGTTAGTCTCAAACTCCTGAACTTGTGATCCGCCCGCCTCAGCCTCCCAAAGTGCTGGGATTATAGGCATGAGCTACCATGCCCAGCCTCCTTATTTTTTTAAAGTTAGATTTGTTGACCACGTTCCTTAAAATTTCATTTCTAATGAAAGACAGTTACTTTATGTATGCTCATATACACGACATATGTAGTTGTGTATATGTATTTTGAAAAACTTATATTGATTTTCTTTCACGGTTTCTAAGAACATAAGTAGATAAATGAAACTTAATTTGGAGAAAACTTTAACTTTCTCTGCCATTCCCAAGAGAAACCAAGTTCAGGATGCTTGCATTTATTTCCAGCCTTTGAAGGGCCAGAAAATTGTGCCTGAAAATTGGGTTAGCACATTTTCTGAATCTGACTGCTGTTAAGTTACTCTGTAGTTGGGTTGGATGCTATTTCCTTTCTTCTTTCCTTCTAGCAGAGAATATGCACTCCACATTTTTTAAGGAAACCATCTCTAGCTTGTATATTCATTTACATTCTACATCTTAGGAGGATTACAGGGATACACATAACGATAGGTCTTATTCAGAAAACTCCTGGCAGCTGTCCCAGCCTTAATGAGTAACAAGCCTGTGCTGTTCCCTTTTACCTGATGGAGTATCACTAAGATCTTTCTTTGAGGAGTTGATTAGCAAATGATTGAAAGAGAGGAAGTGAGAATAGCACCTTGTGGTTAGGTGGTACTGGCTGATTTTCTAGCTCTTGCACAGCATATACCTCTTAAATATCAGTGGGGAGTAAGCTGCTCTTGCATCATACCACCAGGATTGGATAGCCCAACTTGCAATTTCAAGCATTGCTGGCCAGTTTCTGGTAGGTAGTTATGGAAATATAGGAAAGCTCAGTTCTGTCTGACAAAGGAACGTAGCTGCCTATGGAGTATTAAGTGTGAGATATGCCAGGTAGTATTTTCTATCTTTTGGAAGTTAACAAAATTAAATACCTGAAAAGAAGCGTTCCTTTTTTCTTACTTAAAGCTCTTTCTACTAAACACAAATATCCTCAGAACCAAGAATTCCATAGGAACTATGAAACCTAACTGGTCAGGTATTTTCTGGCATAGTAACATGTAGTTTTATTGCCCAAAGGCCCTCCTGGGAAAAATTTATATAGCTAGCAATCCCTTTAATAA
This sequence comes from Cebus imitator, assembly GCF_001604975.1. Lineage (NCBI taxonomy): Eukaryota > Metazoa > Chordata > Mammalia > Primates > Cebidae > Cebus > Cebus imitator. Next base: position 11,566,010 of record NW_016107338.1, on the reverse strand, counting down.
TCATAATGATAGCCATTTGTTAAGAATACCTCTTGACTGGGCATGGTGGCACATACCTATAATCCCAGCACTTTGGGAGGCCAAGACTGGGGGATTGCTAGAGGCCAGGAGTTCGAGATTAGCCTGATCAACATAGGGAGACCCTGTCTCTACAAAAATTACAAAAATTAGCTGAGCGTGGTGGCATGCACCTGTAGTCCCAGCTACTTGGGAGGCTAAGGTGGGAGGATCAATTGAGCCTAGGAAGTCGAAGTAGTTAGCTGTGATTGCATCCCTGGCACTCCAGCCTAGGTGACAGGGTGAGACTCCATCTCAAAAAGTAAAAAAATAAAAAGACTACCCCTTACATGCCAGTTCTTAAAAAAATATAAAAATATAAAATTAGAAATAAATGAAGACCAAGGTCATACAAGTTAGTAGCAGGTCTAGAGGGTTGAATACAATTCTGCCTGGTATAAAACTCATTTTCTTTCCCTATGTTCTTGCTCAGTGAAAAATCGTTTATAAAATATATCTTTTACTTTTCAGAGTATAATTTCCCTTTAAAAGAATTTATGTCAAGTGAAACCTACTTGTATTTTTCATGGTGAAATTAGACATAATATCCCTAAAAATGAAACCTAACAGGCAAAATAGGAAGAAAATTAAGGTCGAAGTTCTTGGAATTATATATCACCAAGATCAATTTGCCTTGCTGAGGGTTTTTCTCTACTCCTGACAGTTTGCTTTTTGCTTGTGTCATAGTCTTTAGTACAGGAATTTTTCTTTGCCGCACCCCCACCCCACCCCCGCGCTCCTTTTTCTTGGAGACTGTCTTGCTCTGTCACCCAGGCCAGAATGCGGTGGCACGATTTCGGCTCACTGCAACTTCCGCCTCCTGGGTTCAAGTGATTCTTTTGCCTCAGCCTCTTGTGTAGCTGTGATTATAAGCATGCACCACCACACCTGGCTAATTTTTGTATTTTTAGCAGAGATGGGGTTTCCCCATGTTGGCCAGACTGGTCTCAAACTCCTGGCCTCAAGTGATCCATCCACCTTGCCTCCCAAAGTGCTGGGGTTACAGACATGACCCACTGCTCTCGGCTTTTTTCTTGCCCATTGGTCACTATTTTCCTCTTCACACTGCTGTACTCTACCCTCAAAAGATTGTAAGGATCTTACCGGTCCATGCCACCAGAAACTTTGCTCTTCCTCCAGATATTCATGAGAATACAGTATTACATTTAGTCAGTAGATACCAACATCTAACATATGATATGTTTCAGACTGAAACTTCTTTAATTCATGACTTTCGTTTATTTTAAATTAATCCATTTCTACTCTCTAGATAAAAAATTATGAATCTCTTGATTTGTGAATAATGAAAACTTGTGTTTTTGTTCAATAAATTACATTTGTAAAGTTGATAGGTTTTATTTTGCCACTTTTATTAATAGAGAAGTAATTATTGAGCTGTTTTTATTCATTTTGTTTGTTTTTTGAGATAGGGTCTCGTTCTGTCACCCAGGCTAGAGTGCAGTGGTGCCATCACAGCTGACTGCAGACTTCACCTTCCAGGCTCAAGCAGTCTTCCTACCTCAGCCTCCTGATTAGCTGGGCACACTTGGCCAATTGTTTCTGTATTTTGTGTAGAGATGCAGTTTCTCCATGTTGCCCAGGCTGGTCTTGAACTCCTGAACTCAAACCACCTGCCTGCCTTGTCCTCCCAAAGTGCTGGGACTATAAGCATGAGCCACCACACACCTGGCCTCTTTTATGCATTTTGTATGCTGCCATTAGGGAATGGTGCTGATTCTTTCCAGAATATTAGTTCCCTAAACTAAGAACTCCCCTCTAAAATCTTGCTAACTACCTTGACTAAGTAAAGATTGAAAGAATATTAATGATGAATATGAAGAAATTTAGCTGTTCTGAGGGAGGATTCTGTATAAATTTACAAGATCAGTGGTAATTTGCTTTTTGATAACCATGAGAACATTAAGCCATTTGTTTTTTAATTTATTGTGCTGGTGTTTTTGGTATGTATATTTCATTCTTTCTGATTAGGCTCCATATCTGTTTTTTCCTGATGCTCATGTCAGTTTATAATAGTCCTGCATCCCTCACTGTGGCATTGAGGAATATCTCTCATATTGTTTTTGGTATATTTTTGTTTTTCAGTGAGGTCAGGGAAAGGGGCAGTCCAAACATTTTCCACACAAAAATCATGATCCTCATGTAGTAAAGTTTTATACTTTGCTGTTTTTATGGCCTTCTTGCTGCTAATCTCCACGTGGTGTTTTTGCCTTTTGGCTTCCCTCTTGTTTATGTTACATGTGTCAGTAATTGAATAACAAAAACCTTGCAAACCTTGGCAGCCAATTTGTAATCCATTTGTTTATTGTTTTTCTTCATTATGATTAACCAAGACTAGATTTTACTTTGCAGATTTACTTAAATTTGTGGCTTAACAGCCCTTCATTCTGTTCAACTAGCCTTTGTAACATTAGGTTAGAAGAGATATCATTTTGAAGGAGACATCTTTATGTTACGTCTGATAACCTAATCTGCCTCCTGGTATATCTCCTGCATTTGCTGTTTGTGTGTTTATGTGTTCTGCCTTGATCCTTTTACTGATTTCTGTGTTGGCCTCTGTTTTTTAAGCTACCAATTTGAAATGGAAGTTAGGCACAGAATTTAGAATGTGAGAATAGTTAATATATTTTGTTTTTATAGTACCTTTCCTCCAAAAGAGCTTCTTGGTTTTGTAAGTATCTTATTTGTCTTCTTGGCATCTTTGCAGAATAGATTAAAGGATTGGGATTAGTGTTTCTTTTTTTTTACATTTGTTTTCTGAAGGGGTGAACCAAACATTGTGGACTAGCAGCCAGTGTTAAAGAAAAATGAAAAGTTACGTTAATGGGAAACATTCCATTCATTTTCCCTTCACTTACCAAAGAAACAGGTGAGAGTAAGATTCTATCATTTGTATGTAGACTCTTCAAGGATCAAGCTCCTACTAAAAGAAAAAAAAAAAAAGGCCTATTTTCTTCCTGAATAAACTTTCAAAGAGCTTCTGTCATCATATTTTTGCTAATTTGATCTGTGTCACAGACATTGGGAAATTAAGATTGTAATTGCCTGATGGGTTCTTCACCCCTGCTGTACAGACAAAAATCAATTCACTGAGACCACGGCATTGCAGTAGAGAAAGAGTTTAACTGGCCAGGTGCGGTGGCTCACGCCTGTAATCCTAGCACTCTGGGAGGCCGAGGCGGGTGGATCACCTGAGGTTGGGAGTTCAAGACCAGCCTGACCAAAATGGTGAAACCCCATCTTTAAGAAAAAAAAAAAAGAGAGAGAGAGAGAGAGAAAGGGTTTAATTGACATGAGGCTGGCCATGTGAGAGAACCAGAGTTATCACTCAAGTCAGTCTCTCCAAAGTTCTGCAGGTTATGGGTTTTTTTGGACAATTTGGTGGATGGGGTGCTAGGGAATGGGTGCCGCTGATTGGTTAGGGATGAAATCGTAGGGCTGTGGAAAAACAGTCCTTATGTGCTGAGTCTGCCTTTGGGTGGAGCCACAGGATCAGTTGAGCCATGAATCATAGGTCTGGGTGGGATAAATCTGAAAAACATCTTTTAAAAAATCAATCTTAGATTCTATAGTAGTGATGGTATCTATAGGAGCACTTGGGGAGGTTGCAAATCTTGTGACTTCCGACCACATGGCTCCTGAGCAGTAAAGATTTATGGAAACTATACCTACATCTTATCCAAGTTCAGACTCCTCCCATAATCCTATTCTTGTGGCCTTTGATTAGTCTTACAAAGGCAGTTTTTGGTCCCTGAGCAAGGCAGGGACCTGAGATGGGGTTTCACCATGTTGCTCAGGCTGGTCTCAAACTCCTGACCTTAAGTGATCTGCCTGCCTCAGCCTCCCAAAGTGCTGGAATTGCAGGTGTGAACCACCAAGCCTGGCCTCCTGTTGCTATTATCATCCTTACTTTCAAGTTAAATTGGTTTTTTGTTTGTTTTTTGGTTCTTTTTTTTTTTTTTTGAGATGGAGTCTCGCTCTGTTGCCTAGGCTTAAGTACAATGGCATGATCTCAGCTCACTGCAACCTCCGTCTCCCGGGTACAAGCAATTCTACCTCAGCCTCCCAAGTAGCTGGGATTACAGGTGCCTGCCACCATGCCTGGCTAATTTTTGTATTTTCAGTAGAGATGGGTTTCACTATGTGGGCCAGGCTGGTCATGAACTCCTGACCTCAGGTGATCTGCCTGCCTTGGCCTCCCAAAGTGCTGGGATTACAGGCATGAGCCACTGCGCCCGGCCTCAAGTTAAATTATAAATTTCTTCCAATGTTAGCTTGGCCTGTGTCCAGGAATGACCAAGGACAGCTTGGAGGTCAGAAGCAAGATGGAATCAACTATGTCAGATTTCCCTTACTGTCATAATTTTGCAAAGGCAGTTTCAAGATAACTAGTATTGTTTTTATAGATAAAGAAATCAAGTCCTGGATAAGTCATATAACTGTTCTAACTATCCTTCAGCAAGTGCTAAAAATACTTCCATCCTATAAAGGTAAAGAAAAGTAAAGAACTTAGTCTGGCTGTGAATAAGACAGGTGCTTATATGTGCTATTCTGACCAATAAAATTTATTATAGTGTGAACAAAAGTGCTAGGTAACCAAAAGTCAAGGTAAATGTGATTAGACAAACAGAAGAGTTCATGAAATTGTGACTTGAGATGGGTAGAATTTATCCAGAGCCCTATGACTTGTAAGAGAATTGGGATTTGTGTACATCATAGTATTCATATACTGCTACTTTCTGCTGAAAATTAAAATTAGTAGTGTAGAATGTACCATGAAGCATTCCTTGAAGTTAAACAAAGTGAAGAGCTTATGAATCCTATGCCTACTGTATTATTTTCTTGATCCTCTGAACAGTTTATTTTCCTTGCAGTGAATTTTGACAACATGATTCAAAGAATTTAGCAGATGGCAGTTTTGAGGAAAGAACAGATGCATTTCTTTTTTCTCTCTCCAATTTATGACTTATAAAGCAGTCACATGATTAAGTTGTTTAACTCTCTGCAATAGCTACAGCATTGGAGTAGGTGAACTAATACATGATTTACAAAGATAAGACTAGGCAAGTGAAGCTCTTCTGAAGCAAATAAAATGTTTGGTTTCTCTCTGGTATCTTTGGATGCAAAGTAGTAGAGGTTATTCTTACCACCACCCCAAATGGCAGAAACAAGCCTGAGTTCCTTGCTTGAGAAAGAAGACATTAAGAAACATTTATTCAGTTTTGCTGGAGACCAAAAAGTATTCAGTAGTGTTACAGAGTTCCTGCTCCCTTACAATCTGGTTGGGAATACAGAAATGAAGAACATAGCTTACGTCTGCCTATTGCTAGTACTTTAAAATTTATGAGCACTTTTCTCATATGCAGTCATGTGTCCCATAACTATCTTTCAGTCAATGACAGACTGCCTATATGATGCTGGTTCCATAAGACTGTTATAGAGCTGAAAACTTCTTATTGCCTTGTGACATTGTAGCTGTTGTAATGTCATAGTATAATTACTTTATTTGGTGTAGTCTAAGTGTAGAATGTTTATAAAGTATACAGTAGTGCACAGTAATATCCTAGGCCATCACATTTCCTGACCACTCACAGACTCACCCAAGCATCTTCTAGTTTTGCAAGCTCCATTCATGGTAAATGCCCTTTCTTTCCTTTCCTTTCCCCTTTTCCCCCTTTTTCCCCTTTCCCCTTTCTCCTTTCCTTTCTCTTCTTTCTTTTTTTGAAACCGAGGCTCACTTTGTCACCCAGGCTGAAGTGCAATGGCGAGGTCTTGGCTCACTACAGCCTCCACCTCCTGGGTTCATATGATTCTCCTGCCTCAGCCTCCCAAGTAGCCGGGACTACAGGCATGTGCCACCGCACCTGACTAATTTTTGTATTTTTAATAGAGATGGGATTTCACTATGTTGGCCAGGCTGGTCTTGAACTCTTGACCTCGTGATTCCCTCACCTTGACCTCCCAAAATGCTGGGATTACAGGCATCAGACACTGCACCTGGCCTACAGTTTATTTATCTTATTACCTGCTCACCTTAGATAGGCTCAGTATATCTCATGATAGGCTTCCAGACCGACAAGAAATTAACTTATACTCTGGAGGGGTTTTTATTATTATTATTATTTTAAAACTCCATGTAACTTCTAAGCCATCTGAGATCTCTGAGGGTTCAGTAAACCATACATACTTCTCTAATCTCAACCCATAATTTGTAGAAGGCATCATTTTTAAAGAAAAATTACAGTCATTTTATGAAGTTGTAAGAAATGTTATTGCTGTGCTGAAAACTAATTTTTTTTCATATATGCATCTAGTGACTGATGACAAACTTTGTTTTCATCTTTGGTCTTTGTCTTCTGATACTTTCCTCTTTCAAGTCTCTTGATAACTTCTTTTTGTTTTTTTGAGACAGAGTCTTGCTCTGTCATGAGGCTGGAGTGCAGTGGCGCAATCTCAGCTCACTGCAACCTCCGCCTCCCAGGTTCAAGCAATTCTCCTGCCTCATCCTCCCAAATAGCTGGTACTACAGGTGTGCACTACCACACCCAGCTAATTTTTTGTATTTCTAGTAGAGACAGGGTTTCACCACATTGGCCAGGTTGGTCTCGATCTCTTGACCTCGTGATCTACTTGCCTCAGCCTCCCAAAGTGCTGGTATTACAGGCGTGAACCTCCACGCCCAACTGATAATTTTTTTAATTTGACAAATTTCTGAGATAGATTACATAATGTATCCCATTGGCTAGTTAGCCCTGTTGCACTGTTGAGTGAGTGATTTCTGGATTTTCTTAGGTCGGAATCTTTGAGGAATGAATTTTTAAGCCTCCTATAGTTATATAATAATTGGTTCCATTGAGACCTCCTGGAATTGATTGAAATCAACACTGTAAATAGTCCAAAGGTTTGAAAAGCTGTATGTTCAGTAAAGCATGTTAATGGTTTAGTAACCTCACATATTCTGTTCAGTTGTCAATATCATTAGGCTTTATAGCAACTATTAGCATTCTGTGACTATGCCAAGGATGTAGCTCGTTCACTAAGCCGAACTCTTTATACAAACAGCTCTTCAGGCCTTCCACATTATATTGGAGGAATAGTAATAAAAACTTCCTCATCTCCTTTCTCAGAGAATTTATCATCCACTCTTTCAGTCTTCAATGAGATGACTCTACAGTTCACTGACAAGGAGTCTCTTAACCATCCTGTTTCTCCTTATCTATTATATCAGTTGGGATTAAGTTCAGCTGCAAATAATAGAAAGCCAAATTAACAAAGGCTTTGAAAAGATAAAAGTTGGCTCAGTGTGGTGTCTCATGCCTACAGTCCCAGCACTTTGGGAAGCCAACACAGGTGGATCGCTTGAGCCCAGGAGTTTGAGACCAGCCTTGGCGACATGGTGAAACACATCTATACCAAAAATACAAAAATTAGCCAGTCTTATAACCCGGTCTTAAAATTAATTAATTAATTAAAATTAAAATTAAAAGATAGTTTATTTCCTTTTATGTAAAAGTCCAGATGTAGGCTCTGTTCCATGTATCTTCAGAGTCTCAGATTTTCCACCAGATTATTCCATTGTTCCTTGGGTATGATCTTTGTCCTTATAGCCCAAGACACCATTATATCCATATCAGAGGTAATAGGATGCAGGAAGGGTCAAAGAAGAAAGGATAAAGATACCTGTCTCCTGACCTGAGCTGTGTGTTAGCATAGTCACATAATCTCTCTTCTCTTTTTGAATTTCCATATATCACTATAGAGTTTATTTTCCAACTAATCACTGCAGTTTCTTTATCGTTTTAGCCAAAAGGGCAGCTAACTAGTTGTCATGTTTATGGAAGATTCTTCCAGTCTTCAAAGCATCCTAGGTATAATACCTAGGCTGACTTAAAAATATCATTCTTGGGCTGGGTATGGTGGCTCATGCTTGTAATCTCATCACTTTAGGAGGTTAAGGCAGGTGGATCTCTTGAGCCCTAGACCAGCCTCGACAACATGGCAAAACTCCATCTCTACAAAAAATACAAAAATTAACTGGGTGTGGTGGTATGCACCCATAGTCCCAGCTACTCTGGAGGCTGAAGTGATCTTCCCACTTCAGCCTCCACTGAGCCCAGGTGGTTGAGGCTGCAGTGAGCTGTGATCATACCACTGCACTCCAGCCTGAGTGACAGAGAGACCTGTCTCAAAAACAAAATACAGTAAGTATCATTCTCAATACTTTTTATAATTCTGATGCCTATCTCACCGCCTGAATATATCAGAGTATTAAAATGTGTCACAAAATAATGAGAGGAAGATGAGTGTAGGAGCAGGATACTGTCCTTAGAAACAGAACTTGGAACTTTGAGAAGTTGGGAATCTCTGGAAAATAAACGAAGACCAAGACCAGCTAATAGGAAATAATTTGCTTGTTTGTTTCTGGAGGTACTTTTCTTGATTTATTTATTTGTGGGTTTTTTTAGTATCAAATTTTTATTAGCAGGATTTTATGCAATGAAAAAAATAGGGCACTACTTCCACCTTGCTTTCTTAGTGGATGGAAGAAACAATATTATTTCTCACTTTGACTGATATATATATGTTTTTCAGGCTAATAAGCTGAGGTCTAAAATTAGAACTGTAAGAAAAAAGAATAGAGGGAGTCAGTTCTTCTGAGGTGTTTAGATGAGCTCAAATTTTGGGCTGACTGACTTCAGCAATGGGATTTTAGGGATGACTGAAATGATTGGATAGACTGTAATAATTCAGCAGGACATTTAGAAACACATTTGGCCAAATTCTAAGGATCAGTGGCCATAGGTATCACATTGATGTCACGCCAGTTACCCCAGAGAAGAAGGGTTTTATGCATGCGGTATTACAGTTGGCATAGGTACCTGGAGTATTTACATATGGCTGAATATTTCATTTTATTTTTGTCAATTTAAAATGAGGCCTGAAGCAACACCAAAAATAGACAAATGGAACTTATGCACAGTGAAAGAAATAATCTGCAAAGTAAAGAGACAACCTGTTGAATGGAAGAAAATATTTGCTAACTATTCATCCAACAGAGGACTAACATCAAAAATATACAAAGAACTTAAACAACTGAAGAACAAAACCCAGATAATCCTACTAAAAATGGGTAAAGGGCATGAATAGACATTTTCTCAAAAGAAAACGTACAAATGGCCAACAGGTATATGAAAAAAAATTGCTGAATGTTGCTAATTATCAAAGAAATGCAACTCTAAACCACAATGAGATATCATCTTACCCCAGAGTGGCTGTTATTACGGAGACAAAATATAGCAGATGTTGGCAAGGGTGCAGAGAAAAGGGACTCTTGAGCACTGTTGGTAAGAATGTAAATTAGCACAGCCTCCATGGAAGGTAGTACCTTCCATGGAGTTATCTCAAAGAACTAAAACTAAACTACCATTTGACCCAGCAGTGCCACTACTGGGTATCTACCCCCCCTAGAAAAGAAGTCAGCATATCAGAGCCAGGCGTGGTGGCTCACGCCTGTAATACCAGCACTTTGGGAGTCCAAGACTGGTGGATCACCTAAGTTTGAGAGTTGGAGACCAGCCTGGCCAACATGGTGAAACCCTATCTCTACTAAAAATACAAAATTAGCCGAGCATGGTGGCACATGCCTGTAATTCCTGCTACTTGGGAGGCTGAGGCAGGAGAATCACTTGAACCCTGGAGGCAGAGGTTGCAGTGACCTGAGATCACACCATTGCACTCCAGCCTGGGCAACAAGAGCAAAACTCTGTCTCAAAAAAAAAAAAAAAAAGTCAGCATATCAAAAAGATACTTGTACTCATATGTTTATCACAGCAGTGTTCACAATAGCAAGGATATAGAGTCAATCTAAGTGTGCACCAAGAGATAAATGGGTAAAGAAAATGTAGTACATATATACAATTAGATATTATTTAGCCAGAAGGAAAAATGAAATCCTGTCAGGGACAGCTGACTAATGGTCATTTGCAGCAAGAAATGGAGGTGATTATGTTAAGTGAAACAAGCCAGGCATAGAAAGACAAATAGCACATATTCTCTCTTATAAATAGGTGCTGAAAAAATGTGTTCACATGTAGAGCAGTGGATAGATAACGGAGACTTGGAAGGGAAACAAAATGGTGGTGGGAGAGGGGAGGCTGATCAGAAATTGATTAATGGGTACAATTTATGTTATTTGGGTGACGGATACCCTAAAAGCCATGACTTGGCCACTGTGCAACCTATGTAGGTAACAAAATTGCACATGTACCCCATAAATTTGTACAAATAAAAAGGGGAAAAAATAGCTCATAGGAGCACGAACCCTATTGAGAACTGCACATGCAGGGGATCTAGGTTGCATGCTCCTTATGAGAACCTAATGCCTGATGATCTGAGGTGGAGCTGAGACATTGATGCTTGTCAGGGTCCAACCCACAGTCCATGACCCAGCGACAGATGAACAAATGCACTCAAACACCGATATTCAGTGAAAAAGCTACCTGAGGGGTCCATGGTCACTTGTAGACACTCGAGGAGAGTGCTGTCAAGAGTTAGCAGCTGCACCCTGGCTTGCTGGCCTTGCCGGCCTTTATTCAGCATATGTTAAATGACAAAGGCTTTGAGTCAACACCATTAGAGGGTAACAAATAAAGGCCGGGTTCTGATGCCTAAAGCAACCACCATTTGTGGGTAATAAGCCTGGTTGCCCTCCCCCCAAGAGAGCCATCTGCTGGTGAATGATTAAAGGTTAGTTTTAGGACCACATGAGTAAACAAGTTATTTAGATAAACTCCCTTACATTTCTTTGTTATTTACCCTTGCTCCTAGCTCAAAGTAAAGAGGATTAGGCTGCCTTCAGCTGTAACTCTATCCTGAGGCCTTTGAAAAACCTTCTGGCCTTTCAAGAAGGCTTGTGACTATTTTTTATAACTTTCTTTATAATTTCTCTTACAACTCTTCCTACCACCCTGAGTGAACCCCCACAGACGCTAGCACTGGGGAGTGGCTGCAAATACAGGTTAACATTGGCAGAGAACACAGAGACCATAATCAGCTGCTTTCAGACTCATATCAAAACCCTATCAGTGAGTGGCAGGTGACAATTAAAATGCATCTGGTGGCAGGCTTTATAGTAGCAAGTGAGCTGCATCTGGTGGCAGGCTTTAAGTCAGAATCTGACATTTATTTTAGTCTGTACATGACCTGCCCACTATTTTATTTGCCACCTCCATCTGGTCCTCTTTTCCCACACTGCACACTTGTCTCACTGACAGTTTTGTCAGCCCACAAACTAACCCTAGCCAAAATGAGTAAAAAGCAAGATTTTCTTTGAAAAGTAGGAAAGACCCAGTGATAAGACAGCAGAAGTCTCTAAGACTGCCAACAAAAAGAAAGCTGCATTTAAAAGAAAATACCAAGAGTTCCACTTAAATTACACATTCACATTCCCCAAGCCCTCTTTGTGTGTATGGCAACCGGCTATCCAATGGAAACCATGAAACCTTCAAAATGGCTTTGCCAAGTGGAGACCAAGCACCCTGCATTAAAAGACAAGCCTTTGGAGTTTTTCAAAAGAAAAAAACGTGAACACAAAGAAGCAACCACTTCAAATGTGTCTTCATTGAGAGCATCATTCTTAGTAGCTAACTGCATTGCTAAAGCTGAGAAGCCCTTTACTATAGGTGAAGAGTGATCCTACCTGCTGCTAAGGACATTTGTTTTGAACTTTTAGGAGAGGCTACAGTTCAGAAGGTGGCACGTGTTCCTCTTTCAGCTAGCACTATAAGTAGTTGAATTGATGAAATAGAGGATATTGAGGCACAATTGTTAGAGAGAATTAATGAGTCACTGTGGCACTCATTCTAGGTTGACGAATCTACTAGTGTTGACAAGGCAACTGCTTGTTTTTGTGTGATATGCTTTTCAGGAGGATGTGCATGAGGATATGTTATGTACACTTTTGTTGCCAGCCAGTACCATAGCTGCAGAACTGTTAAAGTCTTTGAATGATTACCTATCAGGAAAACTGAATTGGTCATTTTGTGTCAGTATATGCACACATGGAGTGGCTGCCATGACTGGGCAGCTTTCTGGTTTCACTACTTGAGTTAAAGAGTTTGCTTCTGAATGAGAGTTTGTGTACTGTGTTACCTATAGAGAAAGGCTAGCTATCTGAAAAATGTCACCTGAACTTAACATTTCCAGGATGTGATTAAAATTGTGCACATTTAAATACATGCCTTTACATGCTCACACAGCTCTGCAAGGAGACAGACGCAGAGAACATACATCTGATGCACAGAAGTGGGGTGGCTTTCTAAAGGTCCATCACTGACCAGAGTTTTTGAGTTATGAGAGCCACTCCAGAGATTTCTTTTAGAAAAACAGTCACCACTGGCAGCACATTTCAGTGACACAGAATGGGTTGCAAAACTTGCTTACTTGTGTGACATATTCAGCCTTCTCAACGAACTCAATCCGTCATTTCAGAGGAGAATGATGAGTGTGTTTAAGTCAGCAGATAAAGTGGCTGTATTCAAAGCCAAACTGGAATTCTGGGGCCATGAGTGAACATTAGGATTTCTGACATGTTTCAAACATTTGCAGAGATTTTGAGGGAGACCAAGCCAGGGCCTTCTTTCTCCCAGCTGGTGCATGATCACCAATCTCAGCTTTCAAAAGAGTTTGAGCATAACTTCCCAACCACAAAAGACCCTTGAATTTGGAAGGAATGGATCTGTCACCCATTTGTGAATAAGCCAGGTGAATCGACTTTCTCCATGCTAGAAGAGAATCAACTGCTTGAGATTGCAAATGATGGAGGCCTTAAAAGTATGTTTGAGACAACTTCAAATCTCCATACATTCTGGGTTAAAGTCAAGGTGGAATATCCTGAGATTGCCACAAATGCACACAAAAGCCTGCTTCCATTTCTGACACTTTTTGTGAAGCAGAGTTTTCTGCAGTGACAGCAACCAAAACGAGATTGTTACAGAGTAGACTGGACATAAGCAATACACTTTGCGTGTCACTGTCTCCCATTGTCCCCTATCCTGCAACTAGATGGGACCGTCTAGTTACAGGAAAACAAGCTCAGGGCTCCCACTGCTTCTGTATTATGGTGAGTTGTGTAATTACTTCATTATATATTACAATGTGATCATAATAGAAATAAAGTACACAATAAATGTAGTGCACTTGAATCATCCTGAAACTGGTCCCTGGTGCCAAAAAGGTTGGAGACCACTGACCTGGAATATATTTATAATCTTAGAGCCAAAAGCAATAATGTAATATCCATTATATGTGCCTAGGTACGTGGGTGTGTGTTATAATATTAAACTACCTTGCATTCTTGGGATAAACTCTTTTAGCTCAAGATTTATAATCTTTTTGCTATATTAATAGATTTGATTTGCTAATGTTCTGTTAATATTGTGTTTATAAAGAATTTTGTTTAAAGGTTTTAATTTCTATTTGAGCACTGCTTTAAAATTTAGCACAAAAATTTTCATATGTTGCGTTTTATCATTCAGTTCAAAATATTTATTTTAAAGTTTTTTAAGGGGTAGAATCTTACTCTGTTGCCCAGGCTAGAATGCAGTGGCATGATCATAGCTCACTGCAATCTCAAACTCCTGGGTTTGAGCTATCCTCCTGCTTCAGCCTCCCAAGTAGCTGGGATTACAGGCATGCACCACCATATCTGGCTAATTTTTTATTTTTCTGTAGAGGCGAGTCTCCCTATGTTGCCCAAATTGGTATCAAACTCCTAGGCTCAAGCGATCCTCCCATGTTGGGCCTCCCAAAGTGCTGGGGTTACAGGCTTGAGCCACTGAACTCAGTCCAAAACATTTTCTAAGTGACTATGGTTTCTTCTTGACCCATGGTTTATTTTGTTTTTATTTTTATTTTTTTCCAAACCCTACATGTGGCATTTGAGCATAGTTTATTTTTAAATATTATGTTAAATTTCCAAATACTTGGGGTTCTTCTAGGTATGTTACTGATGCTTTCTGACTTAATTTCATTATGCCCAGAGAACATACTCTATATAAGTTTACAATAAATCTTTTGAGATTTATTGAGACTTATCTTCTGACTTAGCATTTGATCTGTATTGGTGAATAGACCATGCACACTTGAAAAGAATATATTTTGTGGAGTTCTTGGGTGTAGTATTTTACAAATGTCAATTAGATTAAGTTGGTTAACATTGCTGTTCACATGATCTATGTTCATACTGATTCTTTTTTCATCTATTATTTTGGTTACTATGAGAAGGTTATAGTTAGAAATTTTTTTTTTTTTTTTTTTTTTTTTTTTTTTTT
>NW_016107338.1:11537964-11551405 GCF_001604975.1 Cebus imitator | reverse complement strand
CCAGGATGGTCTCGATCTCTTGACCTTGTGATCCACCCGCCTCGGCCTCCCAAAGTGCTGGGATTATAGGCTTGAGCCACCGCGCCCGGCCCTATAGTTAGAAATTTTTTAAAAAATCTGTTTCAGCCGGGCGTAGTGGCTCACGCCTGTAATCCAAGCACTTTGGAGGCCAAGGTGGGCGGATCACCTGAGGTCAGGAGTTCAAGACCAGCCTGACCAACATGGTGAAGCCCCACCTTTGAAAAAAAAAAATTAAAAAAAAAATCTGTTACTCCCTTTAATTCTCTCAGATTTTCTTCTTCTTTTTTTTTTTGAGACGAGGGTCTCACTATGTTGCCTAGGCTAGTCTCAAACTCTTGCACTCACACAATCCTCTTACCTCAGCCTTCAAATTTTGTTCTTAACACCAGGCTTATATCTGTAATCTCAGCGCTGGGAGGCTGAGGTGGGAAGATTGCTTAAGCCCAGAAGTTCGAGACCAGGCTGGGCAACATAGGGAGACCCCATCTCTATAAAATAAAAAATAAACTAGCCAGGCATGATAGTGCACTCTTGTGGTCCCAGCTACTTCAGAGGCTGAGATCGGAGGATTGTTTATGCCTGGAAGGTCAAGGCTGTAGTGAGCCATTATCGTCCCACTGCACTCAGCCTAGGTGACAGAGTAAAACCCTGTCTTTAAAAAGAGGGGGGGATTGCGGTATTAAAAAACAACCAATTTTCTTCTTAAAGGTTGAAGCTTTATATCAGACATATATACATTTATGATCACATTTTTTCTGTTAAATTATCTGTTTTATTATTTTATTGGAGACAGAGTCTTACTCTGTCACCTAAACTGGAGTGCAGTGATGTGATCACAGCTCATTGCAGCCTCTACCTCCTGGGCTAAGGTGTTCCTCTCACCTCAGCCTCCCTAGTAGCTGGGACCACAAGTGCAAGCCCCAGCACCTGGCTAATTAAAAAAAAAAAATGTTATTTTTCTTTTTGTCTCATTATGTTCTAACTCCTGGTTTCCAACTCCTGGACTCAAGTGATCCTCCTGCCTTGGCCTCCCAAGGTGCTAGGTTTACAGGCATGAGCCACTATGCCTGTCTTGTTTTATCATTTTGAAATGTCACTTTTTATTTCCAGTAATACTCTATCTCCTCTATCTTGGAGTCTATATATGAAAATAATATAGTCACTCCCCATTCTTTTCCCCTTAAACATTATGCCATAAGAAGTAACTTTTTTTTTTTTTTTTTTGAGTCAGAGTTTTGCTCTTTTTGCCCAGGCTGGGGTGCAATGACGTGATCTTGGCTCACCGCAACCTCTGCCTCCTGGGTTCAAGCAATTCTCCTGCCTTAGCCTCCCAGGTAGCTGGGATTACAGGCATGTGCCACCACACCCAGCTAATTTTTGTATTTTTATTAGAGACGGGGTTTCACCACGTTGACCAGGATGGTCTCAATCTCTTGACCTTCATGATCTGTCCACCTCGGCCTCCCAAAGTGCTGGGATTACAGGTGTGAGCCATCGCACCCCGCCAGAAGTAACTTTTTAAAAGGAGTTATGTTGCCCTGGCTGGAGTGCAGTGGCTGTTCACAGGTGTGATTATCGCCCACTACAGCCTTGAACTCCTGGGCTTAAGAGATCTTCCTGCCTCAGCCACCCAAGTAGCTAGAACTATAGACATATGCTATTATACCCAGTAAGCCTTTTTATACTTACTGTTTTCATCAAATGCCTTTTTCCAAGCGGCTTCCAATTTGTCTTTGTATTTGAAGTGCATCTGTTGTAGATAGTTCAGCATTGCTTTTAAAGTGGTTACTCCATTTTTGTTTAGTATGTTGATACGGTTGGATTTAGGTCTACTATTTTGATTTCTGTTTTTATTCCTGTTTGCCCTTTTTTACTTCTTACAGCTTAATGAATTTTGTGGGAGGATTTCTATTTTAATTTCTCTCGGCATTTTAGCTACATCTTTCTTTAAGGTTGCTGTAGAGATTGCAATATACATTCTTAATGTCTCATAGTATACTTAGAATTAAAACAATACCTGTTTGCCAGGAACGGTGGTTCATGCCTGTAATTCCAGTACTTTGAGGGGCTTAGTTAGGCGGATTGCCTGAGCTCAGGAGTTCCAGACCAGCCTGGACAACATGGTGAAACCCTGTCTGTATGAAAAATACAGAAACATTAGCCAGGTGTGGTGGCACATGACTTTAGTTCAAGCTACTTGGGTGGCTGAGGTGGGAGGATTGCTTAAGCCTGGGAGGTTGAGGCTGCAGTGAGCTGAGATCATACCACTGCACTCTAGAGTGGATGACAGAGTGAGAACCTGTCTCCAATAAATAAATAAATAACACCATTTAATTTAAAATTCAAGAATTTTACAACCACATAATTTTGTTTATGACTCTTATGCAGTAGTTGTCATGGTTTTTTTATCTTAATGTGATAAACCCTGTATTTCAATATTATAACTTTGCTTTAAATAGTCATATGTATTTTCAGTAAATGAGGAGAGAATAAAACATAGTTTTATATATTTAACCATATATTTATCCGTTCCACTGATCTTCACTTCTTTCTGAAGATCTGTTCTGCCATCTAGTTTTGTTTCCCATTAGTTTGAAGAATTTCCCTTAGCATTTCTTGTCATGCAGGTATGTTGGGCAGGGAGTTGGCTTAGTTTTTGCTTATTTGAAAATCTCTTTATTTCGTCTTTATTCTTGATAGATATTTTTGCCGAATATGGAGTTTCAGCAAAATAACAGTTTTGTTTTTTGTCTTTAGCAAAAGACAGTTTTTGCTTTTCCCCTCCTTTTTCTTATGAGAGTCCAATTATGCAGATGTTAAATTTTTTTCTCCCTCTGTTACCCAGGCTGGAATGTAGTGGCGCAGTCTTGGCTCACTGCAACCTCCGTCTCCAGGGTTTAAGTGATTCTCCTGTCTCAGCCTCCTGAGTAGCTGGGACTACAGGCACGTGCCACTACGTAGCTAATTTTTTGAATTTTTAGTAGAGAAGGAGTTTCACAATGTTAGCCAGGATAGTCTCGATCTCCTGACCTCATGATCCGCCCAACTCAGCCTCCCAAAGTGCTGGGATTACAGATGTGAGCCACCGCGCCTGCCAATGTTAAATTTTTAAATATTGTATCCCACATGTTTCTCAGGCTCTGTTTCTTTTCCCCAATCTTTCTTTTCAAACTGGATAATTTTTTTCCGTTTATCTTTTAGTTTATTGACCCTTCCGTCATCTCTAATCTGCTGTTTTGGCCTTTTAGGAAATTTTTTTTTACCTCAAATATATTTTTTAGTTTTAAAATATCGATTTGGTTATAGTTTTTATTCCTGTTTTGAGATTTCCTACCTGTGTGTTAATTTTCAAACATCTTTTTTCTTTATATCCTTAATCATAGCTATCACTGTAGCTTTCTCTGCTAATTCCTACACCTAAATAGTTTCAGGTTTGTTCTCCAACTGTTTGTTTTCCTTTTGAGTGTGTGTCATATTTTCCTGTTTTTTCATATAGCTAATAATTGTGCATTGTTTACTGGACATTGAGGATGCTGCATTGTAGATACTGTGGATTCTGTTATGATTCTCTGAGAAATGTTGGCTTTTTTGTATTCAGAGGCAGCTAACTTGACTGAGTCTAACACCAGCCCCTCTCTCACCAGCAGTGGGTACCTGCTGAAACTTCTGTTCAATTATTTTAGCTTTATCTGGGCTTTTTAGAATCTGTCCTATACATTCAGAGTTTACTTGTCAGCCAGAAATCTCAGTAGAGTTTATATGCAGAGTGTGGGTTTATGTGTGGCTGTCTTTCTTTAAAGGATTTCCTTTCCATTTCTGGCTGATATGCTACCTCAAATGCTGCACTCTTGTTTCCTCAAGCCAGTAAGACTGCCGATTACTACCTGACCCAGCACTCACTGAAGCCTACCATTGGCAAAAAGCTGTTTAAAATTTTTTAAAGAGGGGTCAGTTAACTCTCCCAGCTGGTGCCATTTCTAAGTGTCAACCCTGCAGCAGTTTGTGTCTGATGTTGGTTTTCAGTGCCTTCAGTTAGTTCTTGTTTTGTTTTGTCCAGTTTTTGTAATTCTTATTTGTGGGATGATAGGCTAAATATAAGGTACTCCATCATTGGTGAAAGTAGAACATTTTCTTTTGATGTTAAAAGAAGAAAAAGCCACCTAAAAGTGTTCTTGGAAAAGGGAATGGAGAAAGACGACTTCAGGCAATGCCTTAGAGTTCTCCTTGGGTATTCTAGACGCCAGGGACATAGCTATCATTGATATTCTATATCCATTACTAAAAATTGGACATAAAAAAGCAACATGATTAAGAGGAAAAATCTGATTGTGAGTGTCAAGAGACCTAAACTATAGTCTCAACTCTTGGATTAACCAGATTCCTCTGATTCCAACATTTATTTAACTTTTTCCTTTAAAAACTTAAGAAATAGGACTGTGCATGCAGTGGCTCACACCTGTAATCCCAGCACTTTAGGAGGCCAAGGCAGACGGATCACGAGGTCAGGAGATTGAGACCATCCTGGCTAACAGGGTGAAACCCCATCTCTACTAAAAATACAAAAAATTAGCTGGGTGTGCTGGCACACTCTTATAGTTGCAACTACTCGAGAGGCTGAAAAAGGAGAATCGCTTGAACCCGGGAGGTGGAGGTTGCAGTGAGCCAAGATCATGCCACTACACTTACTCCAGCCTGGGTGACAGAATGAGACTCAGTCTAAAAAAAAAAAAAAAAACCTGAGAAATATCTCTCTTCATTTATATCTTAAGTTTTATCAGCATCTCTATATAGCTTTGCCTAGTATTAATATTATAGGAGGTGTTTTTTTAAAATGTCAGATGTTAGGCCAGACACAATGGCTCACACTTGTAATCCTAGCGGTTTGGGAGGCCAAGGCGGGAGGGTTGCTTGAGCACAGGAGTTCGTGACCAGTCTGGGCAACATAGGGAGACCCTGTCTCTACAAAAAAATTTAAATATAAGCAGGATGTAGTGGTGTATGCTTGCGGTCTCAGCTGCTAGGGATGCTGAGGTAGGAGGATCATTTGAGCTCAGGAAGTTGAGGCTTCAGTGAGCTGTGATTGCACTACTGCACTCCAGCCTGGGTGACAGAGTAAGACCCTGTGTTAGATGCTGAAGTCTTTATTAGTGCAGGAAGGCCAAAAAAATAAAGTTAGAGGCAATTTGTATTAGTATTTGAAACATCCTTTTAAGTCTATAGAATTTGAGTTAGAAAAACAACTCAATGAAAAATAAAAAGCAGTACTTAATGGGAGATAGAGGCTACTAATTGAAGGAAAAAAATATAACAATGTACTAGGTGCTTACATTTCCAAGATGTATGTATATACACACACACATATTTGCATACTGTTAGTATCAGTAAAGTTTATCTCTATGTAATTAACTCAGTTTTTAGACAATTACTTGATTCTTATCAAAGGTTAACAGAGGTATATTGCAGTTTTGGTTTTGGATTATTTTGGTCCTAGGGAGCCTGTGAATTTATGAGATTTGTTAAGATCTTTAAACATTGTCCTGGCAGGGTGCTGCTAGTAACACATCTGCTACTTGTAATATTGTGTCATCATCAACTAGTAGTAAAATAATGCATTGCCCACCAACTGTACTCAATGTATAAGACACAGAGCAACAAGCCACGAAGCATACCTGTTTAACCAGCTGTTGCTAAGTAATGACAGACTATTAACACATCACACCTGGACCATTCCTGGATAATAAATTTACTCTCATCATTGAGATCTGTACTTTGAGTTGTTTTTCCATTAGCAAACATGCATTTGAATAGATCTCCTCTAGGTCTTTTTGTGTCTGGTGGCATGTGTTTATGAGAGAAAAATGTCTAGATACTAAAATGACTTAGACCTGACAAAGTTTTCAAATATACATGGTTCTTTACACTTCAATTTTTGTTTTTCATCATGCTGTTTTTTTTTTTTCCTATTCTTAGAACTTGTATTCTATGGACTCAAAATGTTCATTTCAAATACTAAGATGCATCTAACATTATAAAAACCTTTTCTTCAAAAAGAGTGAAGGAATGCCAGGAATGAGGAATTTAAGTCCTAAATACATATACTTTGGGGTGTGTAATATTTTACATATTCATGGGGTACATGTGATATTTTGTTAAAGCATAGAATGTGTAATGATCAAGTCAGGGTGTTTGAGGTGTCCATCCCTTTGAATATTTATTATTTCTGTGTGTTGGAAATAATTCAAGTCCTCTGTTCTAACTGCTATGAAATATACAGTACATTGTTGTTAACTACAGTCACCCTGTTGTCCAAGGAGAGGAGAACTTAGAGCTTATACTTTTTATCTAAATGTATTTTTGTACCTAATAACTTTCCTCTCTTCATCTGCTCTCCCTGCCATACACGCATCCTTCATATTGTCTAGTATCATAATATTCTCTACCTTATGAGATCAACTTTTTAAGCTCCCACATATAAGTAAAAATGTGCAACATTTGTTTTCCTGTGCCTGGCTTATTTCACTTAACATAATGACCTCCAGTTCCATCCATGTTACTGCATATGACATAATGTTCTTTTTTATGGCCTAATAGTATTTCATCATGTATGTATACCACATTTTTAAAATCTGTTTATGGACACTTAGGTTGATTCCATATCTTTGCTATTGTGAATAGTGCTGTGATAAATAAGTTGTAAATATTTTTGTGAGGAAATAATAACTGTTGGGTTGGCCCTGCTGAAGAGCTCTTATAGATCATAATATTGAGCTAGAAGGCCACTGAAGACCATCTTGGAGCAAAAGAATACAGATATTTGAATAAACTGTTTACTGTAATGACCTGATTGGGTTATTAAAGAGTTCCTAAGCTTAAGCCAGACTCGGTTGCGTACGCCTGTTATCCCAGCACTTTGGGATGCTCAAGTGGGTAGATCATGAGGTCAAGAGATGGAGACCATCCTGGCCAACATAGTGAAACCCCATCTCTACTAAAAATACAAAAATTAGCTGGGCATGATGTCCTGCGCCTATAGTCTCAGCTACTTGAGAGGCTGAGGCAGGAGAATTGCTTGAACCTGGGAGGCAGAGGTTGCAGTGAGCTGAGATTGTGTCACCGCACTCCAGCCTGGCTACAGAGCAAGAGTCTGTCTTAAAAAAAAAAAAAAAGAAAGAAAAGAAAAAAGAAGAAAGAAAGAAAAGAAAAGAGTTCCTAAGCTTAAAACAATATGCCCCCAATTGCTGTGCTAAAGATAAAGATGAATTGCTCTGGTTCTTAAGAACTGTGAAGCACCTGAGTATGTACCCTACTTGCATGCTAACTAGTTAGTCTTCCATGGTTTTATGGATGTTGGCAGAAGTTAAGAGACTCCAGGGTCACCTCTGCAAGACTTTATCACCCACGGTAGTAGCACTAGCCAAAACATCAGCATTTGTGCCATTTGCCTGAGCCCCAATTCTACCAAAGTGGTGCATAGAGGTTCAGGTGATACCTGCAAATGCAGTTGGGGACATTATAGGACAGGAATCCTAACCCTGGTCAGGCACATTATTATAGTAGTATCCATAAAACCATGGAAGACTAACTTGTTAGCATGAAAGTAGTAAGTAGTCCTGACCTCTGCTTTGGAGGATGACACTTGCTCTGTCTTCCAAGGCTATTCATTCTGCTAACATTATTGAAAACATAGATTGGAAGAAAGGCAGTCTGTGCTTCTGGTCACAAAATTTGCAGAAATGTGAGAGACCTATAGAGAATTGTCTCAATGCTGTCTGATATGGTTTAGCTGTATCCTCAGCCAAATCTCATCTCAAATTATAATATCCATAATCCCCACGTGTCGAGGGAGGGAGCCAGCGGGAGGTGATTAGATCATGGGAGTGATTTCGCCATGCTGTTCTCATGACAGCGAGTGAGTTCTCACAAGATCTGGTGATTTTATAAGGCAGCTTTCCCTGCTTATGTGCTCTCTTGCCTGCCACCATGTAAAACGGATCTCTTCCCCTTGTGCCATGATTGTAAGTTTCCCGAGGCCTCCCCAGCCATGTGGAACCATGAGTCAATTAAGGCTCTTTTCTTTTCTTTTTTTTTTCCCCATTTATTTTATTGCATTTTAGGTTTTGGGGTACATGTGAAGAACATGCAAGATTGTTGCATAGGTACACATGTGGCAGTGTGATTTGCTGCTTTCCTCCCCATCACCTACATCTGGCATCTCTCCCCTTGCTCTCTCTCCCCAACTCCCCACCCTCACCGTCCCTCCCCTATTTCACCCCAACTGACCCCAGTATGTAGTGCTCCCCTCCCTGTGTCCATGTGTTCTCATTGTTCAACACCCGCCTATGAGTGAGAACATGCGGTGTTTGATCTTCTGCTATTCTGTCAGTTTGCTGAGAATGATGGTTTCCAGGCTCATCCATGTCCCTACAAAGGACACAAACTCATCGTTTTTTATGGCTGCATAATATTCCATAGTGTATATGTGCCACATTTTCCCTGTCCAGTCTATCATCAATGGGCATTTGGGTTGGTTCCAGGTCTTTACTATTGTAAACAGTGCTGCAATGAACATATGTGTGCACGTGTCCTTATAGTAGAACAATTTATAATCCTTTGGATATATACCCAGTAATGGGATTGCTGGGTCAAATGGAATTTCTATATCTAGGTCCTTGAGGAATCGCCACACTGTCTTCCACAATGGTTGAACTAATTTACACTCCCACCAACAGTGTAAAAGTGTTCCTATTTCTCCACATTCTCTCCAGCATCTGTTGTCTCCAGATTTTTTAATGATCGCCATTCTAACTGGCGTGAGATGGTATCTCAATGTTGTTTTGATTTGCATTTCTCTGATGACCAGTGATGATGAGCATTTTTTCATGTTTGTTGGCCTCATGTATATCTTCTTTTGTAAAGTATCTGTTCATATCCTTTGCCCACTTTTGAATGGGCTTGCTTGTTTTTTTCTTGTAAATCTGTTTTAGTTCTTTGTAAATTCTGGATATCAGCCCTTTGTCAGATGGGTAAACTACAAAAATTTTTTCCCATTCTGTTGGTTGCCGATTCACTCTAATGACTGTTTCTTTTGCTGTGCAGAAGCTGTGGAGTTTGATTAGGTCCCATTCGTCTATTTTGGCTTTTGTTGTCAATGCTTTTGGTGTTTTGGTCATGAAGTCCTTGCCTACACCTATGTCCTGAATGGTTTTGCCTAGATTTTCTTCTAGGGTTTTTATGGTGTTAGGTCTTATGTTTAAGTCTTTAATCCATCTAAAGTTAATTTTAGTGTAAGGTGTCAGGAAGGAGTCCAGTTTCTGCTTTCTGCACATGGCTAGCCAGTTTTCCCAACATCATTTATTAAGCAGGGATTCCTTTCCCCATTGCTTGTTTTTGTCAGGTTTGTCAAAGATCAGATGGTTGTAGATGTGTGGCATTACTTCTGAGGCCTCTGTTCTGTTCCATTGGTCTATATCTCTGTTTTGGTACCAGTACCATGCTGTTTTGATTACTGTAGCCTGATAGTATAGTTTGAAGGCCAGAAGCTTGTTTTCTTTATAAACTACCCTGTCTCAGGTAATATCTTTATAGCAGTGTGAGAATGGACTAATGCCTTTCTTTTAAGATTTTCTTTCAAAACATAATATTGCATAGATCAATCAGCATGTACAGGACAAATCAGATAAATGTGTTGGCTTTTGGCTTTCCTTTTTAAAACATCATTTGGCTAATACCTTGCATCTGTGTAGCACATTTAAAGCTTATTCACATCTGTTTTTGTGTTTTTCTCACAATTTTTGTATGAAGTAAATATAGTAAGCAATGTCAGCTTTTAATAGTTGAGAAATTGAGACAGTGTATTGGCTACATAAATATTCTGATTTCCAGTCATACTTTTTTTCTAAGCATAGAAATAAAAATCTTCACAATCTTGGTAAATTTCTTGGTCATGTAATCTATTTGAATCTTGACATAAAAATCAGATTCTTCTTTGTAACTATAAACTAAGTATCACCTCTTAATTCAGTACTAATAGATGATAAATATTCCTTAATTTTATTGATGTCTGTCTAACACATAGGAGGGACTCAATAAATATTTATTAAATGAGTGAATAGGATAGCTTTTCTAATAATATAGTCAAGATGCAAATTCCATAGCATGGGACTATATTTCTTAGAGTAGTGTTGCTATATTAATTACTCTAATTACTTTTGGGTAAAAAAATTACTTTGGGGTACTTTTGACCTGCATGTTTCTAGAATTTTCTATACAGAAATTAGCTTTTATTCTGTATAGAAACAACAACAATGTGGGCATTTTTAGCATTTTTTCTGTGAGATTAGAGACTTCAATTTAGTGATTATATTTTCATTTCAAGAATTCATATCTGGTTGATTAAAATAATATATTCTCCCAGCCTGGGCAACATAGTGAAATCATTTCTAAAAAAAAAAAAACGTTAGCCAGCATGGTGGCATACACCTGTAGTCCTCCTAGCTGCTCAGGAGGCTGAGGTAGGAGAATCATTTGAAAGGGGGTTGAGGCTGAAGTGAGTGGTGATTACGCTACTGTATGCCAGCCTGAGTAACAGAATGAGAACCTATCTCAAAAAATAAAATAGAATAAGATAATTTTTATTTTGTATCTGATTAATCCATTTTGTGAAGTTCTTGCAGGTCTAAATTCTGTTGTTTGTTTCTGCCTACTTGTTACCACACATAGTAGCTTTTTAATTTTAATTTTATTTTTTGAGATGGAGTTTTGTTGTTGTTCCCTATGCTGGAGTGCAATGGCGCGATCTCAGTTCATCACCACCTCCGCCTCCCGGGTTCAAGCGATTCTCCTGCCTCAGTTGTAGCTGAGATCATAGGCGTGTGCCACTGTGCCTAGCTAATTTTGTATTTTTAGTAGAGATGGGGTTTCTCCGTATTGGTCAGGCTGGTGTCTCGAACTCCTGACCTCAGGTGGTCCGCCTGCCTCGGCCTCCCAAAGTGCTGGGATTGCAGGTGTGAGCCACTGCGACTGGCCTATTTTTATTTATTTTTATTTGTTTATTATTTATTTATTTAGAGACAGACTGTCACTCTGTCACCAGGCTATAGTGAAGTGGCACTATCTCAGCTCACTGCAACCTCTGCTTCCCGGGTTCAAGCAATTCTTCTGCCTCAGCTTCCCAAGTAGCTGGGATTACAGGCAGCGTGCCCCACAATGCCCGGCTAATTTTTGTATTTTCAGTAGAGGTGGAGTTTCACCACGTTGGCCAGGCTGCTCTCGAACGACTGACCTCAAGTGATCCACCAACCTTGGCCTCCCAAAGTGCTGGGATTACAGGCATGTACCACCTCACCCAGCCCATAGTAGCTTTTTTATTCCTGTGTTTTATAATTTTGGATTGAGAGCTCATATAATCTCTTCGTTATCGTCTAAGTATATTTTTGACTTGTTCATTTTTTGGCTGAGGAGAAAGTTCTGTGAAGGTTACAGTTTCATACAGAAATCTCAATTCCTCTCTGGCTTATATAGCCTTCAGGCATTGTCTTCTGTCTTGTGCAATCAGCAAAATTGATTGATTTTCAACTCCCTCTTTGTTCTTGGCCCTCTTGCTTTTTTTTGTGAGCTTAGCCATTTATTTAAAAGGATGTATTTATTTAATCTTTCTGAATGTCTTTTAAGATTTTTTAAAAGAATATTTGTGTACCATGTTCTTAGAAACTAGTGTCTCTAAATACTTTAATTCAGATAGTATTATTGAAGTTATTCTGCATGTACAGATGCAAATATGTAAGTCAAAGGAACACAGCCTTTTTGTATCAATATTTGTCATCATAAAAATATTTGCTAGGCCAGGTGCAGTGGCTCACCCCTGTAATACCAGCACTTTCAGAGGCCAAGCCAGACAGATTGCTTGAACCCAGGAGTTCCAGGCCAGTTTGGGCAACATGGCGAAACCCTATCTCTACTAAAAAATACAAAAATTAGTTGGACATGGTGGCGAACACCTGTAATCCCAACTGCTTGTGGGATTATAGATGCTGAGCAGGAGGATGGCTTGAGCCCGGGAGGTTAAGGCTGCAGTGAGACAAGATTGTGCCACTGCACTCCAGTCTGGGTGACAGAGCAAGACCCTGTTTAAAACTGTATATATATGATATTTTTTTCTGGGTAAGTGGGTGATGAAGCTTGAAATTCTATCAATAGCATGCAGAGATTCAGAACATATAAACAAAACTAATTGTAATTCCAGGTCACCATGACTCAGAAACGTACAATAGTGACATTTTATATGGTTTTTTTTTTTTTTTGAGATAGGGTGTTGCTCTATTACCCAGGCTAAAGTGCAGTAGCATTACCTCATGGGCTCAAGCAATTCTCCCAGCCTCCTGAGTAGCTGGAACAACAGGCATTACCACACCTGACTCCCCTGTGTGTGTGTGTGTGTGTGTGTGTGTGTGTGTGTGTGTGTGTAGAAATAGTCTCATGTGTTGCCCAGTATTGTCTTAAACTCCTGGACTCAAGCCATCACCCCACCTCAGCCTCCCAAATTGCTGGGATTACAGGCATGAGCCACTGCACCTGGCCCTTATGTATACTTACTTTAAAGGTAACTTGGAATTTAATTGTTTCTTTCATTTCAAATGCTTTATCAGAAATATTACCATTTAGATCATGAGAATGTGATGTTTATTATAATTGTTCATTTGTTTTTAATAAAAATCTTCAGGGTGAAACTTTTGATAGATTATACCTCAAAGCAAAAATTAACATAGATGTTTCTGTGTAATTTAGGAGGAACCATTTAACTGGAAAGGTTTTGTGATTATTTGAATTCTGTTATGCAGTTTAATTATTCAATTAGAATTTTGAAAGCTGTGAAAGAAAAATAAGAGAAAAAGAGAGAAATAAGAATGGGAAATGGCTAGTCACAGTGGAAAGAGTGTGAGACAGACCCAGGTGTAGAAACTGGGTCTTTCCACTTAGCACCCTAGAAGTGTATTAGAGTTTCCCACTCAATCTGGCTGATTATAGGCAGTGAAACTGACATTACTGAGGTTTAATTTGAATTGACTAAGGGTACTTGTTTTTATTTCTTCTGAAGGATAAAATTGGAGAGAGGACAACTGGAATCTTGAATTATTTGTCATTTCTAATCTTACAGTTATTTCCTGAAATAACCCATAGATACTCCCTGCCCCGTTTTTCTTCTACTACTGTGCTTTAGCTCTTAAAATGATCTTTGTTTAGCATTCAGATACCTACACTTAGGTTGAGGGAGGAGAAGGGGACAAAATACCTGCATGAAAGTGATAATAAAAATGCCTAAGCTCCCAGGGAACAGTGAGGGGAAATTTTGACTACAGCTGCTTCACTTCTGTAATGACTGATCAGGGATGCAAAGCAAAATCAAATCTATATCGTTTTTTTT
>NW_016107338.1:11491329-11537892 GCF_001604975.1 Cebus imitator | reverse complement strand
TGGAGTGCAGAGGCGGGATTGCTGCTCACTGCAACCTCTACAGAAGATTCTAGCAATTCTTGTGCCTCAGCCTCCCGAGTAGCTGGGATTACAGATGTGTACCAGCACGCCCAGCTAATTTTTGTATTTTTAGTAGAGGCAGGGTTTCGCCATGTTGGCCAGGCTGGTCTCAAACTCCTGGCCTCATGTGATCTGCCCTCCTAGGCCTCCCAAAGTGGTGAGATTACAGGCTTAAGCCACTGTGCCCAGCCCAAATCTATATAGATTTGATGGGCTATTTGATATTGTTAAAATCCTAGGTTCAGGCCAGGCGTGGTGGCTCACAGTTGTAATCCCAGCACTTTCAGAGGTCGAGGTGGGTGGATCACCTGAAGTCAGGAGTTTGAGACCAGCCTGGCCAACATGATGGAACACCGTCTCTACTAAAAATACAAAAATTAGCTGAGCGTGGTGGCAGACACCTGTAATCCCAGCTACTCTGGAGGCTGAGGCAAGAGAACCGCTTGAACCTGGGAGGTGGAGGTTGCAGTGATCTGAGATCGTGCCACTGCACTCTAGCCTGGGTGACAAGAGCGAAATTCCATCTCAACAACAAAAAAAGAACAGAAAAAAAAATCCTAGGTTCAAATTTCAATATTAGATGTGGAAAAAAGTATGGAGCTTGTTTTTCGTAAGAACTTAAAATTAGTCTTCTTAATGAAAAATCAGAGCAAATCTTTTATTTGTGTAGCTCATTTAAGGCCTTTTCCTGTTTGCTTACTTGACCTTCAAGTCTTTTGTTGTTAGATACTATTTTCCCCAAGACCCATGGAGTTTGTGTGACTTCAAGTTAAAAGGGAGAAAAAAGCTTATGACTGATGCCTCATAACAAGACAGATTTGCAAGAGAAAAGCATGCAAATTTATTTAATATGAGTTTTACATGACAGGGAAACCTTCAAAAATGAAGACACAGAGACCCAGGGGAAACTATATTTTTTATGCCTACGTTTGATGAAGAAGGGACAGTTGTTTAGAGGTATGATTGGACAAAAGAGGGGGATGTGATCCTATGGTAATAAACTGAGCATAACTAACCAAGGCCTGTTTACTCAGATTCTTCTTGGCCTTTCTGTGTAAGATTCCTTCCCTTTGCATATAGGGCAGGACACCTGTCAGTTTGAGGATCTTCTAGAGAGAGATCAAAAGAGACCTTTCTGCTTCTAAGCTTTTCTCAGTTTCTTTCAGCTTAAAATACTCAGTATGCCAAGGTGCTGTATTTTGAGGTATAGTGTTCTGTGCCCTGACAAGATCATTGTTGATGGGACTTTTACTAGAATTGATTTGTATTAATTCTCAATCCTATTTTCTATTTATAGAATACTGATTACCCTATCAAATCCCACTAATGAAGAAATACACTGATCACAATGTAGCTACCAAATAAAGCCATTCACTTTGTGGTCCCAGTTAACTGAGAAAGGAGAAGTATATAGGTCAATAGAATATAGACTCCAGAACCACACCCACAGATATATGATCAATTGATTCTCAACCAAGATGATTCAATGAAGAAAGGATATTTCTTTCCAGAAATAGGGTTGGGACAGTTAGACATCTATCTGTGTTGAGGGGAGGGGGGGACCTTGAACCACATACAAATATTGACTCAAAATGTATCATAAAACTATAAAACCTCTACGAAATATTTTCTCCCAGTTTCTGGCTTATCTTTCCATTCTCTTGACAGTGTGTTTTGCAGAGCAACATAAGAAAACAAAATTTTTGTGATTTGGGGTTAGGCAAATTCTTAGATATAACACCAAAAACATGATCCATAAAAGAAAAGTAATAAATTAGACTTCATCAAAATTTAAAACTTCTGCTGCAATTCAGAGTGACTGCTGGAAGTTACTGCAGGGATAGTGGTTACCTCTAAGGATAAGATTGAAGAATGCAATTGGGAAGGAAGGTGCAGGGGCTTCAAAGATAGTGTTATTATAATCTTAAGATAGGTGAAAAGATACTAAAGACCTTTTTGGAGAATGGGAATGCCAGTATCAATCAGTAAATCAAACTGTATTATATAGTTTTGTCTAGAGCTGTAATATTTGGAATTTAGGAAAACTTCACTTTGTATAACAAAGGCAGATATATTATGTTCTGGTTCTATTTTTACTTTTTCTGCTGTTGACATCAAATTTTTTTGTTTTTGCTTTTTTTGTTTTGTAGAGACAGGGTCTCATTGTGTTTCCCAGGCTGGTATCAAACTCCTGGGCTCAAGCAGTTCTCCTGCCACGGCCTCTCAAAGTGTTGAAATTATAGGCATGAGCCACCATGCCAGCATCAAGTTTTAACATGACATTAACTCTATGTGTTTTAGGACTTTGTAGAATAAGGAAAGAGGCAAATATGGAAGATTTGAAGATTTTCAGTGAGACAGCCAAAATAAGTTAACAATCTGATAGGAAATAATGTGGCAGAAGGAGAAGTTCTCATTTGTTAGGGCCAGGCACTTTATTTGACTTAAGATAATTAGAGCTCAGAAAGTATTAGGAGTAGAAACTCAGGTGGGATATTAATTCAAGGGGACAGAATTGATGCGGGTGGTGGGTAGGGCAAGGACTTAAAGCTGACCAAAAATAAGTAATAATACATATTTCTGGGACCTGAAGGACAAACCCTCACTGCTTGTATTTCTTGGCTGGCAGGCTTATAACAAGAAGTTTTCAAGGAAGACTAAATGTTAGTTTTTTATTTTGCTTTAAGAGAGAGATCATTTCCAAGTTGACTTTGTCTCCTCGGTGTAACATTTGGCAGTTCTTTCGCTAACATTATCACTTGTGGCTGAGATACAAGCTGTTGAATTCAGACTGTAAGCTAAATTGTTGGCTCTCGATTATTCTTGAGATTGGAAATCTTTCTGGCGTCAACAATTTAGATCTATCAAAATGTGTTAATAGCAGCATATCTTCAACTTAGAGACATAGAATACTGCAGTATTTCAATTCTGATGCTTATCACTCAAAGTTAGCATAGACCCCATAAGTTAGAGGAACAGTTCCTGAAAAGACTGCCCTCACTTCAGATGCCTGTTGCAAGTTGGGATTGGGGGTCCCAGGCCATCTCCATTTCTGACCAACTGGCTGCAAATCGAAGGGATTCCTTAAACCCCCTTAGGCTCTATAATCAGAACAACTCACAGAACTCAGAAAAGCAGTATACATTTTGACCCTTGGACAACATGGGTTTGAACTGCACAGACGCACTTACTAGTGAATTTTTTTCCAACAAAAAAATAGTAAAAAATATAGTTGGCTGGGTGCAGTTGCTCACACTTGTA
The DNA here is from genome assembly GCF_001604975.1 of Cebus imitator. Taxonomy (NCBI): domain Eukaryota; kingdom Metazoa; phylum Chordata; class Mammalia; order Primates; family Cebidae; genus Cebus; species Cebus imitator. The sequence continues at coordinate 11,534,571 of NW_016107338.1, read as the reverse complement.
ATCTCAGTAGTTTGAGAGGCCAAGGAAAGAGGACTGCTTGAGATCAGGAGTTTGAGGCCAGCTTGTACAACATAGCAAGACCCTGTCACTAAAAAAAAAGTTTTAAATTAGCCAGGCATGGTGGTACTTTCCTGCAATCCCAGTTACTATGGCGGCTGATGCAGGAGGGTCACTTGAGCTCACGAGTTTGAGGTTTCAGTGAGCTGTGATCATGCTACTGCAACCCAGCCTGGATGACAGAGCAAGACCCTGTCTCTAAAAGACAACTAAAAGATGAAAGAAAATATATTGTTAGCAGGTTGTGAAATCCATGTATATGTGTTACCAGAAAGGGGTCCTGATCCAGACCCCAAGAGAGGGTTCTTGGATCTCACACAAGGAATAATTAAGGATAAGTCCATAGAATAAAGTGAAAACAGGTTTATTAGGAAAATAAAGGCCAGGTGCAGTGGTCTACACCTGTAATCCCAGCACTTTGGGAGGCCAAGGCAGGTGGATCAGCTGGGGTCAGGAGTTAAAGACCAGCCTGGCAAATATGGTGAAACCCTGTCACTACCAAAAATACAAAAAAATTAGCCAGGTATGGTGGTGCACACCTGTAGTCCCAGCTACATGGGAGGCTGAGACAGGAGAATCACTTGAACCTGGGATGTGGAGGTTGCAGTGAGCTGAGATTGTGCCATTGCACTCCAGCCTGGATGACAGAGCAAGATTCTACCTCAAAAAAAAAAAAAAAAAGAAAAAGAAAAAAGCGAAGGAATAAATAATAAGTACTGCATAGGCAGAGCAGAGGCATGGACTGTTCAGCTGCTTATTCTTATTGTTACTTCTTGATTATATGCTAAACAAGGGGTGGATTATTCATGAGTTTTTCCAGGAAAGGGGTGGGGAATTCCTGGAACTGAGGCTTCCTCCCCTTTTACACCGTATACGGTAATTTCCTGACATTGCCATGGCCTTTGTAAACTGTCACGGTGCTGGTAAGAGTGTCTTTTAGCATGCTAATGCATTATAATTAGCACATAATGAGCAGTGAGGACAACCAGAGGTCATTTTCGTCACCATCTTGGTTTTAGAGGGATTTGGCCAGTTTCTTTACAACATGTTGTTTTATCAGCAAGGTCTTTGTGACCTGTATCTTGTGCCGACCTTCTATTTCATCTTGTGACTAAGAATGCCTTAACTTCCTGGGGATGCAGCCGTGTAGACCTCAGCCTTATTTTACCCAGACCCTATTCAAGATGGAGTCACTTTGGTTCAAATGCCTCTGACATATGGAAGGGCCAGTTGTACTTATGATTGCAGTTTAGTTATAAACTATTGTGTTCCATTAACTGGAAGAAAACTTTTAAAAAGTAAAAAAATATTGTAAAAATAAACTCTTATAAACCAAACATAAAATCCTAAGCCTCCCTCACCCCGCAGTCAACTGAGCAGACCCTCTTTTGGCCAAGAGGACCCCAGAGCAACTTGAAAAACTGAATTCCCAGCCATGATAGGAAGGAAGGTTGAACACACCTCATTATACCCCCTCTCTTTTGGAGCTTAGGCACAACTGATTAGCATTAAGTTTAAAATGGAGATCATAAGACTGACAAAACAGAATCTTTGTGGCTATAAGATACCAAATTATTTATAATTTGGCCATGCAAGGCAAGTGTTAAGTCATACCCTCAAACCATAAAATCTTGTTAAATAGGTTGTTTTTTTTTAAATTAACCTGCATAATGTGGCTTACTTTCCAACCTCACTCTAGCATAGTATCACATGACAGATAGTAGATGCTGAAGAAAATAAAAACATTTTACTCCACCATATATATATATATATATATATATATATATATTTCTATAAGCCACCTCCCCATGCTGCTGATAGTGACGTGAGGCAGACAAATTCCTAGGTAGACAGGGGCAGGTCCCTGGTGAAACCCAACCTTCAAACCAAAGACAAATTGAAGGCTGAAAACCAAGTTGCCGGTCCTGAGCAGAGTGAGAACTCCTCAATGCCTTTTAGCCAATCAGATGGTGCTTTTTCCAGGCCCACCCATGGACCAGTTAGCACTCAATCCCCCATTCTGAGCCCATAAAAACCCTGGACTCAGCCACACATTGGGACTACCTGCCTTCAGGTAGAGGCTACCCACTTCAGGTCCCCTCTCCGCTGAAAGCTGTTCTGTTGTTCAGTAAAACTCTTCTCCACTTTGCCCACTCTCCAGTTGTCCACATAACCTCATTGTTCTTAGATGCGGGGCAAGAACCTGGGGCCTGCCGAATGGTGGGTGTGAAAATCACTGTAACATGTTCCTGGCTTGCTGACTAAGCTGCAGGCAGTGACATGCTCTTGTTTGCCAGACCACAGTAGTGAAGAGTGGCAACCCTTCTGCTCCCTTGGGGCTCCATGTTTGCTGACATCTCTTGAGTTTTTGGATACCACCACATTCCCCACATCCAGATGCTGGTGCCAAAGGTGGAAGCCGCTTGAGGCACACCTGGTCCAGCCACAGTCTCGTATGGAGCTTGTGCCTGTGCTGGTGTCTGGAGCTGCCCACCTGGTTGTACACTGCGAATGGACCCTGTGCTTACTCACTTACGTACCCCTTGCCACTCCATGTCTGGCTCACCTGTGGTGTGCATGGGATCTGGACTGGCAGTGCAAGCTGAGTGTAGTCCACCAAACTGAGTGGGGAGAGCAAGCCCAGTGGCAAGCCCAGCAGGCAGAGTGGCACTGAAAGAATTCTGTGTCGTTGCCCTGTATGGACTGCCAGATGGGTTTTCACCCAGCAACACAAGCAGGAAACAGACCCACAACATATTTCTTTGACATATTTTGAGATGGCTGCCACAGTGCTAACCGACTAAAATGGCCCTATAAAGCCATCTTTTGTGGGGAAATTTACATTTGTAGAGAATCTCTGTTAATGCAACTGGGCCTTCCCTTTCTAGGCATTTCCTGCATCTAGGAGAGATTAACTGGGAGTCTGATGCCTTTAAGTTCTAAAAGAGGCATTTATCATCCATTTTCTCTGAGGGCTGCTACTTATGAGGCTTCATCTACAGAACAAGAGCTTTGACCTCCACCATCCCCTTATCTTAACCTAAGCATCACCTACTACCAAGCTCAAGTCTTTGGGCAATAACTGTCAAGTAAAAAATTTCTAAAATCCACCCATGACTTGTAAGCCCTCACTTCAAAATATCTTGCCTTTTTGGGCTGAACCAGTGTATACCTTACCTGTAATTTCCATCTCCCTAAAATGTTTAAAACCAAACTTTAACCTGACTGCCTTGGGCATACTTTCTCAGGATCTCTTGAGACTATACCCTGGGCCATCGTCACTCAAATTAGCCCAGAATAAACCTTTTTAGTTTTATTTTATTTTATTTTATTTATGATGGAGTTTCACTCTTGTTGCCCAGGTTGGAGTGCAGTGGTGTAATCTCAGGTCACTGCAACCTCCACCTCCCAGGTTCAAGTGATTCTCCTGCCTCAGCCTCCCAAGAAGCTGGGATTACAGGCGCTGCCACCATGCCTGGCCCTAACCCTAACCCTAACCCTGTATTTCTGTATTTTTAGTACAGATGGGGTTTCACCATGTTGGCCAGGCTGGTCTTGAACCTCTGACCTCAGGTGCTTCACCCTCCTCAGCCTCCCAAAGTGTTGGGATTACAGGTGTGAGCCACTGAATCCAACTAGAATACCTCTCTTTAAAATACAGAGTTTGCTTTTTCTCTTGACACTGTACAAACTAGGGCCAACCAAATGAGGAAACACGTAGGGTAAAGTCTAGAAGGATTCCGAACACAGAGCTTCCATGCACTTTTCATTTGGAAACAGGGCACATCACCCTTCCATCACATCAATGTGTTAATTAACCAGGATGCTCCATTGAGACTCTCGTGTCCAAAGATTTTGTTGAGGTTTCATTACATAGGCATGACTCATTGAAGGTTGGCAGCATGATTGAACTCAGTCTTCAGCCCTCCTCTGTGTTGAGGTTGGGCTAATATTAAGTGGCTCAAAGCCCCAACCTGTAATCATATGGTTGGTCTTTCTGGCTTGGCCCACCCCTCATCCTGAGTTATTTCATTAGCATAAGCTCCCTGGGGGCCTACAATCAGTTGCCTCATTAGTTTAAACTACATGGGCCCACTGTGAATAGCAAACACACTCCTGATCACTTGGAAAGTTCCAAGGGTTTAGATGCTTTCTACTAGGAAAGTGAGACAAACCAGTCAAATTCTGTATTATACAACATTCTGAACCCAGGAGGCTAAACAGTATTCAGGGTTTCTGCTTTCTGTGTTTGGCATTGTCTCTCAACAGCTGTATCTAGTCTGTCTTCTCTATCTTGTATATTATTCTTTTCTCAACACAGGAAAAACCAAGAACTGGTGAAACCATAACTAGGCATTACCATCTACTCTCACCAAGTCTTTGGAGCTTCTACCAGGGGAACTATTAATACCTTTGCTGCTTGTCCCTTCCCTCTTAGTCATTAAGGCATAGATTGCAAGCTGATGGATTACAAATTTAGGTTGACAAATGTTCATTTAGTACACATTCGTGTGTGTGTGTGTGTGTGTGTGTGTGTGTGTGTGTGTTTTGAGACAGAGTCTGACTCTTGCTGCTCAGGGTGGAGTGCAATGGCACGATATCAGCTCACTTCAACCTCCGCCTTCCAGGTTCAAGCAATTCTCCTGCCTCATCCTCCTAAGTAGCTGGAACTACAAGCACACACCAACACACCTGGCTAATTTTTGTATTTTTAGTAGAGATGAGGGTTCACCACATAGGCCAGGCTGGTCTCGAACTCATGACCTCAGGTGATCCACCTGCCTTGGCCTCCCAAAGCGCTAGGATTACAGGCGTGAGCCATCGCGCCTGGCCTGGTGCACATGTTTTTTAAAACTTCAGTTACCTGTCAGTTTTCAAAAAAAACAGAATTCACATTAATGTGAACTTTCTGACTTCTCTTTAAAAAAAAAAATAAAAACATCACTGGGCTTATGTTTCTCTATAGCAGTAATTGGCTAAGATGGAATAGTGGCTGTTCCCTTTTAAAGGCAATTTAGAATGTCTCCAGTTTATCACAGTCCTTACCCCCACTTCCTTACTCCCATCCTGCAACTTGATCTTTAAGGAATCTCTGAGTTTAGGAGAAAAATTTTAAAAGCACATCTATAATGTATAGAGGCTCTAGCTAGAGCCTCTTATTTATGCTGTCTTAATTATCTCTGGATATAATCATGTAAGGTAAGCATTGTAACTCCTGTTTTATTGTTGAACAGAATGAAACGGGATACATGAGTTTCACAAATGAATTTCCCAAGGCTTCATAATTCATGAAGAACTAGAACTCAAATCCCGTTATTAGTTCTGCTACTCTGGCCCCAGACCTCTGGCTCCCAACCCCATTCTGAGAGCTACAACTCACAATTCAAACACTAACAACACATGTTTTAAGTGTGTGGCACCACTTCTTGCTCTGTAAATGCTAACTGACATAAAAATTAAGCAAATTTGTATGAACCATATATTGTCACATGGTTTGGAAGTCCTAGAGAAAGATGTTTTCCAGCAGAATTGCTAGAATATCTCAGTCTGAGACCACTCTGTTTTAAGTTCCCTAGACCTTTTCCTCTCAATTCTGTAGGGGGAGAATATAATAAAGAGAATGGAAAAGACATTGCTGTTTCAGTATTCCTTTCTCAATGTCTTAGCCACCTGGATGCACTTGGGAGCTTTGCAAAAGGGCTTGACTTCTCTCATTTTCTCTGACTCTGCCTGACTGGTACAAAGTCTTATTATTTCATGCCTCAACAGATCAGTAATTTGCTGAATGCTTACTATGTTTGAAACACTGTGTAGGCCAGACATGGTGGCTCATGCCTATATTCCCAGCACTTTGGGAGACTGAGGTGGGCGGATTACAATGTCAGAAGTTCAAGACCAGTTTGGCCAACGTAGTGAAACCCAGTCTCTACCAAAAATACAAAAATTAGCTGAGTGTGGTGGTATGCACCTGTAATCCCAGCTACTTGGGAGGCTGAGGCAGGAGAATCACTTGAACCTGGGAGGCAGAGGTTGCAGTGAGCCGAGAACGTGCCATTGTACTCTAGCCTGGGTGACAGTGCAAGACTACATCTCAAAAAACAAAACAAAACAAAAAACAAAGAAAAAGACCACTGTGTAGATGCAATAATGAATTAGATTCCTATGGAGGAAAAAAACTGTGATGTACATATATCGTCTTTATTGGGAAAGAATGATTTCCGGGAGAGTGGACAGATAAAGTGCTGAGAGAGACCAAGATGAGGCAAGAGGTGGTGAGGTTGGCATCTCAGAGGGATGCATAAAAGAGGATGTCTTTCACCTAAGCCTGGGAAAAAAGGTAGTTATGAGACAACAGAGATGGGAAAGAGGTCAAGTTGAAAGAGTAGTGAAAACAAAGGAAAGGAATTAGAAAGCAGGAGCACATCCCAAGACAAACAAGTTGCTTATTGGCTCTTTATTAAGAGTATTTAGGCCAGGCACAGTGGCTCCTGCCTGTAATTCCAGCACTTTGGAAGGCCAACAAGAGAGAATCATTTGAGCCCAGGAGTTTGAGATCAGCCTGAATAACAAGGTGAGACCCTGTCTCCATAAAAAATAAGCTAGCCTGGTGTGGTGGCTCATGCCTGTGGCCCTGGCTACTTGGGAGGCTGAGGTGGCAAGATCTCTTGAGCCTGGAAAGTTGAGGCTGCAGTGAGCTATGATTGCACCACTGCTCTCCAGCCTGGGTGACAGAATGAGACCCTGTCGCCAAAAAAAAAAAAAAGATTATTAGAAGGGAAAGATTGATGTAACTTGGCAGAGTCAAATGGAAGGTGTAGAGGCTAAAGTAACTTCATCTTCAAAGTTAACCCCCATGTTGACTTCTGATTCTGGGAATGCTTGTGAGATTTTCAGTTAGCCTATTGTTTCTTGTGGAATGATAAATCCTGTCCTTAGATTAAATCAACCTTGATAAACTCATGCTTCCGTAAATCGTGCTCGTAGATCAAATTTCTACCCATTTCTTCTTAGGCATATATACCCTTTTCCTGTGGTATGTAATCACTGTGTCTGGGAGGTAATGACACAGATATGTACCTATCGTAAGCTTCTGTTTGTAAGTTACTCAATAAAATCACAAGCTGGACTTGTCTGCCTCCTTATTTGGTTTTTCAGCTCCTTTTGCATTTGGGGGTTGCTTTGCATATATGACCCTTTCACAAAACAGAAGGGCTAGGTATTTTAAATTAAGGAGCTGGTTGGATTTGATCTGAAAGTTTAGAAGACTAAATGAAGAAGTAAAATAGTGGTAGGTATCTTTTAGAGAGCGAATCTGTTTATAGGAAGTAATTGAATTCTGGACTCACATGGCCTAGATATATATAGATATCTGTAGAGCTATACACAGAGATCTATATAGATCTAGATAGATAAGATCTATAGATAGAGATCTACATATATTTGGACCGTGTGGAGCCAGAGTTCAGTTACTTACTAAAAACAGATTTGCTCTGTTTATTTAACTTGGTTTAAGATAAGAAAGAAATTTTATTTATTGTTCCAGTTTGCAATAAAATTACACATTTATTTTGTTGGGTATACTTGTTAGAATTAATACTATGAAAGGAACAAATAGTGAATTTTAAACACAGGGTTAACCAAATCAATTTCCTCTTTCTATTTTGAGAAGTGACTGATGGGAGATTAAACAATTCAGCTGAAGATATTTTTCTCCCTCACATTGGGATTTTCTAGAGTCTGCCAACTAGAGTCATCATTGTTATGCATGTCTCAGGCAACTTGTATAGCCTCCCACATATCTTTATTGTCATACTTTACTTCATACTGTGGACAGGATTTTTTTTTTTTTAAGATGGAGTTTTATTCTTGTTGCCCAGTCTGGAGTGCAATGGCATGGTCTTGGCTCACCGCAACCTCCATCTCTTGGGTTCAAGCAATTCTGCCCCAGCCTTCTGAGTAGCTGGGATTACAGGCATGTGCCACCATGCCTAGCTAATTTTGTATTTTTAGTAGAGACAGGGTTTCTCCATGTTGGTCAGGCTGGTCTCAAACTCTGGACCTCAGGTGATCCACCTGCCTCAGCCTCCTAAAGTGCAGGCATTACAGGTGTGAGCCACCTAAGGACAGGATCTACTTATATTTTTCTTTCTTTTTTTTTTTTTTTTTTTTTTNGGCTCACCGCAACCTCCGCCTCCTGGGTTCAGGCAATTCTCCTGCCTCAGCCTCCTGAGTAGCTGGGATTACAGGCACACACCACCATGCCCAGCTAATTTTTTAGTAGAGACGGGGTTTCACCATGTTGACCAGGATGGTCTCGATCTCTTGACCTCGTGATCCATCCGCCTCGGCCTCCCAAAGTGCTAGGATTACAGGCTTGAGCCACTGCGCCCGGCCTATATTTTTCTTTCTTCTATGAGATTGCAAATTTCAGACAGGACAGGGATCTAATCTTTCTAACAAAAAGAGTCAAATTCTGTAAATATTTTAAGAGATTTGTAAATAAATAAATATATTTATTCTGAGTCAAATATGAGTGGCCATGGCCTCAGGAGATCCTGAGAACCCAGGGTAGTCAGGGTACAGCTTGGTTTTCTACATCTTAGGGAGACATGAAGCTTCAATGAAATACTTTTTTTTTTTTTTTTTTTTTTTTTTTGAGACAGAGTTTTACTTTTGTTGCCCGGGCTGGAGTGCAGTGACCAATCTCAGCTCATTGCAACCTCTGTCTGCTGGGCTCAAGCAATTCTCCTGCCTCAGTTTCTCGAGTACCTGGGATTACACGCATGCGCCACCATGCCAGGCTAATTTTATGTTTTTAGTAGAGACAGGGTTTTTCCATGTCTCTGTTAAAACAGTTTGAAGGCTAGTCTTTGAACTCCTGACCTCAGGTGATCCACTTGTGTCAGCCTCCTGATGAAATACATTTAAGAAATACATTAATTTGGCCCGGAAAGGTGGGACAACTTGAAGTGGGATGGGGGCTTCCAGCTTTAGGTAGATTTAAATATTTTCTATTTGATAATTGGTTGAGTTTATCTAAAGACCTGAGATCAACATAAAGGAATTTCTGTGTGAAGATAAAGGATTGTGGAGACCTAACTTCTTATTTACAGAGGAAGCCTTTACGTGGTGGGCTTTAGAGAGAATAGGCTGTAAAACGTTTCTTTTCAGACTTAAAGTCTGTGTTGATGTTAATGGCAGAGAGGTATAATGAGCCATGTCTGACCCCCATTTCCCATCATATCCTGAACCAGTCTTCTGGTTAAATTTTAAAAGTGGCTTGTTACAGGAAAGGGGTCCTGATACAGACCCCAAGAGAGGATTCTCATGCACAAGAAAGAATTCAAGGTGAGTCCACAGTGCAAAGTAAAAGCAAGTTTATTAAGAATGTAAAGTAGTGAAAGTACAGCTACTCCATAGACAGAGTAGGGGGTTCCTGAAAGAGAAGGAATGTGTCCACCCTCCATACGGTGCCTGTTTACATACAGGATAGAAAGATCATGGGGACATGTGCTCTGCTACAAGGGATTGTGGTAAAAGATTAATTTTCTTAATTACTATATTTTTTAAGAATCAATATTATTATATTTAAAGCAAAATTAGGAATGCCTTTGTTCTCCATATATTGGGATATTAAGACACCCCCAAGTCTGGATCTGTTTAATATACATTATCAATCTGTTCCCTTAACTGTAAACATACAGAGGCTAGATGCTGAGAATGCAGCCCTGCAAGTCCCAGCCTCATTTTCCTGGCCCTCACTCAAGATGGAGTTGCTCTCGTTTGAACACCTCTGACACCCTGGCTGAGGAGGAAGTCTATTCAGATGGTTGGAGGGGTGTTAGAATTTTATTTTGGGTTTACATTTTATTACTTTTGTGTTTTTTGGGTAGAATAGTGAATGGACATAGTACGTACTTAGAAACAAACCATGTTTCCTTCAGACTTTATTCCTGGAGACATCACTTAAAAAAAGATCTTTCCAAGGCCAAGGCAAAATTCTCTCTGATGTTGTGTGTCAGATGTCAACAGAAAAAAATGGATTGAACTGGAAATTCACTGAGAATTGATACATGGAGCTTTTATGCAACATTTAAATAAATAGGGAGAAGTAGAATATGAAGCACTGAAAAGTATTATCTCTGAATATAATCTTTACAAAACGTCTGAATATAATCTTTCCAAAAGTTAATACCTTAAAGAATTATACTTCCGGGCCGGGCGCGGTGGCTCAAGCCTGTAATCCCACTTTGGGAGGCCGAGGCGGGTGGATCACGAGGTCAAGAGATCAAGACCACCCTGGTCAACATGGTGAAACCCCGTCTCTACTAAAAATACAAAAAATTAGCTGGGCATGGTGGCACGTGCCTGTAATCCCAGCTACTCAGGAGGCTGAGGCAGGAGAATTGCCTGAACCCAGGAGGCGGAGGTTGCGGTGAGCCGAGATCGCGCCATTGCACTCCAACCTGGATAACAAGAGCGAAACTCTGTCTCAAAAAAAAAAAAAAAAAGAATTATACTTCCTGGAAAATGTAAACAGTTTTACACCTCAGATTTTCTTCTGTAGTAATGGCTGGCATTCTGTGTGATTTGCTCTTTTACCTACGTATGATATGAATAATATAAACAATATGCTTCCAAAGAATGTCCATAAAGAAAACCAGAATGAAGATGAAGACTTGGGCCAGGAGTAGTGGCTCATGCCTGTAATCCCAGTACTTTGGAAAGCTGAGGCAGGAAAATGGTTTTGAGCTCGAGAGTTTGAGAGCAGCCTGGGCAACATAGAGAGACCCTGTCTCTACAAAAAAATAAAAATAAAAAGAGGAGATGAATACTAGCACTGTGTCTGCCTTATTCACTGCCCTGTCCCTAGTACCCAGTAAAGTTGGCTCAAAATAAGTATTCTTTGAGTACGTGGATAACCTGTACACTTGGTGTTTGTTAATTGGTGCCTGAGATGTACATTTGAGCCATGTTGTGGTTGGGGGAGAAATCACTGGGGAAGTTGTTGAATGCAGTTTATTTCCAGCAGAGGAACGGGAGTTCATAGAGTCCCAATTCTCAGTCACTAAGTGAGTCACTTAGTGAGATGAAGAACTAAGTGAGTCACTAAATGAGATAACTCTTATCTCAAGTAAATTTTATTTGTCAAGCTCCTTTTCAAAAATTGCAAAAGAATACATATTCATAAAACTACTAAAAAATAAAAACATATGCAAAACTTAAATAAGATATTCCCCAATTTTACCAATAGTAGTATTCTTTGGCATAATTTCTTTTGCAAATACAAACATAATGATACTTATGGAGTTTTGGGTGATAGTCGGAATTTTTTTACCAAAATTGGTTATATTATATATATTAGGCAAGTTGCTTTACTGCTGAATAGATCATGGGCAACTCTCCAACTCAATAGATACAAGTATAACATTGTTTCTTTTTTAATAGCTGCATAATACTCATTCCATATTCTAGGCAAGATTCTGTTAATGACATTTAAGAAGTTTTTACTTTGTTGTTTTTATTGGTGTTTTTGCTACTACAAACCAGCACCAAAAAAAAAAAAAAAAAAATCCTTGTATACAGTATGTATATATACCTTTATATACTGGTGCTTTTGTTTCTATAAGAGAATCCTAAAATTAGGTTTGTGTTACAAAGGTTATACATGTGTTAATTTTTAATAGCTACTGCTGGATCACTTTTCAGAAGGCTGTAATAGGTTCACACTTCTGCCAGCAACATATCAGATTGTTCCTTTGTCTACATCTCTACCATACCTGAATGTTACCCCTCTAGTTTTTCTCAATCTAGATTTTTTTTAAAAATGATGTCTATCCTCTTGTCGCTTTACTGTTCATTTCCTTGTCCACCAGTGATTTTCAATCTATTGTCATGTCTACTAGCTATCCAGATTTCCTCTTACTAATTGCCTGTGCACATCCTATACCTACTTTTTCTCTTGGATTATTTATGATTTCCTTATCAATTTATGAAAGCTTTTTGAATTATAGGAACTTAAAATCTATCATGCATTATAGCTTATTGCTTTCTTTATTAATTTTTTTCTTCAGAAAAAATTTCAGTTTGTATGTATTCAAATATACTAATCTTATGCTTTTATTTAAGATTTCCTGCTTTTGTTAGATCTCTAAAATTATTCCCCTGTTTGGGGTTTTTCTGTTTGTTTTTGGCATTAACATTAACTTTGTAACCCACTAGGAATTTGTATAGAATATAAGTCAGGAATCTAATGTCCCTTTTCTGGTAATTAGAAAAGTGTCATTGAAATGTATATACTACATTTATCACTGGACCACAGAGGTAATGTTGTATCCATTAATTTGACATTTATCACTGGATGGTTAGGAATTAGATAAAGGACCTCTCTCACCTGAAAAGTGATCAAATTACGAAAGCTTATACACATTTCTGATTTGTGATGCTGAATATTTTATGTCTCTGTGATGCTGAAGAATAGAACATAGACTTTTTCCAGTTCTAAATGCATATATACTTTGCTGATAACTGAACCAGAAGCTTATACATATTCTGATACTGCATTGTTTCTGTGTCCCTTTGATTTCTGTTAATTTGAAGCAGGGAGACCTTAGGAACACTCAAGTGGTAATCCTGGCACCAGCAGGGACTAGGAGCTGCTGGAGGACCTAGAGACAGGTTGTCTCCCACACCTCTGTCCTTCCATTAGATGCTGTGTCCCGTGCTCTATGGGCAGAGACTAGCTCTCCCAGCCAAGTTGGAAGCTTTCATTTCTTTGCTTTCTGTCCCTGTCCAGCTTTGTGTGTGTAACCAAAACAGTTTAAATTTTAGGCTGTCTCACACATTTTTTTTTTTTTAATTTTGAACACAGTTTGGTTGGTTTTAAGCTTTAGCTCTTTGAATAGGTAACGTATATGCACATGTAAAAAAATAAAAAAATTAGAAAACCATATACAGTTAAAAAAAAACACAAAAAAAACAAGTTTCCTTCCCTTCCTTGATATCAGCTATCCAATTTCCCTTTTTAGCATCTCCTATTTTTAGGAGACATCTTTGTTAAATTTGGCCAGGCATACCGGGCGCGGTGGCTCACGCCTGTAATCCCAGCACTTTGGGAGGCCAAGGCAGGTGGATCACGAGATCAAGAGATCGAGACCATCCTGGTCAACATGGTGAAACCCCATCTCTACTAAAAATACAAAAAATTAGGGCCGGGCGCGGTGGCTTAAGCCTGTAATCCCAGCACTTTGGGAGGCCGAGGCGGGTGGATCACCAGGTCAAGAGATCGAGACCATCCTAGTCAACATGGTGAAACCCCGTCTCTACTAAAACTACAAAAAAAAATTAGCTGGGCATGGTGGCGCGTGCCTGTAATCCCAGCTACTCAGGAGGCTGAGGCAGGAGAATTGCCTGAACCCAGGAGGCAGAGGTTGCGGTGAGCCGAGATCGCGCCATTGCACTCCAGCCTGGGTAACAAGAGCGATAGCTTATACCTGTAATTCCAGCACTTTGAAAGGCCGAGGCACAAAGATGGCTTGAGCCTAGGAGTTTGAGACCAGCCTGGGCAACATACTGAGACCCCATCTCTACAAAAAATTTAAAAATTAGCTAGGTATTGTGGCATATGCCTGTAGTCCTGTCTACTCCAGCGCCAAAGGTGGGAGGTTTGTTTGAGCCTAGGAGGTTGAGGTTGTGGTGAGCCATGATTGTGCTACCGTACTCCAGCCGGTTGACAGAATAAAACTCTGTCTCAGTTGGAAAAAAAAAAATCTGGACAATAAATATTTCAGGCTTTACATGCCACACTGCCTCTGTTGCAGCTATGCAACTTTGCCATTGCAGCCTGAAAGTAGCCACAGATCATGTAAAAATAAATGAGCCTTACTATATTCTGATAAAGCTTTAACGAAGAAGATAGGAGCAAAGCCAGACTTGGCCCATGGGCTGAAGTTTGCCACAAATTTCTGATCCAGAATAGTCCTGCTCATCTACAATAGTCTTTTCTCTTTGTCTCTCTCTTTCTCCCTCTCTCTCTTTTGACGTGTCTAAGTCAATTATTCTTATAGAATGCCTTACTTCCTACTTATTCATTTGTTATTCAACTTTTTTGTTCCTGTGTTTCCTGTAGGATGAAAGGTAAGTCTAGAGATTTCATTAGATTCACATTAAATATTGTTGGCAAGAGTTGTTTGTAGGTGATTTTTTAAATCAAGTTTTGCCCAACGGGCAGGAGGAGAGATTCTTAGAGTATAGAGATTTGTGGATGATACCTAAGTGTATAAGGGATCCAACATCTAAGAAAGGTGTGACTAAAACAAAGGGAGTGACAGAAAATATTCTTAGGTCCTAGAGACTAGAAGAATTTTAGTTTTCATGGAGCCATTCCTGTCTGTTGACCATTCATTAACAAACACATTGCACTCAGAGTACTTAGTCTGCTTGGCTACTGAAATTCTGGCTTCTAAAAAATTGAATTAAACATCTTTCTGTTTTATCCTAAATAAAGCATTTCTTAAAACCTTGGTTCCTGGGTTGTTTTTGTGTTGTTTTGTTTTTCTTCATAGGGTCAGCTCTAAACACAGCTTCCATTGTCGTATGTCAGGGGAGGAGATGGCTTACACAATGATTCTCAAGTTGTTATTAAATACAGTTGACCTTTGAGCAACAAAGGGGTTAAGGGACACCAACTCCCCCATGCCCAGCATAGCAAAAAATCTACATAGAATTTTAACTCCCCAAAAACTTAACTACTAATAGCCAGAAGTAGTTAAGTTCCAACCAGAAGCCTTACATAAACAGATGATTAACACATATCTTTTGTGTGTTATGTATTATATACTATATTATAATAAAGTGAGCTAAAGAAAATGTTAATAAGAAAATCATAAAGAAGAGAAAATATATTTTCTATTCATTAAGTGGAGGTAGATCATCATAAAGCTCTTCATCCTTGTCCTTCACATTGAGGAAGAAGAAGGGTTGATCTTGCTGTTGCAGGGGTAGGAGAGGGGCAGACAAATTTGTGTGTAAATGGACCCATGCAGCTCAAACTCATATTGTTCAAGGGTCAAATTCTGTTTTGTGACTTCTCAAAAAGGCTCATTTGGTCATTTTTGTAATGAGGTAAAAGTATGTCACCATCAGTTGCTTTCTGAATGGTTTTTTGTTCCCTACATGGGGACCGTTATTTTTATAACATGTCTTATCTTAGTAGCATTCTTTTAAATGCTCTACATACATTCCATAACTGTTATAACTGGCCTATATCTAGATTAGACAGCCGAAACTTTAAAGTTTTTTTTTTTTTTTTTTTGGAGGGGGGGGTGGTTTCCTTTTCCAAGCACAGTCATTAGGGAAACCTAAGTAGGAAAAGTGACATCAAAGTAATTCTACTAGTCACCTGCCAGAAAACAAAAGAAAAAGGAATAAGTCTACTGATGATTGATAATTAGGGCCTTTTATCTTTGCAGTTAAAAGAGCTATAAGAACATTATCTCATAATTCTCAAATGGCCCTCTGAAGTGAGCAGGCAAATAACTATAACCCTAATTACAGAAGTAGTTTGTGGTCTTTAAGAGGTTAGAAATCTTCTTCACATAGAGTTAAAAGCAAAGGTGGGGACAAATTTTAAAAATGGTCTCTGAATCTTTCTAGACCACTCTAAGTTCAAGTTTCTGTTTTTAGAACTATAAGGATTTTTCCAGTTTGAAATTTTTTCTCATCAAAAGATATAAACATGACGGCATGGTGGCTCGTGCCTATATTGCCAAAACTTTGGGAGGCCAGGGTGAGAGGATCATTTGAGCCTAGGAGTTTGAGACCAGCATGGGCAATATAGTGAGACCCCTTGTCTCTGCAAAAAAATTTTAAGAAAATGAGCCAGGCATGGTGGCACACAACTAGTCCCATTTACTGTGGAGGGAAAGGGTGTGTGGGAGTTGAAGTGGAAGAAATGCTTGAGCCCAGGAGGTGGAGGCTGCAGTGAGCCACAATCACACTGCTGTACTCCAGCCTGGGATACAGAGCAAGATGCTGTCTCAAAAAACAAAAAAGATAAAAACATGAAATAAAAATGTCCCTTCTGTTCCTGTTAGTGCCTTTCGTGTTTGACTAAGCATTTCTGGTAGGTGCTTAATACTTAATGATGATGGTCCTTCTCATCAAAAATATTTAAGACTTTACAAAAACAATGGATACACTACCATTTATTATTTATAATCTAAATGTCCTTAGTGTGAATAGTGCTTTGTTCTTAAATGTTCTCCAGAACTAGACAGTGTACCTAGGATCCAAAACTTTCTAATCTCTAGTACTTCATTGATTACTTACATTGTTAACTCTTTGATAAAGACAATTTCTACATGTAAAACAGTAATCTAATATTGGAAGAATTTCTTTTTTGTATTTTATTTTATTTTATTTTATTTTGAGATGAGTCTCCCTCTGTTGCCTAGGCAGGAGTGCAGTGGCATGATCTCAGCTCACTGCAGCCTCTGCCTCCCAAGTAGTTGGGATTACAAGCGTATACCACCACACCCTGCTAATTTTTGTGTTTTTAGTAGAGACGGAGTTTAGCCATGTAGGCCAGGCTGGTCTTGAACCCCTGACCTCAAGTGATCCTCCTGCTTTGATCTCCCAAAGTGCTGGGATTATAGGTATAAGCCACTGCACCCGGCCTAATATTAGAAGAATTTCTGAATAATGTTATACAAATAGCAAAATGTGTTTTTAAAGCTTCAACAAAATTATTGAATGATAATATATGTTGGTCTTTTTGAGATTCTTAATAATTTTTGTTCACATACCCTAAAGTTTTAATGATTTGGAATTAGAGTCAGGGTCATGGCTGCTTCAGGATTTATCAAAGAAAGGGCTAAATGCAAATGGAGGATAGATAACAAATCCTTATATTAGAAAACTCAACTTGGCATACTTGTAGAAAAACAGGACCCAGTGTTTTTCTCTTCTGAGATAAAGGTGTTTTCCTCATTAAAAACCTTGATAAATTTCATAAAAATTCCTTCTGATGCATCCACCATATCTTAGTAGGGGGTTAATATCTGTGTTTTCTAATGAGGAATTGGAGACCCTTTGCCTTAACCTCAAAATTCCTTAAAATGTAGTCTATACTCACTGTCTCTACTTTTTCACTTCACATTAATCCTGAGTCAGGGGTAAACATTTTCTTCCTCGCACTGTTTTTCTTAAACTGTTCTGGCAAAGTCATGAATAACATTTTAACTACTGGAGTCCACATCGTCTTTTATTTCTCATTTCGATTCACTTATATTTGAAACTTTGGCCTCTCCTTTCTCCTTTGACTTTGACACTGCTCTCTCCTGTTCTGCCTTCCTTTCTTTTTTTCTGTCTCCTTCGTCGATATCTTCCTCAGTGCTTCATTACTTGTCTTAAAAATACACTTCCAGCCTTAGCTTTCTTCTCTGTGCATCACTTGAAAATCATATCCACCCTCCACCTCCCACTGTCTTTGCTTTTAGTTCTTTGTGAGCTGCTTCCAAATTCATGTCTTTAGCTCTCCCTTTTTCTCAAAAACTCAGATCTACATGTTTTAACTGCATTGTAAGCACTGCTGCATAAATGTACTGTAGGCACTTCAGCTCAATATGACGTTTTTACTTCAGATATGTTTTTTCCTCTCATTTCTCATTTCAGTTAATGGCATTGCCATCAAACTTCTAACCCAGGCTGGAAATAAAAGTAGTCATCATTACCTTTCTCTCCCTCATCTACAGTCAGCTTGGTTACCTAGTCCTATATGTCTGCAGTATTTTGTGTACCTATCCATTTACTTCCAGGGCCACTACCCTAGATCAAGTCCTCTTTTCCTGGTTTCTAATCAGTTACCTCTAGTACTTCATGTTGCTTTTTAAAATATATACCTGACCATTTGATTCCTTTTTAAGGGTATTGACAAAAAGAGTCAAACACTGTAAAATATTTGAAGAGATTTATTCTGAGCCAAATATGAGTGACCATGGTCTGTGACACAGCCCTCAGGAGGTCCTGAGAACATGTGCCCAAGGTGGTTGGGGCACAGCTTGGTTTTATGTGTTTTAGGAAAGTATGAGACATCAATCAAATACTCAAACCAGGAGGGTGGGAGGGTTGCAGGGTATAGGTAAATTTAAACATTTTCTTGTTGACAATTGGCTAAGTTTATCTAAAGACCTGGGATGATAGAAAGGAAATGTTTAGATAAAAGATTGTGGAGATCAGGGTTCCTTTGAATTCTTACAGTGGCTGAATGTTTCCTATTCATCTCTTTAAAAGGTATTAGACTTTTAGCTAATCTCTTCAGGATTGGGAGGGCTTGGAAGAAAAAGATCTAGCTATGTTAACAGAGATTCTTTACAGATGCAAATTTTCCCTCACAAAGGACAGCTTTGCAGGGCCATTTTCTTTTCTTTTTCCTTTTTTTTTTTTTTTTTTTTTTTTTTTTTTTTTTTTTTTTTTTTTTTTTTTTTTTTTTTTTTTTGAGACAGAGTCTCACTCTGTTGCCCAGACTGGAGTGCAGTGGCATGATCTTGGCTCATTACAACCTCTTCCTCCCAGGTTCAAGCGATCCTCCTGCCTCAGCCTCCTGAGCAGCTGGGATTACAGACACTTGCCACCACGCCCAGCTAATTTTTGTATTTTTAGTAAAGACAGGGTTTTGCCATGTTGGCCAGGCTGGTCTCGAACTCCTGATCTCAGGTAATCCACCTGCCTAGGCCTCCCAAGGTTGCTGGGATTACAGGCGTGAGCCACTGTGCCTGGCCTGCAGGGCCGTTTTCAAGGTATGGCAGAGAAACATGTTTTGGGGTTAAATATTTTGACTTTTTTCCTGTCTCACAATGTTATGCCAGAGTCAGGTTGGAAAGTAAGTCACGATATATAGGGGTAAATAAACCCATCTAATGAGAATTTATGGTTTGTAAGGCATGATTCCCCAGACTCCTCTGATAGGAGTTTGGGCAAGATTAAAAAGCCAGAGCTTAGTCTTCAGTTCCTCCTCTTGGCCAAAAAGCATTCCACAAAATGCATATGCAGGCCAACAAACGGTGGCAGGTTCCACAGCACTAGGGAGGCTCATTTCTAGAGTTGTCTGATTTGGTCATTTGGTGAGGTCCCACGGCACTAGGAAGAATCATTCCTAGAGTAGTCTGATTTGGTGGCAATAGTTTTAAATATCTGTGATTTGGATCATTGGGAGGGGACACAGTCTGACCTGATATAATTTTTTAAGGGGTGAGATGGAATCAGGCCTGGGTTTAGTCTAAAAAAAAAAAATCCCAGGTCATACCTATTTTGTGAGCTATCATAATCTGGTTCTGTAATTTTGCCTTTTCCTTTTGCTGAATCTAGCATAACATTTATAAGAGGTATATAATCCTAATACTGTGACAAATACCATAAAGGTAGCAAAGATTAGGTGTCTAGGAAGGTTGTAGGTAGAGTCAGAGGGTAGTAAACAACCTAACCAGCCAAAAAAGCCACTGCATGCATTACCATATTCTTTGATCAGACTCACAATGTGTTTACCCTCCTTATCAAAGGTCATTTGAACCTTATGATAAATCTTATTTGAGGATTATAGGACTGACACTAAATCAGAATCCAATAAATTTAACCTCTCTTCTGGCCAATTTGTCTCCATAGATAAAACATCCTGAGGAGGGTATAAATCAGATGCAAGGAACTCCTGGTCCTCGATGTCTAAATTGTCATAGGACTTGTTAACAGTGGGCAAATCTATTTTTCCCACCACTTTTGTATTGCACCATATGCTGGTATTTGGAAGAGAAAAGGAGGTTTTGTCACAAAAGAAGTCATATAATTCTACAGTGTTGTTTTTTTGTCCCTCCCAACAGAAGTGGTCTTCCCCATATACCAGATATTATGTCCCATAGGGGTGGATATTAGAGGCCAAGTTTGGGAAAAATCAGGGTTCCAAGTAGTTTGAGGGCGTAGCCATTCTCCTTTTCTGTTTTCACAATCTGAAAGGGAGATGGGATGCCATGTGTTATTACCAGCTAAAATAGCCCACCTATTTCCCATGGGAAGTATTCTTGTGTTGTTTATAATAGTCCCAATGCCTGCCAGTTGAACGACAAAGTAACTTTGAACCTCATTTAACTTCGGTGCCTGTGCTCTGAGAATACAATGTTTAAAGTCACATTTACCATCCAAAATTCTCCATAAGTTTGGTGGACCATATGTTTTCCACAGGTGCTTGGATTGTGCCTCAGTATTGAGGATAGTAGGCCATTGCTTCATAGCCACCTCAGATTCCATTTGTAGTAAAATAGACATGAGCCCCTGTTGAGTAAGAGTACATGCTTGTCCCCATCTTTGGGTTTGGGAGTATGTTTTCATGGTTTGTCTGGTTTCTTCTATCCATTCGATGAGTGCTGCATTATCTTTTAAAGCAGCTTCCCATCCTTTTCCCTCTTCCTGAAATAGCATTCCTTCAATGTGGCCTATTTTTGATAGGAAATTTTTTTCTAAAGAATGTCTCTCTTCGTTAGTCATGAACTCAGCTTGCTCCAATATGCCTAGCCCAGCTCCAACTCCTCTAGTGAGGTCACATTTTAGTTTTCTGGGTGGCCAGTTTTGGTATATCCACCAGGAATGCTGTTGCCATTGTATACTGATGGCATTTGTACAATTTGGTTAAATGGAGTCAATCCAGAACCTCTGGGTATCCCAAACAATTGTTAGGTGAGTGGAGGTTACACCTAAGTATGCCCTGGTCTGGGTATTCCATAAGGCTTCCCAGAGGCGCCCTGGTCTTAGGGTGGAATTTGTGCTGTCAGGAATCTCTGTCTACCAGTTGACCATAATTAGTTCTTTAATGGCAGTGTCAGTGTGATTGTTGCCGGATAGAAGCATCCAGCCACAAGCACGGGGCTGGTGGTTATTCGGGCAGGCTGTGCTGTGGCAGTTTATACAGGCCGCAGCTAGATTTTTCCCATTGTATCCAGGCAGTTGTCTCAGCCGATAATCCCCAGTATCTATTGTTATGCAGTGTTCTACCTGGTTAGACCCCCTCAGTGATTGTCCTGAGGCATTGTTAGGTAAATATTCCTTCAGGGTGTCATATTTGGTTGTAGCTCTATAGTAGAAGTACCCTAAAAAGGGGGTACTTCGGGAAATGTTTAGAATGGTGCTGTTCCATATAACACTCTTCATTGCATCCTGATCTATATCATACCAAATGATGTGGGCTTTGCCTTCAGAAAGATTGCTGAGGTTAGCAGGGGACCAGGAGAAATGTTCAGGTTTGAAGAGAGAAGGAGTGCGGGGTAGGCAGACAGAGGAGATTGTGGGAATGAGAATGAACAAGTAAAACATTTTCCTTTAGCAAGGAAATGTATAGCCACATCCATTTAGAAAGTTATACCAAGGAAGATTGCATAGATCCCAAACAGCTTTTTAGGGATCTCTGTTAAAACATTCAGGGTTTTAGCAATATTCTATAGCAAGGAAAGAATGAGAGTTAATTTTAGGGTTCATGAGGACTGGCCTGGTCCAGCGTCTCTGGAAGTATGTCTGCTTTCATTGTAGTCCTAGAGACTGGCTGAGCCTCCAGTGTTCTCTTGATTTGCAGGTGGGTGTCAGAGACCAGTTCAGAAGTCTAGAGGCGGTCAGGAACGTGGTCAAGTGCTCGTTTTAGGTGTGAAATGTGAATCCAAGAAGCAACTTCCTTTAACTTTGCAGCTCGAGAGTTGATTAAAAGCCCCTGATAAGGTCCTTTCCAGCAAGGTTGTAGGGAATCCTTCAGTTGGTATCTTTTGTCCAATATACAAAGTCACCTGGCTGTCATCCGTGGTCTTTGGGGTCATCAGCCCCTGGGAGCTCAATGTGGAAAGATTCTGTTACCAGCATTGTTTTATTTGTTAAGGTTTTGAGGAGCCCTTGACAATACTGTAGTATTTCCCCTTTGAGTAAGGCTGGTTTGTATAAGCCCTTAGCCAGCCTCATAGGTCTCTGTTATGATTTCATGGGCAATAAACAATGTTTTTGAAAAGAAGTGGATCTAAGATTAAGCAAGACTAGTTGGAGGGCATTTGGCCATGGGAGGTTAAAAGCCTCTGTCAACTTAGCTAATTGAGTTTTTATTGTGCTATTTGTTCATTCCACCAACCCAGTGGTTTGGGGATGGTAGACCCAATGGAAATGTTGTAGTATAGGCCAGATTTTACAAATGGATTGAACAACTTGTCCAGTAAAATAGGTCCCAAGATCACGGTGCAGTTCAGAAGGAATTCCCCAAACTGGAATGATTCTCTCTAACAAAATTTTCCCTGCTGTTAAGGTGGTAACCCTCCAACAAGGAAATGCTTCTACCCAATGAGAAAACATACAAACTAAGACCAGCACATATTTGAAAATTTGCAATGGCTGCATCTGGATAAAATCCAACTGCTATGCTTCAGAAGGTTCTATTGGCAAAGGAAAATGACCTTGGGAGCCTTGTAAGGGCTTGCTAGAGTTATGTTTTGGGCATACAATACATCAGGAGTATACCTTTCAGGCCTCCATGGCGGATGGTTTCCAAAAGTATTGTTTTCCCCATGATTCTCTTTTTTTCATGGGCTCACTGACTCGTTTCGTGAATAAACTGAAGGAAAGGCAATTGCGCACCTATGGGAACGATGGTTTCTTTGTTAGGCCCTACCCATAATTTCTTACATGGGTCAAACATGCCTCTTTTCTGTTTCTCTTCAGGGGTAGATGCTTATTGATATTGTAAAAGAATGTTAGGGTATTTGTAGGACAAAAAGTACATTCCCATACAGGACAGGCCATCTTTCCTAAGGCAGCATTATTTGCTGCAGCATCACCTAGATTATTTTGTTTTGCTTTTTTAGTATTGTCCTTTGAGTGTCCAGGAATTTTTATGATTGCAAGTTGCTTTGGCATCTGAATTGCCTCTAGTAACTCTGAGACTTGGTGCCCATTTCATGTGGGCTGTCCAGATGAGGTAAGAAATCCTGTCTGTTTGCATAGCATGCCAAAATCATGGGCTACTTCGAAAGCATATCAGCTGTCGGTATATATATTTGCCACTTTTCCTTTAGCTTAATTTATAAGCTCTAGTTAGTGCCATTAATTCAGCCATCTGGGCTGATTTTACTCCTTAGAGTCGGGCACTTTCAATTATGTTTGTTATAGAAGTGATGGCGTATCCTGCCCGGTAATGCCCAGGTTGCCCCTTAAATAAGAACCATTCATGAACCAAATTAATTCAGCATTCTAAAAGGGAGTTTCCTGCCAATCTTCCCTAGGGGAGAGTAAGATACTAGTTAGTAGACTGCAGTCCTGTTCCTCTTCCTTTTGTTATTCCCCTGGAAGGGGGAGCCAGGTAGCAGGGTTAACAGTGTTACAGTGCTTCAAAATGATGTTGAGGGCAGAAGGCAGGAGTACTTTATAAGAGGTGAAGCGGCTACCAGAAGAGTATTGAGTGTAGTGAGAGCTTAGAAGAAATTTCAGAGTCGGGGGCATAGATAGAGGGGACCCTATGACAAATTCTTCAATGTTTTTGTATAAGGTGGCTGCAGCTGATATAGCTCTCATTCAAGAAGGGTGCCCCCTTGCAACTGGATCTAACTGTTGACTGAAATAACCACTTGGTCTGTGATTGCCACCATGTTTTTTTTTTTTGTTTTTAAAAAGGAAATGTATTTCAAAAGCATAAGGGGACACTTATATTTAAACAAAGTGATAAAAAGTGTCTTGCAAGAGAAAAAAAACCAAAACATTAAGTTTTTCATTCAAATTCAGAAGCAAAAATAACCTAAGTTGTGCACTGTGGCCTTAGGAATGAGAAGGGGAAGAGTGAGGGGTAAGGGAACAGTCAGCTCAGTATCAAACTTGAGAGAGTAAAGTCACTTCTGCTCAGCTTTGAGTTTACAAATAAGCTTATAAAGAGGAAAAGTAGAAAAATTATATTTACTGTTCAAATTTATTTAGCTGTAGTCTCAATACAATTTCTGTACTTGAAAGGACTTTGGGTCACTGGCTAATCTATCCCTGAGGTCCATATTAGCTGTCAGTTTTCAAATGGCAATTTTGTGTTATTCCATGGGACCCTTGCAAACTTCCAACTTGTTTGTTAAATTGTTTTAGTTATAAACTCATAATTTTAGAGACTCTTTCTTTCTCTCTTTCCCTCCCTCCCTCCCTTCCTCCCTCCCTCCCTTCCTCCCTTCCTTCCTTCCTTCCTTCCCTTTCTTTCCTTTTCTTTCTTTCCTTTTCTTTCTTTCCTTTTCTTTCTTTCCTTCTCTTTCTTTCTTTCTTTCTTTCTTTCTTTCTTTCTTTCTTTCTTTCTTTCTCTCTCTCTCTCTCTTTCTTTTCTCTTTCTTTCTTTCTTCTTTCTCTCCCTCTCTCCCCCCTTCCCTCCCCTCCCTCTCTCCCCCTCTCTCTCTCTCCCCTCCCTCCTCCCTCTCTCTCTCCCCCCCTCCCCTCTCTCCTCTCTCTCTCTCTCTCTCTCTCTCTCCCCCTCCCCCTCCCCTTTCCCTCCCCTCTCTCTCTGGTTCTCTCTTTCTTTCTTTTGACAGGGTCTCACTTTGTTGCCTAGGATGGAGTGAAGTGGCATGATCTCAGCTTACTGCAACCTCTTCCTCCCTGGTTCAAGCGAGATTCTCCTGCCTTAGTCTCTGGAGTAGCTGGGATTACAGGCATGTGTCACCACACCTAGCTGAATTTTGTAAATTTTAGTAGAGACAGGGTTTCACCATATTAGCCAGGCTCGTCTCAAACTCCTGAGCTCCCAAAGTGCAGGGAATACAGGCATGAACCACTGCTCTTGCCCAGGCTGGAGTGAAGTGGCGTGATCTTGGCTCACTGCAACCTCTGCCTCCTGGGTCCAAGCGAGTCTCCTGCCTCAGCCTCCTGAGTAGCTGGGATTACAGGCATGTGCCACCACAGCTGGCCAATTTTTGTATTTTTAGTAGAGATGAGGTTTCACTATGTTGGTCAGGCTGGTCTAGAACTCCTGACCTCGTGATTTGTCCGCCTCAGCCTCCCAAAGTGCTGGGATTACAGGTGTGAGCCACCATGCTCAGCCGGTCTTTTTTTTCTTAAGGATTGTTTGTGACAATGGTCAGCTAGGGTGACTAGGTGGCTGGTGGGCAAAGAAGCCCAAGCCACATTATTCCTCTTTATTAGGGCTGCTAACTCCTTGTCTAAACTTACATAAACCCAGAATTTAGTAAGGTGTCACTTACTTTTCAGGAGGTATTCCTAAAAACTGTTTGAATGTCCTTTCAAACCTGATATAAAAGTCAGGCATGATTTTGTTTGGGCATATTTTACGTTGTTTCACCTTTGCCCAATCTATAACCTTGGGGAATATCTATGGTACATTTTCACAGAGGCAATTGCAAAGCTCTCTGCATTTCTCTCTTCCAGTTGCATCTATTTTGTCAAAATCTTCTAAAGGCTGTTTACAATCTGCTACTCTAAATCATTCTTCAGCTTTGTTTTGGGGACCAGCAACTCAACCAGCTGATATAGGTCAGAGAACCCTCGATCATAAGTTTTAAGCATTAATTGGAATTCCTTAGAAAACCCAAAGGGATCGTCAGCCAGATTGGGGAATTCAGGTACCAGGGCCTTTAACTCTGGTTTGGTCCGGGGGTATACGTTATGTTAGGATCTCCTCTGCCTGTGGGTTTTACCCTAAAAGGAGCAACTACTGTATTATTTTATCCAACTATTTCTGACCCCCTCTTACTTGAAGCAAGGGAATAGGGGAAGGAGAAGGAAAAATGAAATTGTCCAGACAAGGAAGTTCAGAGAGCAGAAGGTCAGGAGGAGCAGAAGGGGAGACAGTTTCTGGAGCCTTCCTGATTTCAGAAGTGGCTTCTACTAATTTCTTTAATTCTGAGACAGTTTCAAACATTTTTTTTATTAACTTCCTGGAGGGAGGCAAGCTTATCATTTCCTCTTTTTGATGATTCTAGGTGCCAGCTAAGTAAGATTCCCATTCATTTTCTTTCATTTGGGGGCCTAATTTTTCTAATCTAGTGTGCAAGAAAACCAGGTTAGGGATATCAGAAGTTCCCCATTTTGGAAACCTTAGACCTAAGTTAACTTTAGTAAGATCTTCCTATTTACATAAATACTTGCAAGTCAAGGCACCATAGTTATTAAACATAAGCCCAGTTGCGGTGTCTGTAGGGGACCACTCTCCTTGTCTTTCCTCTCTTTTGGCCGGTTTATTTTCCATCTCTCCTTTTTTTTCAAGAGCAACTGACCTGTGGCTTAATGCTTTTCTTTTTTTTTTTTGAGACGGAGTTTCACTCTTGTTACCCAGGCTGGAGTGCAATGGCGCGATCTCGGCTTACCGCAACCTCCGCCTCCTGGGTTCAGGCAATTCTCCTGCCTCAACCTCCTCAGTAGCTAGGATTACAGGCACGCGCCACCATGCCCAGCTAATAGCTTAAGGCTTTTCTGTGGTGGCATGTGCCACTTACGGGCAGCACTCCACAGTGTGTCATCACTGAGTTGTTTCTACCCTCTTATGTGTCTCAATTTCTCTCTTCAGAGGTCTGTCACCTCTGAGAACTCTCAAAACACTGGGTGATCAGCCCTTACATGCATTTCCTGGACAAGCCTTTTTAAATTAATATTTGTTGGGGAGTTTCCTGTAGGGCCACTGCACGTTGCAGAGGGCCAACCCCCCAGACACTCCCATGAGGCCCCTGGTCACCCAGGGGCACCTTTCGACTGGGAGGAGCAGAACGTCCTTTCCAGTACTGAAGAACTCAATATCTCATTTACTTATGAAAAATAACAGTTCAGTTCCTCACACAAAGTGCATACAGACAAACCAATTGAGATTAATTTTGAGAGAAATGGCAATGGAGAAACTGTTTTGAATGCACCTCTGAAACTAAAATCAAGATTTTAACCAACTTCCTAGGAGAAAAAAGAGAAAAAAAAAAACAGCTCAGATAAATCAAGGACCATCAACCAAAATGGGAGGTCCAGGACTCAGGCGGACTTACCAGTTTCACTGGAGAAGCCTAGGACTCGGTGAGACTTCAGTGGGTCCTTGCTGGTACCTTAGCTCAGGTTTCAGGTAACTCCTTCAGGGTCCTCAGTCTTCTTTGTGGCCCCATGTGTTTGAGCACCAGATTACTGTCGACGAAAAGAGTCAAACACTGTAAAATATTTGAAGAGATTTATTCTGAGCTAAATATGAGTGACCGTGACCTGTGACACAGCCCTGAGGAGGTCCTGAGAACATGTGCCCAAGGTGGTTTGGGTACAGTTTGGTTTTATGTATTTTAGGGAGGCATGAAACATCAATCAAATAAATTTAAGAAATAACATTAGTTTGGTTCAGAAAGGCAGGATAACTCAAACCAGGGGGTGGGGAGTGTTGCAATGTATAGGTAAATTTAAACATTTTTTGACCATTGGTTGAGTTTTTTAAAGACCTGGGAAATGTTCAGGTTAAGATAAAAAATTGTGGAGACGAAGTTTCCTTTGAAGCCTTATAGCGGCTGCCCTTAGAGATAATAGATGACAAATGTTTCCTATTCAGATCTTTAAAAAGTACTAGACATTTAGCTTTTCTCTTCAGGATTGGGAGGGCCTGGAAGAAAAAGATCTAGATATGTTAATAGAGATTCTTTACAGATGCAGATTTTCCTCCACAAAGCCTGGGCAACATAGCAAGACCTCATCTCTACAAAAAATTTAAAAACTTAGGCCAGGCAAGGTGGCTCATGCCTGTAATACTAACACTTTGGGAGACCAAGGTGGGTGGAACACCTGAGGTCAGGAGTTCAATACCAGCTTGGCCAACGTGGTGAAACCCCATCTCTACTAAAAATGCAAAAATTAGCTAGGCGTAGTAATGAGTGCCTGTAATCCCAGCTACTTGGGATGCTGAGGTAGGAAAATTGCTTTAACCTGGGAGGTGGAGGTTGCAGTGACCCGAGGTTGTAGCACTGCACTCCAGCCTGGGCGACAGCAAGACTCTGTCATAAAAAATTAAAAATTAGCTGAGCATAGTGGCACATATCCGTAGTTCTAGCTATTCAGGAGGCTGCGGCAGGAGAATCACTTGAGCTCAGAAGGTCTAGGCTGCAGCGATCCCTGATTGTACCACTGCCCTCCAGTCTGGGTGACAGGACAAGACTCTCCAGAGAGAGAGAGAGAGAGAGAGAGAGAGAGAGAGAGAGAGAGAGAAAGAAAGAAAGGAAGTCCCCAGAGATTACCCACACTTTAGCTACAAATTGGGTATTCTCATGATCCCTACCCCCAGTTCGATAATATGCTGGAATAGCACATGAAGTAAAGTTCTTTACTTACCATTACTGGTTTATTATAAAGGATACAGCTCAGGAACAACCAAATGGAAGAGGTGCATAGGGCAAGGTATGGAAGAAGAGTGCAAAGCTTCCATGCCCTCTCCAGGCACACCACACTTCTAGCACGTACCTCAATGTGCTCCTCACCTTGAAAGTTCTCTAAACCCTGTTGTTTAGGGTTTTTATGGAGTCTCTCTCTTGTAGGCACCATTGATTAAATCATTAGCCATTGGTGATTAACTCAATCTCCATCTCCTCTCCTCTCCCTGAAGGCCAGCCTGGAGGACTGAAATTTTTAATCCCTCAAATCATGCTTTGGTCTTTCTGACTACCAGCCCCATCTTGAAACTATCTAGCCCCGCCCCCCCAACCACCACCACTCATCTCATTAGCGTACGAGAAACACTCATCACCAGATTCCAAGGATTTTAGGAGCTGTGTGTAAGGAACCATAAACAAAGACCATACATATTTCCTATTATATCACATGTTCCCATCACTTGAAATAAAGTCCCAATGCCTTACAACATCTCACTTTGACTGTAAATCACCTGGACTTTCTTCCATGAGATTAGACTTAAAAAATTTGTATAAACACCCTCTGTACTATTTTTATTATTTTGATATTCCCTCTGCTTCAAAATATTCCTTTATTCCTTGTGAAAATTCTAGTACAGATGCCATTTGCTTCATGAAACTCTTAATTCCTTCATTCAGACTTAATATGCACTCAAATACCTGAACTAAATTTTCTCTTTTTTCTGTATCACTTGGACTATCTGAACTAAACCTTTTCTATTATATCTTTGACCGTTTACTTCAAATTGTAGTTCATTGTGTATTGCTGGGGCTCAGAAAACAATACCCGAAAACGAAAGCTTCAAAAGCAGAAGTTTTTCTCTGACCTTCTGCTCCCTGCTGTCCTGCCTCTCAGTCCCATTCTCCCCGCTCTCCTGCCTCTCAGTCCCATTCTCCCCTAAGGCTAACTATAGCAACTAGAATCCCTCTTCCCCAAGTGGGTCATAGAAACCAGAACTCCTTGTCCCCAAAAC
The DNA here is from genome assembly GCF_001604975.1 of Cebus imitator. Classification (NCBI taxonomy): domain Eukaryota; kingdom Metazoa; phylum Chordata; class Mammalia; order Primates; family Cebidae; genus Cebus; species Cebus imitator. Next base: position 11,505,131 of record NW_016107338.1, on the reverse strand, counting down.
TAGCCATAAAACCAAAAGTATTACTCTTTACATTCCCTCTGCCTTTCTGTGTAAAAACTGGCCATAAAGAAATTGACCTTCCTTATTTGACTGTAGGTCATAAGACCCTGGTTTCACAGAGGGTCCTGTCCCACACCCAGAAGGAAGAAATGCATGCTCAGAGAGGCCAGGAAGAATTTAGACAGACAGGCCTTGCTGGGTTTCTCCACTCTATTAGTTTTAGAGTCTTTAGCATTAGATTCTTTTTGTCCAATCATGTTTCTATACCTCTTCCATACTTTGTTGAACCTATGCACAAAAATGGAAAATTTCCCCTCTATCTTTGTCTCTCCAATGTAAAGGCTTCTGTGAATGCAGGTTAAATAAAATTGTCTACATTTTTTCATATTAATCTGCCCCATGTGAGTGATTCTTTTCAGCAAATTTTCAGAGGGCCCTTGGCCCCTACAGTATATACATCTCTTCCACACTATCATGAGTTTATTTTGGGTGTAGACCATGTATAGGACACAGTCACACTTTTATAACTTAGCATGTAGTCATCTTTGCTTTCAACTTTTAGTTAAATTTTATAATTCACTGGGCAGACCGATTGAGCAGTTTCAAAAATTGCCTGGTTTATCTTTGTACTACCCCTAAAAAATGACTCAAATAATTTTACTTCACAGATCATAAAAGCACAGAAAAAAGTTGCTATCTTTTTTTTTTTTTTTTTTTTTGAGATGAAGTTTCATTCTTGTTGCCCAGGTTGGGGTGCAGTGGCACAATCTCGGCTCACCACAACCTCTGCCTCCTGGGTTCAAGTGATTCTCCTGCCTCAGCCTCCCGAGTAGCTGGGATTACAGGCATGTACCACCGTGCCCAGCTAATTTTGTATTTTTAGTAGAGATGGGGTTTCTCCATGTTGGTCAGGCTGGTCTTCAGCTCCCAACTTCAGGTGATCCACCCACCTTGGCCTCCCAAAGTGCTGGGATTACAGGCTTGAGCCTTCGTGCCTGGCCAAAAGTTGCTGTCTTTATACATGTTTCCTGAAATCCTCAATGTAAACAGAAATGGAACCTTCTATCATTTATAATAAATTATTCTCAGTAATTAGAATTGTAATGTATGCCATCAGTATTTTTTTTTTCCAAGACAGGGTCTGGCTTTGTTACCCAGGCTGGAGTGCAGTAGCATGATCTCGGCTTACTGCAACCTCTGCTTCCCAGGCTTAAGTGATTCTCTCACTTCAGAGTAGCTGAGGTGAGATCTCCTGAGTAGCTGGGACTGCACATACATGCTACCATGCTCAGCTAATATTTGTATTTTTTATACAGACAGGGTCTCACTTTGTTGCTCTTGTACTCCTAAGCTCCAGGGATCCACTCGCCTCAGCCTCCCAAAGTGCCCAGCCCGTCAGTATACTTTTTGATGAAGCTTGTTATAGGATAGTAATATGGGTTAGCAAGATTCACTGCATCTCTTAGGCTGGGCACAGTGGCTTACATTTGCAGTCCCAACACTTTGGAAGACCAACATAGAGGATCACTTGAAGCCAGGAGCTCACAATGAGTCTGGGCAACATAGCAAGATCCCATCTCTACAAAAAGTTTAAAAGAGAGCAACAGCCCAGACATGGTGGCTCATGCCTGTAATCCCAGCAGTTTGGGAGGCCAAGGCAGGTGGATCACCTGAGGTCAGGACTTTGAGACCAGCCTGACCAACATGGTGAAACCCCATCTGTACTAAAAATGCAAAAATTATCTGGGTGTGGTGGCAGGCGCCTGTAATCCCAGCTACTTGGGAGGCTGAGGCAGGAGAATAACTTGACCCCAGGAGGTGGAGGCTGCAGTGAGCCAAGATCGCACCACTGCACTCCAGCCTGGGCAGCTGAGGGAGACTCTGCCTCAAAATAAAACAACAACAATGAACACATTCCTCACTTTATTCCATTCTTATGTTCTTCCTGCCAGCTGGTCAGTCAGTCATTTAGAAGTGCCTGCTATATGCCAGGTACAATTCTAGGTGCTAGAGATAAAACTATAAACAAAATACAGTATGTCTTCTAGGTTCAAGAAACAGCAATGTAAAGAAAGCATATGTATATAACAATAGTAGATTGAGTTGTAAAGAATGCTAAGAAAACAGAGAAGAATCTCTTGTATGATTATCAGAATCTAGGCTTAATTGCTTGCTTTGGGTTTTAATTTCTTTTGAAATCCTTGCTTGTCTGTCACCTTCCTTGCTGATACTAATTTTGTTTAGGGTTATTTTGGGTTTCAGATTATTTAGTGATATAATAGTGAGTAAATAGCATTTATTAAACTTAAGTTTGATGTATTGAAATGTGTTATTAATGCTAAATAATATGTAAGTTCTTAGAAAATCATATGAACATCAGATCTCTGAAACTTTAATTTTTGAGAGGAAGGAGAGGAATTGCCACTTTTAAATGACCAGATGGGGTTGGGCACAGTGGCTCATGCCTGTAATCTCAGCACTTTGGGAGGCTGAGGCAGGTGGATCACCAGAGGTTAGGAATGCAAGACAAGCCTGGCCATCATGGCAAAACCCTGTCTCTACTAAAAATACAAAAATTAGCCAGATGTGTTGGTGGGTGCCTGTGATCCCAGCTGCTCGGAAGGTTGAGGCAGGAGAATCGCTTGAACCCGGGAGGCAGAGGTTGCAGTGAGCCAAGATCTCGCCACTGCACTTCAGCCCAGCGACAAGAGCAAAATTCCATCTCAAACAAATGACAAGATCACTCAAGAACTCATTTACTGTCTCAAAGCCAGCACCAAGCCTCCAGCACTGGGGACTACAATTCAACTTGAGATTTGGGCAGGGACAAATATCCAAACTATGTCAGGGATTATATTTTAAAGACCTATGAAATCCTTTAGAAATGAACTGTTTTTTTCTTTTGAGACAGGAGCTGGCTCTGTTACCCAGGCTGGAGTGCTGTGGTGTGAGCACAGCTCATGTCCAGCAAGTGATGCTTTTACCTTGGACTCTCAATATGCTGATACTACAGGTGTGAGCCACTATGCCTGACACAAAATGAACAGTTTTCACTTGGGTAAAACTAAGTGTTTATATATGGCACTTTGCTTGGACCAAGGGGCACATATACATCATGTTGAGTCAAATAATCAATTTTTTTCTATCAGTACCATTTAATCTTATATGTGTTTGCTAATGTTAAATGGCCGTCACTTCTAACATCCTTGGTTTTTAACATTCTCTATGTTCTACTCAGGGTAGCTTTATTTTCTGCTCTTTCTGAGCTATAGCAAAAAAATATGTATCTTTGCCTGCCCTACCCTGTCAGCTGACCTAAAGGACACTACTTTCCCTATGCCCTTGTTGTGTGAATAGTAGTGTAGCAGGAGAAGCTGCGGGAAAGGATCTCTGGGACACCGAATACAGGAGGAAGGAATTTATTTCAGCTGGGAGCAAGGTGGCATAGGTGCCTAACAGCCAAGCTCGTTTAACAAAGGGAGGTGCAGCCTTTATATAGGCTTATACTTTAGATGTTACACGTGGAAGAATCTTAGGTTCATAGTTTTAGGACTCACATGTGAAAAGGTGTTGGTTTACAGTTTTAGGACTCACATGTGAAAAGGTTTCTGGTTTGATCTTGTTTTAAGTAAAAATAGTGCCTTCTGGAGAGTTTCCCCAAGGCCTAGCCTGTTGTTTTCAGGAAGGAGATTCAGGAGGCACCAGCTAGCCCACTCTCTCTTTTATTGAGATGCACACTGGATGACAAGGGGGAGGGAATCCCAAATGCCTGAGCCTCCCTTCTCAGTAGAACATGCCCCCTTTTCTTTTTTTTTTTTTTTTTTTTTTTAAGGCAGAGTGTTGCTCTGTTGCCCAGGCTGGAGTGCAGTGGCGCGATCTCAGCTCACTGCAACCTCTGCCTCCTGGGTTCAAACGATTCTCCTGCCTTAGCCTCCTGAGTAGCTGGGATTACAAGTGCACACCACCATGCCCAGCTAATTTGTGTATTTTTGGTAGAAACGGGGTTTCACCATGTTGGCCGGGCTGGTCTTGAACTCCTGACCTCTGGTGATCTGCCCACCTCAGCCTCCCAAAGTGCTGGGATTATAGGCGTGAGCCACCATGCCCAGCACATGCCAGCTTTTCAATCCTACCACTGGCCTCAGCTAATTAGATCAGAGGAGACCCTGAATGGGAGTGGCCTATCCACACACTAAACAAGTATTTCATGGTTTGATGTGATGAGCTTCACGCAGACAGAGATAATAGGTTTGAGATGTAGAGTCCTCTCAGGATTTTCAATTTATAGACATAGGGAAGCTGCCAGCTGGTGATGAGCACCCAAACAGAGGTCACATAGAATTTGAGTTAGGGTAGTAATTATTGGCCATCTGTATATTGCAGAAGTTTTCCGGGAGAAAAGAAAAAGAATTGGTAAGCAGAAGTAAAGACAGTGTGGAAAGTGCACATCCACACACATCCATAGACAGGTGTGTGAGAAACTGTTAATCAAAAAACAAAGGAAGAGTGGAGAAAAACATTAGTCTACATGCTTGCAAGAGTAGCAACAGTTCCTGGTGGGTCCCTAGGCCCTGTGAGGCCCAGGCTTGCCTCCTCACTATTCTGCAGGTCTACCATGCTCCTTCATTCCCAGCTCTGCATTTGCTTATGTTGGTCTCCTTGCTTCTGATCTTTCTCACCACTTAAAGCCTTACTGAATATTACCACCAGGTTAGTGTTCCTTAAAATTTTAAGGATCGTGTTATTTACCTAGGCAAAATTCACTAATGATTCCCTCATTGCCGTATAGGAAATTTCGAGTTATTTAGCAATGTGTATATTGCTTTTCAACTCTATCCTCTAGGATGTTTTCTCTAAAAGAACAAAGTTAATTTAATTTGGTATTTTAGTATTGCAGGTAATGTTGAAGGTCACTAGCTCTATTCTCCTCGCCATTTGTCTCTAGGAATTTTTACTGAAAGTATCAGCTAGATTGGTAGCCCCAGAATCATTTGTTGCAGAAGGAAGCAAAAATGGCTCTGAGGTTGAAACATGAGCCGCTGGAGGCATGCAATCTCCATGTGATGAATATGAGTGGCAGTGCATTCTGGGGCTGTTGTACCTGGTTGAAGACTTTTATGAGGCCAGCCTTCTCTATCCAGCTTCTTGCCAACTTTCAGACAGCCTGAAGAGAACTCTGCCTGATGAACTTGACAAAATGCCAAACTGTCCAGTAGCCTTTCCTTTAGGTTTTAAATTCTAAATGTTTTTATTGATTAGAAATAAATAGCCTCTTAGAGATCATTTAATTTTTGCTTTGAAAATCTTGACCACCACATTGCCAACAGAGTTTACTTATAATGTGTTTGCTTAAATGGGCATTCGTTTGGAAATGTTTTTTAGAACTCAAGTTTCATGTGTCAGCATTCAGCTTTATCTTCTATTTTTGAAAAAAGGGAAAGAACGGTAACATATAACCCTCTACAATATATGAAATATAGTAATCCCTTCCTCAGAATGGCTCTCCATTTTCTACAGCCTTTTTCCTTTAAAGGTTATAAAAATCTTAACTCTAGAATTCAGTGTCTTTCACATTTTTTCCCACCTATGCTCTATTCCTTCTCAAAAGGAATCCTATCTTTCAGCAGAATGAGTCTGTTTATCCCCCCAGCATGCCGGCCATATTTCTTTTTTTTTTTTTTTTTTCGACGGAGTTTCGCTTTTGTTACCCAGGCTGGAGTGCAATGGCGCGATCTCGGCTGACTGCAACCTCCGTCTCCTGGGTTCAAGCAATTCTTCTGCCTCAGCCACCCGAGTAGCTGGGACTACAAGCGCGTACCACCATGCCCAGCTAATTTTTGGTTTTTTTTTTAGTAGAGACAGGGTTTCACCTTGTTGACCAGGATGATCTCGATCTCTTGACCTCGTAATCCACTGGCCTCGGCCTCCCAAAGTGCTGGGATTATAGGCGTGAGCCACTGTGCCCAGCCTGCCGTATTTCTACCTCAGTATTTTTGCATACTATGTTTGCCCAGCCTGAACTGTCTTCTCTCCCATCTCTAGCTTACAAGGCCTTGCTTAATATTTACTTCCCCATATCAGAATGATAAAGTATACATTGGCAACAGTAAATACTTTTTAAATACATAACTCATTCTTTCACAGCCAGAGAATTCTGGACTATAATTTTTGTAGGAGAGAAGAAAACTTTACCCTCTACCCTCCAGTTTCAGTGTCTGGGGCCCTGCCAATTAAACTGACAGAAGACAGATTAACAGGAGAAACGGTTTATTACATGTACATATGGAGGACTTCATAGAAAAAAAAGTGAAGATCTAAAGTGGTTAGGCCTGAAATCTTATGTACCATTTTTAACAAAAAGTGGCGAATTGTGGAGATGTACAAGACAAAAAGGGGTTTGAGCTTTCCAGGTTTGGTACATTGTGGGAAGGTAAATATAGGGGTTGTTTTAGGAAGGTTTGTTATGCAGATTTCTCTCTTGCTATCTCTGAACTAATAATAATAAGACTCTAGAGTCATCTCAGGTGATTAAGAGTTATTGTATGCTTCCTGTATAAAAGGTGGGGACACTCCCACAAAGGAGATTTATGTTCTGCTTTGAGGCAAAGCATTTCTCCTGTTTGACAGTTGCCTTCAGTTAAAAAAAAAATCATTCTGCAAAGGTGGCATATTTTGGGGTGGTATGCTGTGATATCCTTCCATTTGTAGTAGACCTAGATAACTATAAGCAAAATAAAATTGGGTGCGTGTCACAAAATGCGGTTTCTGTAATCTTTTGAAGTAACAAAGGTCTGGCAACACTGGGCCCACTTTTCTACAAATAATAGGCTAGAGCTGAGAAGTTATTATTCCTTTAGATGATACTGTGCTCACCACTGCAGTCCCACCACTCCTCACTCTCCCCATACTGCCCCAGCCAGCTTTGACTCTACTTGGCCTATCTGCTCCACAGGCAGTTGAATTTAAGATAGAGATACCCGAAAGGGCAGTATTCCAAGAAGAACAGAGATTGTCAAGGTGCTTAATAATGACTTAATAGCTAAGAGAAGTGACCTCATACTTATTTCCTGTCTCTTAATTGAAAGTAATTAGCATACCAAGAAATGAAAAACCTTTCAGAAAGTAATTTTCTGATCTGGCTTTGTGAGGTTGAGGGTAAATCACTAAAAAGCACTCTTTAAGCCCTGATATCACTTTTTGGGATCCATTTCCTCCAAAGCTCCTGGGGACAGTAGAATGGAAGCAAAGGTTTTAAAACAGCTAATATACAGGAGCAAGAACTCATTTTGGTCTTAAATGTCACTACGCTTGTCTCTTTTCATTTGAGCCTTCTTATAAACTTTTTTTTAACCCTTAACCATTTATTGGTGTTTATTTATTTTTAATAAACATTTTGATTAGGCAGTTATAGTTAGCATTTATCCAATGCTTTAAACATTTTCAGGTGCTTTTATTATATTGGCTTCTTAAAACTTTCTTAAAACCCTATGAAGTGGGATAGAATAGATGAAGAAAGTCAGGCTTCAAAAGTTTTAAGTGAATTACCTAAATTCCCATGAGTATTAGGTGATAGAATTGGAAGTAGATGCAATCACTTCAGCCTTCTGATTTCTAGTCTTGTGCTTTGTAATTTTATACTGTCTAGGCCTTCATGATCTCCCTGTAAATGATGTCATCCTGTTTTTATATGTTATCAAAGGACAGAGGTAGCCACACTAGCCCTAACAACTAAACAAGAATGTGAGAATTGAATATTGGAACTGGGTCAGCCTCTGTCTGTAATTTATTCAGTTGTCTTTATCCTCTTGAATAAACTACCTAGGAGATGGCTAACAGTTTTCTCATGACATGGAAAGAATTAATCTACGTGTTCTTGATCTTTATTTATTTATTTATTTTGGTAGAGAAGAGGTCTTGCTATGTTGCCTAGGCTGGTCTTGAACTCCTGACCTCAAGTGATCCTCCTGCCTCCCAAAGTGTTGGGATTATAGGTGTGAGCCACCATGTCTAGCCTTATGTAATCTATTTAAATTGCCTTTTTTTTTGGTGAGCAGTGGGAGACAGGGTCTCTGTTGCCCAGACTAAGTGCAGTGGCACAATCACAGCTCACTACAGTCTTAACCTCCTGGGCTCAATCTTCCACCTCAGCCTCTTGAGTAGCTGGGACTACAGGGGCGTACCACCTTGCCTGGCTAATTTTTTTGACTTTTTTTAGGTGTGGGGTCTCACTGTATTGCCCAGGCTGGTCGTCTACTCCTAGGCTCAAGCAGTCCTCCTGCCTTAGCCTCTCAAAGTGTTGGGATTACAGGCATGAGCCAGCACACCTGGCCGAAGGGCAGACACTGTTATCTAAAGCCGAATTCTCATTGCCTACAACTATACCTGGCAGGTTACAAGACACTGAATTAGTTTTTTAATGCCTAATTCACTGACTTACAGTTTTGTAATTCTTACATTGACAACTGACTGCCCCAAGTCAAACATTAGTTGTTTTTCTGACACCCATTTTCTCCTTGAGGTCTGACAGAAGTGAAGAGTAATCAGCCCTGTGAGGCAGTATGGACACTGACCGTGAGCTACATGAAGTTGAGACAATTATGTTTATGTGATAAAAGCCTCTGTGTTAGATGGCAAATAGGTTTATCTTTGTATTCCTTTCTCTCACTCTTATTTGTACTTTAACGTTTTGTAATATAAGGGAGGAAAAATAATTTTCTCCGCCATCATTCATGAGTTCTTATCTGGGACACCCTTCAAAAAATACAAATTAGCCAGAGAAAAACAAATGGAAGTTTAATAACATACACCTCCTTTATATATGAGAAATAACCCAGAGAGGTGAGTAAATCTCTAGGGTAGATCTCAAAGGTATAAACTTCAGGCTCAAATACTGTCATTCTCTGAAACAAAAAAAAGAGTGGGGAAAGGCTCAGCTAAGATGGCCAGGAAAGGCACCATAAAACAAAGGTAAGGTTTGTTAATGCAGATTTAAGTCTGTGTATTCTCCATTGATTGAGTCTCTAGTAATTTAGTCATCTTTCTTTTCCTGGTGCGGAGAGGGACATACCTTTACAAATGGAGATTTCCTTTATAGATGTGCATTTCTCTTACAAGTTTCTTATAATATAATCCTTATGCTAACCAGGCACATTTTGGGGTGGCATGCCCTGAGCCTTGTAAAGGTGGAAAAAGTGTACCTTTCCTCACCCATCATAAGGGTCACAGCTGACACTCCGATAGCAAGGACAGGTTAACAAGAGAAAAGCGTAATATATGTCATCAAAGTTTTATGTGACATGGGAGCCTGCAGAATGAAGATCCCAAGACATAGGGAAAACTGTTTTATGCTTAAGTTTAATAAAGAATGGACAGTTGTGTAGAAATGTAACTGCACATAGGGTATGTTCTAATGGCAATAAACAGAGGGAAAAAACCAGCAAGGCCTTTCTGTTCAGATTCTTATTGGCCTCTCTGTGTAGCACTCCTTCCTCCCAGATATGACCCTCTGGAATAAGGGTTTAGAAGGGAGAGAGTGACCTTTCTAGGTTTTATGGCTTGCTTTGAGGGTGAGGGGTTCTAGTTTCTGTGACCCACCCTGAGGAAGAATAATTCTGGTTTCTATGACTTGAAAGGGGAAAGAGGGAAGGGAGACAGGAGGGCAGGAGAGAGTCGGAGACTTGGCTTCTGAGGCTGCTTCTGGGGCCATCCAGTCTCTTTTAGTTCAAAGAGACTGTTAGTCCCTCTTTCTGCCTTGTTACACGTACCCAGTCCCCTCAGCATGTCAAAGTGCCATGCTTTGGGGTATTGTTTTTTGAGCCCCAGCAGTCCCATTACTAATCATCAATACTTGCAGGTCCCATTAATTCAGAGCTTTCTAAGAGGTGCCATTTTTCTATTCTTTTCTTTTTGTTTTGAGATGGAGTTTTGCTCTTGTTGCCCAAGCTGTAGTGCAACGGTGCAATCTTGGCTCACTGCAACCTCCGCCTCCCAGGTTCAAGTGATTCTCCTGCCTCAGCCTCCTGAGTAGTTGGGATTACAGGTGTGTGCCACCACTCCTTGCTAATTTTTTTTGTATTTTTAGTAGAAAAGAGGTTTCACCATGTTAGCCAGGCTGGTCTCGAACCCCTGACCTCATGTGATCTGCCTGCCTCAGCCTCCTGAGATTACACCTCAAGTGCTGAGATTACAGGCAGGAGCCACTGTGCCCGGCGGTGCCATTTTTTTTTTTCTTTTTTCTTTTCACTCAGACCCAGACTCTCAATACTCACTAGGTGAACTGCTGTTGACAAAAAATATTGCCATCATTGTGAGAGGTGCCATTTTTAAAGGTCTGGCAGTACCATGAAATGAGAGAGGTTGGGAAGCACTGCCTTGTTAAATTATAGTCATAGTCTGAGATTCAGGACTTCAGTAACAAATCTTCTACATGGTAAGTTCTTTGGTAATGTAGATGAGGAAAATACACAGATGTGTTTGAACCAGTACATCAACAAGTCTGCTATTTTCAAGAAAAGCAAGCACAGAAATCCAGATTTTAAAAGGTTAAGAAGGGCTTACTGTTTAGTCCTGAGACTTTGCCAGTTTCTTCATGGTCCAACCTGGCCTTTTCCGATTCCAAATATTTGAGTGCAGTGGGTGGTCTTGTTGAATAAAAACCTCTCTTAAGAAGGGAAGAGAGGGCAGTGTGCCTGATCCTTACAGGGAGAAAAAGACTCTTGGAAGAGCACAAAGCTCTCAGGATGTTAAGTAACACCGTAAAAACATGCAGGAAGGGATTTGCGTTTTGGGGCTTGTCATAGCCTGAAGCAGTTGGTGCTGTTCCCTAACGTGAGAACTTTTTTGTTTCTCCAGAACAATGTCAGGCCCCAGGAGTCTTTCACATGATTGTTATGTCACTATTAAGAGCCAAGTGCCTGTTTTGAAGAAAATAGAGCTGGTAGTTAAAATGTTTAGCAGAACTCCTTATAAAGTGTCAGGGGACTGGGTATGTGTAACAAGGCAGAAAGAGGGACTAACAAACATTTATTGAGAGTCTGTTTCATACCTGACACAATGCTGGGTGCTTGTACGTCTGCTATCTTATTTAGTCTTTATAACAGTCCTACAAGATAGATATTATTTTTCCATTTTTTAGATTTGGAAGCCAAGACTCAAAAAATTAAATTTGTTTCCCAAGGTCACACAGCTAATAATAGTGGGGGCATATCTAAACCCATATAGTCAGAATCTCAAATCCATTTCCCCCTTAATACTGCTTTGGGTTCTATGGGTAATGATGGAGACAGCCCACTTCCTGACTTTTTTTTTTTAATATATATAAAGAGAAAGGGAAACAGTATAAAATAACAGCATTTACATGCAGAGACTCTTTTCTAACACCAGCCTTCAAAATGCTCTAAATATACTGAACTTTTAAGCATTATATTAAGATCTCATGAATGATGCAGTGGAGTGAACTGAGAAGAGATTTTTGTCCTTGAATTAAAGATGTCTACAAAAACATATATGGGCTGGGTGGCCCACACCTGTAGTTCCCCTACTTTAGGAGGCAGAGGTCAGAGGGTTGCATGAGGCCAGGAGTTCAAGACTTGCCTGAGCAACACAGCACAACTCCATCACTAAAAAAAAGTAAGAAAAAATTAGCTGGATGTGGTGGTGAGTGCCTGTAGTACTGGCTACTCAGGAGGCTGAGGCAGGAGGATTGCTTGAGTCCAGGAGATTGAGGTTATGGTGAGCTGTGATTGTGCCACTGTACTCCAGTCTGGGCAACAGAGCAAGACACTGTCTAAAAAAAAAAAGTATATGTAACTTTCTGGAATTTTCTGATAGAGCCATTATGGTTTTGTTTTTGTTTTTGTTTTGAGACAGAGTCTCACTCTGTTGCCTAGACTGGAGTGCAGTGGCACAATCTCAGCTCGCTGCAACTTCTGCCTCCTGGGTTCAAGCGATTCTTCTGCCTCAGCCTCCTGAGTAGCTGGGATAACAGGCACCTACCACCACGCCTGGCTAATTTTTGTATTTTTAGTAGAGACGGGGTTTCACCATGTTGGCCAGGGTGACCTCAAACTCCTGACCTCAAGTGATCCACCCGCCTCCACCTCCCAAAGTGTTGGGATTACAGGCGTGAGCCACCATGCCCTCCTGGCCTAAGCCATTATATTCTAAGGAGTAAATGCTAACATGTCTTCAGGGTACAGTATGTTCATTTTTGTCATCTCATTGATTTAACCTCCAGTTGTTTAATAAATATTTCTCAGAGAGACAGACTCAGACTTAGGGCCTTTGCTCTATAAATGACAGAATTATTGGAAGTTTCATTTTATATTTATGTTACAGTATTTTTCCTCTTTGTTGATGAAGAGAAATATAAAGGCTTTGCTTTAGAATTTTCTTTTCTCTTTTCAGATGGCAAATGTAAACCCTTATCACAGCCCATTTATGAGTATATAATTTTCCATTAGCTTTGCTGGAGGCCCATCCCCTCAGTTTGAAATGAGGGATTCAGGAATTTTCTTTTATTTTACGTTTTATCCCTAAGTAGCATTTTACTTTCGTTTGAAGTTCTAACTGACAGAAGGAAAAACAGAAAAATAATAGAATATTTGAATAATAACACAGAAAACCCCAAATTATATTTGATCTCAAATCTCGAGGTGGGTTTGTACTTCTGTACTTTGAAGAATTGATGCAGCTGCTGTAATTATTGTTTTGTTCTAATCTCTTACACAGAGAATTGACTGACCGTAAGTAGAATAATTTTATTGGTATTTTCTCAGAGGTGGGGAGGATGAGATTATTATACTAAAACAATAGATTGGAAATGTTCTGTATACCACCTCTCTTGCCCTTATCAAGAGGGTAAGGGAATTATGGAAATGAAATATGAATGGCATCTTAACTGTGGACTTACTGATTTTTTGGTGTTATTTTTTAATATTAAAATTACCTCCCAAGGCCGGGTGTGGTGGCTCACGCCTGTAATCCCAGCACTCTGGGAGGCTGAGGCAGGTGGATCACCTGAGGTCGGGAGTTGGAGAGCAGCCTGACCAACATGGTGAAACCCTGCCTCTTAAAAAAAAAAAAAAAAGAAAAAAAAATTACCTCCCAATTTGTTTATAAGAAAATTGCTTGATTTGAGTACTCTCCTCTTCTTTCTTAGGATTGCCAGTCATGGGTAGACAGAAAAGACAGAGTTTGCCCCTGAGCTCTGGACCCTGCTTTTAGCCTGTGCTCATTAGCGGTCTCCTAAGCTGTCTCCCATTCTCGGCTGCTCTATGCTGGAGTCTTGTTTGTGTTTGGTGCCCTGTCATACTCTCCCACTCTGCTGTACTGGCCAGTGTCACACCCAGAGCTCGGAGGGAAGGAACATACTCGACTGTGGTGCCTCTGGTATTCTTCCACTAGCTGATGGGTGTGTACAGGGAGCAGTAGGATATCAGGAGACAGCCATTAGGAGCACTCAGGACGCAGGATACTGCTGCAGATTTCAGGCTGGCAGCGAGTTTCCTTGGTCAGATTAGATTGCTAGAGGTGCAGTGTGTTAGTGTCAGAGTGAAGGACTTAGTTTTCCCTTTGGGAAAGTAAATAGAGATAGTGCTTAACTGGCCAATATAATTGATTTTATATATTTATTATATATATATATAAAATAAATATATTTTATATTTTATTTTATATTTTATATTTACATTTATTAAATATATATATATATTTTATTGCACTTTAGGTTCTGGGGTACATGTGTAGAACATGCAGGATTGTTACATAGGTACCTACATGGCAATGTGGTTTGCTGCCTCCAT